>NC_142608.1:53525287-53870980 GCF_041222555.1 Hakea prostrata | reverse complement strand
TTTGATCTTCCATGGAATAAGTTTGTCAAGATACACAACATCTTTTTTCATTTCACTTATTCCAATGCTCCCCAGTAGCGCTCTTTTATTCTCCATTGGTACATTTCTACTGAAGTAAGCTCCACTTGCAAGTTGATCTCTTGCCCTATTAGATCTAAAAAAAGTTCCATTGCAGCCATAATTGCAAGCACATCTTCCTTTTCAGCTCGACAGAAAAGAAATGTGTCATATGCAAAAAATAGATGAGAGATTTATGGTGCCCTTCTGCCTACTTTTATTCCTTGGAACAAAGCCTATATTCAGCTAGAAGTCTTGAGAATACTTCCATGATAATTAAGAACAGGTATGGGCTGAGAGGACACCCTTGTCACAATCCCCTTGATGCCGAAAACTAGTGATAGGGAGTTCTGTTAAGCTTGATTGAGAAAGAGGCTGAGCTAGTTAAGGATTGGATCATCTAAATCTAGTGGGAGTCAAATCCCCAGAAGGACATGAGCTTTGTTATGACTCCCGCTCCGCTTAATCATAAGCCTTAGACATATCCAATTTGAGTGCTAGAAATCCTTTTTTTTTAATTTTGTTTTTCCCATGAAATGGAATATTTCTTGCGGCACATGATGTTATCCATGATTTGGCGATTAGGGACAAAAGCATCTTGGCGGGGGAAATAACCAGAAGATAGAATTGACCTTAAACTTCACGCCAAGAATTTTGCAAGAATTTTATACCCAAGATAGAAATATATTAGTAAATCTATCTTGGCGATTAGGGACCCAGACTGCACGCCAAGAAAAAATCATACCCAAGATAGAATTGACCCTAATCGCCAAGAAAGAAAGAAATTTTGCAAAAAATCATACCCAAGATAGATTAGGGACAAAAGCATCTTGGGAGGGGGAAATAACAGAAGATAGAATTGACCTTAACAAAAGCATCTTTCTTGGGTATGATTTGTTCCAGAGGGAAGGACAAGATTAATAAAAAAAAGTCAGTGACAAACTTTATTATATTAGTTTTTATCAAATCCCAGTGATTTTGGTAAAAAAAAAAAAAAAGCAATGAAATCATCCATACCCGGAGCTTTGTGAGGTCCCAAGGAGAACACAATTTGTTTGATTTCCTCAGGTTGTGGGATAGAGGAAATACCCTCAAGACCTTGGGAATCATATATGGATGGGAAAAGGCTTTCAACAAAGTTAGGGTCAAGAGGATTTGAAGAAACAAATAGATTATGCATGGCTTCAGCAAATCCTTTAGCAATTTCATGTGGCTGGAAGCCACTACTCCTTCAATGTTCAAAAACTCAATTTTGTTCATATGTATGTTGATTTTGGAAGATAGATGGTAATACTTGGTATTTCTGTCTCCATCCGAAATGTATAGACTTCTAGATTTTTGAAACCAAAAATGCTATTTAGCAAACAGGGCCCACATGAGAGTATTTCTTTTTTCTTGAATTTTTTCCTCATCCGAGTAGGTTTGAGAATAGAGAGCTTCAATTTCGGCCAAAGTGATATGGAAAATGTTATCAATGTTCCCAAACACATGCTTGTATGATTGGTTGATGACTTCATTAAAACCGCCAATGAGTATAACCGGTTTATCCAATGTCCCGATCTGAAATTGAATTTTGTGCCAAAAGTCAATTCTTTCGGCATAGGATGGGGGAGCATAAAGACATACAATGTACCAAGACAGAGAATTTTAAGAATAATGAAGAATAAAAAACCCGGTATTGGCATAGAAGAGTGAAGCCGATTTTGGGTCATTAGTGAGAACACAAATACCCCCCCCCCTTTAGGCCCTTCACCCCTTCGCTATTGTTGAAACAGAAGAGTTCATATCCTTTGAACACTTTTTTGTGGGACTCCATAAAGGTAAGATGATTGGCACATTTTGTTTCACATAGGAAAGTGATCTCAGGGTGGATGTTTTTTTTAGAATTTTAGAAATACAATGTTGTGTAAATCTTCCATTCATACCCCTAACATTCCAGGACAAAATGTTCATTTTCTCTCCAGCCAGCCCGTTTCGACAAAATAGAGAGAAAATACAGAATCCAAGCTCAATAGAACAAGTCCCTTCTACTAATAAGGCCCCAAAGCAGAGTTTATAAGAGACAAGATCGTGAGATTCAAACAACCAATTAATCCAACAGCAAATAGCAATCTTGAGAAAGAACCAGAAATATTCCCAACCAAGATGTTTAAATACAAGCCTAGACATAAAATCAATTTCTAGGCATAAACTGAATTTTCTTACTCCAACAATGAAGGATAGCAAGTATTGAAATAAAGAGAACTAAGTAGTAATAAAAGAAAAAGGAATAATGATGATAGCAAAAAACTTGAGAGGCGTGAGGAGCTGGTGCTGTCATCCCATCGTGAGCATTGTAGCCATGGTCCATGGTGTGAGTAATGTCCTGGGCACTGATGTTACCATATTTAAGGTGGACCCTACTAACAAACCTATTCAAGATAGTGATGGGTTCAGAGCAATTCATGAGAGTTGTTTCCAGGTTACAAAGAAGGATGTCCACAGGGTCCCAATTAGGTAGGTCTTCATGCATTGAGGGTGTTGGATCAGCTACTCTTCGGTGCTTGAGATGGGAAGACCGTAAGCTTTCTATTTCCCCACATCTTACCCTAGCCAACCGTTCATTCTGTCCATTTTCAGCCCTTCTAAACTTCTTTGCTTTGTGCTTACAGTAGGTGATCGATTTAAAAATCACCGGATTTGCCCTTATTGAATGGATCACTTCTTTCCCTTCCAGCTCGATCTTTTTCACCATTTTTTGAACTTTTGGTTGGTTAAGGAGTTCAACCTAAGAGGATTCATCAAATTTTTCCTTAATTCCATCTAACAGAAGATTAAGGTTTGGCAAAGCTTCATCAATTTTTCCTTTGGGGCTTGAAGCAGCAGTCGGCTCTCTTGGTAAACAATCATTAAGATTTGCAGTTTCTTGTAGGTGCTTTGCCCTCTTATTTGCTTCCATAGATTTCAAGCTTTCTCTTCCACTGTGAGTGTTACTTTCATAGTAGATGTTCTTACCTTTGGCAATTTCAGCACCTTGAAGTTGGTTCGAAAGATGGGTTGAGTCCACGGGTTGGGCAAGGTTGTTGCTGATCCGAATTTGCCTCTACCCATCATCATCAGCTGGGAGATTGTACAACTCTCCCAAGCTTCTTGTGGAATGAAGCCTAGCAACCCGGCAAGGAGAGGCTCAGTCATTAACCCTGCAAAAGGTTCTGCTTCAACCGAGAGAGGGATATGTTCTTCAAAACCTCTCCCACTTCCATCTTCCCCTTGATCATCACTCGACTTGCAGTACCACGTCTGATGTGTTAGTTTGCCACACTTGGAACACAACACTCTAACTTCATACAGGACTTGTAGATTCAGTTGTTTATCTTGTGCATTTCTTATTGAAATATTAGGAGTAACCTTTTCATTGATGTTGAACATGATCTTAACTCTAACATCATCAACTGAGAGCCTAGCCATATATGGTTGCATCTGAATATCTATGACTTTGCCAATACCTGTTGCAGCCTTCCTGATCCTTTCATAATTGTAGCAATCGAAACTTATGCCTTTACGTTGAATCCACAAAGCTATGGGGGGAGATGAGTATTTCGCCTTCCTTCAGGCAGAGGCTCCAAGGTGAGGTGGAGAAGGTAGTGCTCTAGCCACCATGGAGAGAGTGAGACAACTCCATTCCTCAAATCTTCAAAAAGAAACATAGCTCTGAAAGTATCTCTCCCAATGCTATCACCTCCATTGCTCCAAGAGGGGTCCATGCCTCTACAAGCCTTTGGCAGGTGATGGTGATGTGCTCGTGTGGGTAGCCTATCGCATACCCAAACAGGGAGTGACTCAGAGCCCTTCTACGCTGGGATGACTCTCCACTAGCCGAAGATTGAATACTTGAAGAATGCATTGCCTTCCAAGTATCAAGATATGAAGCATCTTTTACCACGAATTTTGAAGAAGTTCGGTTCTAAGTATACTGGGCAGGGGAGGCATGTTTGTGTTGCCTGTTACCATGATGTGGGGAAATACATTCACTTTGTCTTCCCATTGTCACTGCAAGAAAAGGCCAAAACAAGCACAACACTCGATAGAGCAGAGGTTAGTATAGATCTAAAAGAGGAAAAACTCAGATAAAGGTTGTATAGGATCGGCATGGGGACAGGGGGTTTTAACAAAGGGAATGTTGATGAAATTGTCATTAAACCCACTGAAATGGTGGTTGGTTGTAGAACTCCTGCATACAAATCATAAATCCCCATTTAATTCACTGGAAGTTAAGTTTGAGCAGCCGCTATGGTGACAGGGGGAATTAGAGTTATTCGGCTTCATCAGACAATAAAGGAGCAAAACTCAAGACATTAATGCAGTCGGCCCACTCGCGATAGAAGACAACACTAGATCAACGCCCCTTAGGTTAGGAGATTACGCATGGTAGCCAAGGTAAGAGGGAGAGAAGAGGGAAGGAGAAGATAAAGGAGAGAGAGACACCGTTGTTTTTGCATTTGCGGTGAGGCGGTGCATTTTTTCAGCCTGTTTTTGTTAACACCACCACACACTAGCAGCACATAAATAGTTAGGTCTCCGAGTTCTTGAAAACCCTATTGCTTAATGTTTTGGCTGTTGTTTCAGGCCAGAGGTCTCCAAGTTCTTAGGGAGGTTGTTAGAGACCACGGAGTTGCTACTGCTGGTGTTGCTCTTCGATCCCACTGATTGTCTTAGCTTGGATCCTCAGTTGAACTAGGGTAGAGGGTAGAAGTCAATGCTCCTCTATCATTCCATTCTCTCTCTCAAAACTTTGAACTACATAAAAATTAATAAAAGAGAAAAACTTTTTTTTTTATTTTAGGTAAAAATAAAAAAGAGAAAAATTATGTCCAGAATAAGGAAATGCCATGGAATTGAAACTTCATAGTGATTTAACCTTTGTAAATGCCATCAAATGAGTAGTAACGTACTAACCCCTTTCAAAGTATGATGAAATTCTCAAGGCCAGCTTATGCAAGTTCCTATCCATTCACCATTACACATATATAATGTTGTCAAATAAAGTTGTAGAATTCATGTAAAAAAATGTTTGGCTAAATTCCACTTTTAAGGAGTTCGGATCATCTTCCCGAAGGAAAGCATAGAGTGCTCCCTGACGACTATTGACCACAAATTACAGGGAGCCCACAAGATTAGGATGATGGGTTTTTAAAAATAAAAATGTGCTATTATTTTTTACTTGTAGATCCCACATAATTTGTGGTTGTAAAGTCGTCAAGAGAAGCACAAAGTTTTCCCTACCAGGGGAGATGATGCATACTCATTTTTAAGTACCTACTATTGATCTCATTACCATTCCTCATCTTTGTGCAAATCCGAGTTTGGACCCCAGCAACAAGCATTACCAGAATTACTTACAATCCAACATCTAACAAGTTAATCCTCAAACCCAAGATTAGTCCATGAAGTATTGTCACCTTAATAGAGTGAGAAGTGTGAGATCCCACCTTTCATAGTATTTTTTTCCGTAGAAAAAGGTTTTGCTTTGTGTTGTGTCTAGAACTTCTTCGAGGGCCGGATATTGAGATGATCGCCTTAAGATCTCCAGCAAAGTTGGAATAACTGGGATGCCTGTACACATAAAGAAAGCAAGAACGGTCCGGCCAAGTTTTGGCCGGGGAACCGCCTCCGACGCCCAAGTCATCCTAGGCAACAATAAGAGTTCTTGAGAGAGTTCTCAAGAACGTAATGAGTAATTACTCAGATGAAGTTCTCGTACCTTTCTCCATGTAGGAGGTGGGTTTATATAGAGGTTACCTGGAGGCGGCGCTTCCTTGAGTTTCGGATCAACGGTTTGGTGAGTAAGTGGAGTATCCTTGGAATACGGCTCCTTCTTTGTCGCACCAGATAGAGCCATTATCTGTTGACTCATCTCCCCAATTCTCGGAACGGATATGCTGAGTAGTTATCCGTAACTAACTCTCGTTGACATAGTCAAAAAGGTCTTCTGGGACTTGCCTCGAGCGTGGCTTGCCAAGGAAGATATAAACCAACTTAAGTCGGGTATGTATCTGTCCTAAGTGAGGCACTCGAGACCTTTGTCAAGGAAGAGATGAGCCAGCCCAAGGGGGTGTATCTCTCCCGAGTGAGGCACTCGGGACCTTTTATGAAGGAAGAGATGCACCAGCCCGAGGGAGGTGTATCTCTCCCGGGGGGGGGGGACTCGGGACCTTAGTTCCCCACAAAACTTTGGTTAGGCATAGAGAGGCTAAAATGACCTTTATCACCCTATGCAAAGTGAAATTCCACTCCTGTGTCATCAAAGTACATGTTTTCATTACCCTGTCACATAACGATATATTTACCAACTCTAGTACCAGCAACATCAACCCAGCCTAATAAAGGGCTAAGGTTCCTCAATCCAGTAATGGATAAGGATGGCTATGGTAGAAGACTATCAAAGATTCTTCAACATTTCAAAATTTTGTTTACTTGGAGACAATATCAGAATCGTTAATTCCAACCACTGTCTTATGTGGCCCTTCGTATGATCAAATAATTGGAGGATCATGACAACTTGTAGGGCTGTCACAATCTGTAGAGATCATATGATGTGTACTGAAGCCTTCAGGTGGGCTTAGTGAGATTTGCTACCCATGCATATTTTGAAAGGAGGAAGAGAGGGACAAATTGGAAATTAGATCGGTTCGGGATGTAATCAGATCGAATTCGGCTCGAATATTGTAATAACTGAATTCAAATCTAATTATTAAACACATTATCTGACATGCCTTGTATGTCTAATTTATAACTGAATTCAAATTTGTTGAGTTAATTGGATTTTCAGATAATATCCTATTCAAATTTAAAGAAATCATATAGGCAAAAATATCAGAATATATATGGGTTTTAAACTCGTTCTTGAGTCTTGGGTCCAATTAATGTTGTATTGGTAGTTTAATGTCATCAGTTTTTATAATGAATATTAATGAAGGGATAATGATGTATTTTTCAATACTAAACTTTAATCGGACATGGATATCGGATATAGATAGTATCAAACATTTAATCGAATGGATAATATCCGTCTTAAAATTAGCATATCCGAATTCAACTCCGATTATAATCGGATCTTCCGAATTTAAATCCCAATCCCAAATCGAATTCAGATGCTGTTAAACAGATACGAATAGGAATCGAATTCAGATTTTCAACCATCTATTTACATCCTTAATCGGCTACTCAAACAAATTTGCTCCAAATCCGGTTGCCGATTGTAAGAAGAATCGAATCTAATTCGGTTTGATTTCGGTTCACACAAGCATTTTCTTATACTAAACAAGAAGTCAAGAACCGAGCTATAACAACCAGTCCATTTATGTTGCTGAAATTAGGATAATAAATCCATATATATTAGAGCTTATTTCTCTTCTTAATCCCCAGACTCTTTGTATCTACTTTCTACATTCTACTCGTGCTCTCTTGATTCTTTGTTCTCATCTTCTACAATATACTCCACAATGGTGAGTTCAATCCTTCTGAAGAGCTCTGATAATAGTGCTCTCGTAGCTGATGAAACGATGTCATCTTTTTCCGAAACGATTCGTGATCATATGCAGACAAACAACGACTTCTTGCCTATCGAAATTATGGTGCCAGAAGCTAATTGGAGAGTGTTAGTGAAGGTGATCGGATTCTGTAACATGCATGCATTTGGGCTTTTGAAAGAAATTCAGATCAAAATATGGGATTTCTTGTTTGTTGATGTTGATGAAGATACCTTGCTTGGTCTACGCTCTGCTGCTGATTTTCTCAAGATAAAGACTCTGCAAGACTTGGTCGCATCCAAGATGAGAGGAGATGGAATCGTAGACAAGATTGATCGAACAAGTTTTCAACGAAACCAACAAATTGAAGAAGGATTTGGTGATTCTGATGACACGAACGAGATCAGGATTGGTTCGCTTATTTTGTAGTTTCTTTTGTTAGGATTCAAGACTTCTTGCTGTAGTAAAGATAATCTTTTAATTTCGTTCTTTTTAGAGGTGCGAAGGAAGTCTATTCATTGATTTATATGAAAACCTTTCGAGGATTTCTTTTTCTTGTTCTTTCTGGAACTGGCAATTTTTATGTATTGTGGGATGAATATATTACGTAATATATAATCAGGCAGATGGAACTCATGAACTATTTACTAAAAAGTGTAAGTCTTACCAAGCAAGAACCCCCTGGTAAACTAGGAGAAATTTTACATCTGAGATTATTAAAAAGCACCACCAAAGATAGAAAAGGGTGAGAGATATTAATATACAAGAGCCACTCTTGAGATTTAGCCGTTGTTTTGGCGAGAACGTCCGCTGCAAAGTTAGCCTCTCAATGGATGTTAGCTGAAGGATATCCTAAACTAAAAAGGAAACTTTTCAGACAGGGTGAGAGGCGAGTGAGTGAGAAAGGTTACCAAAATCAGGTCCATTTCTTATAAGGAAATGGACTGTAGATGTATGACAAGTGTCCTAGCATTACATCAAATGGTGAAAATCCATTTACAGATGTGACTTGTAAATAGTTTTTCACCATTTGATGTGATGCTGGGACACTTGTCACACATCTGGAAAGAAATGGACAAAGAAATGGACCTGATGAATTTTCAGGTTACGAGTGTTTGATTATCATTTTTCCACGTGAACATTTGTGAGGTTGAGGTCTAAGGCCCACGACAAGGCCTTGTGCATAGCAAAGAGTAGGAACTGTAGAGGATGTGAATAAATCCAAAAAGGATTAGCCATCCACATTTTTTTTTTTGCCATCTGTTTCCTATTTTTTGTGTTTATTCGGAAATTTGTTGAGTGGGCAATATTAAGTTATGATAGCTTCCAACAATTTTCAATTTAACGAAATAGATTTTGTTCGGACCATACAATAATGAAGTGGCTCAAGATTTGACCATAAATCTCAGCTTGTACCATGAAATAGAATATAAGGAGAAAAAAAATTACATCTTTCTTAATGAATTTGGGCTTTTGAGTGATTAATTTTGATCTTAGAGATTTGAGTTGTATGCACATGAAACACAGATATATCGAACACATTCTTGTATTCAAAGTCCAAAATTCTCTACCTTTTCCAATTTCTTTGAATTTTTCCCTCACATATTAGAAAATGATCATCTTTCTTATTATATGATGAAAAGTTATGGGGGAAGTGTAAACCTCTATCATTATGAATAGAGGATCGAGATTGTCAATACGGGTTGGTAGAGTGATGAGATCCATACTTCTCAGCAGAGAGGTGTTTGACCCTGCTACCTCTGAAGTGTGCTCAAGCTGACCCAAATGAATCTCAGACACAGCAAAAAAAAAAGAATAGAAGATGGAGACCTTCGAATTCACAGAGACTAGTTGTATTTCCCTACAAGTTGAGGTCAGCCATGCATTAGGGGAGAATAATATGCTTTTAGATGCTTTTCAGCTATAAATTAGAAGTAGGGCCCAACTGCAAAACGACGAACGCAAGTCAAAAGTCGAGTAACACTTCCGAAGGCTTTCGTCGGACAAAATCTCAACTGAAAGAAGAAAGCAACGTCAAGCCCCCACATAAACGACGTCTGGTCCCAGAAAAATCCTTCTTGCTGAAGTGGCATCGTTTACGCTATACCGGAAGAGTCCTGCGTGTGATTTACGAGAGTCGCACAGCACCGAATCACACACGCTTCGCACATTTTGATTGGCGAATCACTTCCTTTTAAGCTTCGATATTTCAGCCTTACACTGGGTAGAATTGTGACGCAGTTGAGTTCTTGAGCTCAAGCTTGGCAAAGAGAAGCCCTAAACATCACATTAATTGGAGATTTCTCTGTACCAGTGAAGCTTTGGTAAATGTATTGATTTAATATAACGTTCGAAAGCTATTGAAGTGTTTAATTTTCTCATCGGATTGGTATCTTTTTTATTGTGTTTTCAGAGTTTCTAAGGAGAGACATTTTAGTTTGTGGAGTAGTGATCTTTGCGGTGTTTGCAAGATTGACAAAGATGGCAATAACAGATTTGATTTCAAGTGACCGACCGCAGTTTATCACTAGTGCTGAGAATCGAACTTCAACAAATGTTCCGTTGATCGAGAATCAAGACTATGATCAGATCATTGTTCCTGATGTGAGTGTGACCAGTAACTTATGTTATATCTGTCTACTGTTGTTTGTTTTGTTCCATTTTCTGTATCAAATGTTTTCTTATGGTGGATATTGAAGGTTACGAGAGGTCTACAGAGCTGGGAATTGGTCTCGGCTTTATGTATAGGAATTAAATTCCTATCATGGTTTTTTGGTTTCGCGTTTTGGTCATGTTCAACCCTGAGGAAACTGTGATGCAATCCCCATTCCCCAACCCAGTCTTGATAAGCTCGACATGTATGCCATCTTTCTATGCTTAATTGTGGACTGGATCAATTAGTAGCCGCACAAACTAGGTTGACAAAGCTGGATTATGAATTTCAGAAATGGAAAAAAACTATAAAAAAATGATCCTAATGAAAGGGCAGTAATAAAGGTTGCTTTTCGGAGCTTTTACTTCCTGTTGCAGGGTCTTAAGATTGACAGGAGAATGCTCATGTACGAAAGAAATTACTTATGTTGAATGCAAGTACTTTTTTCTTTTTGTGGACAGCTGAATTTTGCTGGCACACTGTGCTTGTTAGGTAGGCATATGGTGGCATTGCTGCTCATGGTATCAAGTATTGATACAGCCAATGCATATTGAGACTGGCCATGTCGATATGATACAAGACCAATGATTGGTATGGGAGATTGGTTACTGTTGAAGACTGAAACTCTATACACAGAGTGCCCAAACCCAAGATTCCCAATTTTTGAAAGGAAAACTTCTTACTCTATTTTTAGACAAGACCTAATTGGATCCCTTGTACACTAAAAAAAATAAAATAATAGGATTGATTAAATGGCAAGATTGCATTAATGCTAATCAAAGTGCCGATCAAACATCAAAGCCCTGAGATGAATATGTTGAAAATTTTGATTTTTTTGGTTGAATCTCTTTTTGCCCTTTTGTATCACATCTAAACTTGAACTGAACTTTATTTGAATCATCTTGAATGATTTGTGCTCATCAATGAAATAGATCATTGTGGTGTACTTATTATGTGTGGCTCCCTACTACTTTTAGGTTCTTTATTATGCCACTAGTGTAGTAGTAGAAGGCTAATGTTTATTTACTTAATGAATGTTTTCTAATACTTAGTAGTATGCTAATACTTGTGTAATAATATTTGGTTTAGACCTTTGGAGATTGCTTTAAGCTGGAGTCTTAACCCGCAAATAGATTTTTGTCTTTCAAATAATGCGTAATTATTTTTTATTATCTATTAGTAGGTGCAATGTTACCCTTGCAACTTGCCAATGAAGATGTGAATCGCATAGAAGCTGAGAGAATGTAATAACTCTTGTTATTTGTTTCTTATTTACGATGTACGAGGCTGAAATTATGTATGATAAGCAAACTCATACATATCAAAGTTATCTAGCTTTTCTCCCGTATGCCCCTTAAAATCAACTTTCCAGTCTGCTTCTCAGTTTTGATTCTTGGCACCTTTATTACCTCCCATACAGCAGGACTCCCACCATTTAGGCTTATGGCTGAATCCCAGACATGTATAATGAAACATGTGAATTTGCATTTTAGTTCATAAATAACAACAGAGGAAATACATTTGCAAAAAGTGGTGGACATTAGAAGTCTTAGATACTTATCCAAAAAGTTAGTCCCCCCCCCCCAAATTTATTGTTTCATTAATGGTGGCTTGATTGAGGAGTTTACATAGTTAATTCTGATAGGAATTTGAAAGATGAAACTTTGATCAAGACTGATGGGTAGATTGTATTGTTTCTATATTTCATTGCAGAGAAAAAGTTGGAAAAACTTATTTGCATATATGGGTCCTGGATTTCTTGTTTCCATTGCATATATTGATCCTGGGAATTGTAAGATTACTTCCATTTTTATTTTTTTCATTTTGTAATTCTTTTTGCAATCTGATTTTAAACTTCTGATCCTTGCATACATTTTGGTAATGTTTGGTAATGTACAGTTGAAACAGACCTACAGGCAGGGGCTCAGTACAAGTATGAGGTCTGTTCTAACTTCTTATGTGAATTTTTACCAACTGAAATATGAATACTGAAGCAATTGATACCTCGATTTTTTTTTTCATTGAGTAGAAGATCCATCAAAACTTATATATCAAAATGAATTCTTTCTAGCATTTTTCTGATACGATTGACGTACTTGTAAATATCTCAGGTTACAACTCAATTGACTATATAGATCTGGATGGAAAAATTTATGGGGTTAATCTTGATTTAAAGTTTAAAAAATTCAACAATGTCCATAAAGGTTTGGGGCTTTCATGATGCAGATTGAGAAGGCTTAGGATTAATGTGAAATAGAAAAGGGAGGTATATGGTGTAGCTTTATGGTGATCCATTGAACAAAAGCTGGTTTCTCTGAATATTTTAGAAGATTTCTTGTTGGAGCTTGAAAGGAGCTATTGGTTTAGAAGGTTTTCTTGGTTTGTGGACGTGGGGGATAATGCATGGCTGAATGATTTGAGGTGTTATTGTGATGAAAGCTATAATTGGGTTGATGGGGGAGTACTTCTTGAATCTTCAACATGTTCAGATTTGTAACTACACAACTGCAAAGAAGAAGATTAATAAGAAAAGAATGCTAATTCAGCATCAGTACTGTGAATTTGTTAAGCTTGGCGTGCGAGCCAGAAAATTAGAAAATTTTATTCTATAATCATAAAATTTAGAAGGGCCCTTATTTATGTACTGCCCTAATTATATCTGCAGATGGAGTTTAGGAAATGCAAAGTACCCAAAAGGATTGGTTCCCCCAACCCACAGAAAATGAAGAATGAAACAACCTACATGAGTAGTTAGTAATGACTTGACTGATTTCTAATACTGATAACTTACAAAGTGAAGCACTCTTTTTGGCACACATTAAAAGATCTGAATGTTGAATAAGATGCTGCACATTTCCCTTAATTAACCAGCTCAACTGCATTCCTAAATGTGAGTTCAAAACATCAAGATAAATCTACAACAAAAAGGAGGCCCTCTGACAATTCAACCAGAGTTCTTTTGGCTTCCTTTCCATATCTTACTGTCTGTTCACATCAAGCAATTTCTTTGTTTGGCAGTTGCTCTGGATCATCCTAGTTGCTTCCTTTGCTGCCCTTATCATTCAGTCCCTTGCAGCCAACCTTGGGGTGGTCACAGGTTTGAGGCCTCTTCATCAGGATCAATTTTATTGTTATGTTGATTCCAAAATGGATATCAAGATGGTTTTGTTGGTTGTTACTAGTTACCTGCAATGTTTCAGCTAGTTCTCCTTCCTCCGATGCAGGAAAACATTTAGCAGAGCATTGTAGAGCTGAATATCCAAGGGTGCCAAACTTCATCCTATGGGTGCTAGCTGAAATTGCAATAGTTGCATGTGACATTCCTGAAGGTATTCATGCTTTGCTGTTGAATGAAATTTTGGATGCAAATACTGTTTACCTCTTATTTTCCAACTTTGTTTGGTGAATCATGTCGATGATGTCACCATAGCCTTTCATATTCAACTTTGTGCAAATGCAATAAACAGAACAAAGCATCAGAACAGATTATTCAAAACTTACGTGCCAAATTTACTAAAATTTCTCTAACGTACCTAAATTTATCAAAACTTTCCTGAATATTTTGGTTTCTCCTAAGGTTGAAATAATTGTGAAATTTGAAAAATTGAATCTTGGACATGTTAAACATTTTATCAGGACAAAACCACACACTATCAGATTTTTGTCACCTTCACAATCCATGTGGTATGTGATGTGGCATGACATCAACTAATGTTATCACTCTTCTTATCACATCTATTCAAAAGAAGTATGCTTGGGCTTGAGTGAAGAAGAAATTGACCAGAAAGAGTGTCATATATTGTCCGAATAGGTACATTCTCTGTGAAATAAGGCCCTCTTTCTGAGAGAGAGAGAGATGATCCCTTGTCTCCATAAGTCTCTATGTTAGCCAGATTAGAACAGCTTCCAAAAAGTTAGCAGTGGCTTTGGTTTTGATGGTTGCTGGGTATTGCTTTCTTAATATTCTTAGCATGGCAAGGATGGAACAACTTCACTATAAAACACCAGAAGCAACATTCAATGTTAGACACACAACTCTGTGGCTAGCATGTCTAACTGAAAGATATTATGGAAGTTCAGACTTACAGAGATTTGTTATGGTTGGTTTTAGTTCTAGCAGCCATTAAAAACAATAAATCTAGTTTTAAGACATGGCAAAGGACCAAGGATGTAGAGGATCTCAAAGGTATAAGTTGACTAGAAATGAAGCTAACAAAATTGTGGAAAAAGCAAGAGAGAAGAAGTATAAAGATTTATATAATAAACTAGGCACAAAAGAAGGGGGGAAATCTATTTATAAGGTAGCTAAAATAAAGGATAGGAAGAATAGAGATCTAGACCAAGGTTAGATGTATTAAAAGTGAAGATGGTAAAGTACTAGTACGTGATGAGGACATTAAGAAGAGATGGGAAATCTATTTCTATAGTCTACTAAACAAGCATACTTCTCGTATCCGTGATTCGGGCGATTACATCATTCACCATGGCACCAACTTTCGAACTTATATACGGAGAATTTTGATGCTTGAAATAAAAGAAGCTTTAAGGAAGATGAAAGTAGGCAAGGCACAAGGTCCCAATGAAACCCCAATAGAAGTATAGAAGAGCTTAGGAACCTATTGGCTTTGCTTGGCTGACCAAGTTGTTTAATAAGATTATGAGCACAAGGAAAATGCCAGATGAATGGAGGAGAAGCATCGTGGTTCCAATTTATGAAAATAAAGGAGATACTCAGAGCTGTAACAACTATACAAGCATCAAACTAATCAGTCTTGGTATGAAATTATGGGAGAGAGTATTTGAAACTCATTTGAGACAAGTAACCACAATTACGGAGAACCAATTGGTTTTATGCCAAGAAGATCTACAATGGAAGTTATTTACCTTACTAGGAAGCTTATAGAAAAGTATAGTGAGTGTAGGAACGATCTTCATATGGTATTTATTGACCTAGAAAAAACTTATGATAGAGTTCCTAGAGCAATGACTTGGCAAGTACAAGAGAAAAGAAATTTTGTAGGATATGTATAACAATTTAGTGACAAGTGTAAGAATGGTGGGGGGACAAGGTAATGAATTTCCAATTATAGTTGGATTACATCAAGGATCAACTTTAAGCCTATATTATTTGCACTTATAATAGATGTATTAACCAAAGACATTCAATTTGAGGTTCCTTGGTATATGCTTTTTACTGATGGTGTTGTGTTAATAAATGAGACACAAGTAGGGATTAATAGCAAGTTAGAATCATGGAGAACAACTTTATAATCAAAATGCTTTAAAGCTAAGTAGAATGAAGACAAAATATCTAGTTTGTAACTGAAGTCATGATTGAACAAACGATAAGGTGGTGAAACTTAATGATAAAGAGATTCCTCAAAGTGATTGTTTTAGGTACCTTGGTCCAATCATATCATAGATAGAAAATGTGATATAGAGAATGATGCTTCCCAAAGAATTAAAATAGGGTGGATGAAATGGAGAGGCGTGTTCAAGGTCTTGTGTGATCTACGTATTCCTTTGAAGCTCAAAGGAAAATTCTATAGGATTGTCATTCGACTTGTTGTGGTGTATGATGTAGGTTGTTGGGCTGTTAAAAATCATTATATAGATAAACTCAGTGTGGCGGAATTGAGGACGCTAAGATGGATGAGTGGCAAAACTAGGAAGGATAAGATAAGGAATGATCATATTAGAGCTGGTCTAGGGGCAGCTTCAATAAGTGATAAGCTACGAGAAGGTTGTTTGAGGTGGCACAACCACGTTCAATGGAGGCCTGTACAATGGAGGACCTAAAAGAGCTAGGGATAGACCTAAGATAAATTTAAGAGAAGTGGTGAGAAAGGATGCACATAGCTTAGGCCTTATGTTTAGCATTGCCTTAAACAAAGCTGATTGGAAGGTAAAAATCCATGTAGTCGACCCCATTTAGTTGGGACAAAGCTTCTTGTTGTTTTTTTTAGTTCGAGTAGGATAAAGAAATAGCTATAGATACATGCATGTCTTTATAATTGAGATCTCTACAACAAGAACCATATCCTTATCCTAAATCAATGGGTTGGCTACATGGATCCAAACAAGGTTAAGTAAAAGAGACAAGAGAAGTAACAATAGTAGATTAAAGCATATATGAAGGTAATTAGGGAGCAAAGTCAAGATAGCATTCCAAGAACATTACTTTATATCGGATCAGCTACACGGGTCCTAGTCTAGCAGACAGTTTTATCAGCACTGGTATGAGTGTCTAGTCCTAGCATGTGCATATCCTTACCACTTCTACAATAGTCAATTCAGCCTCCCTTAGCTCCATCCAGATGGATCTGTTCACTCTTCCTTACCTCTAATGGCCTTCTTTGGACATGCCCATGCCATCTCAAGCAACACTCTCTTAGCTTGTCCTCAATTGGTGCTATACCCAAGTTGGATCTAGTATAGTCATTTCTTACTTCTCTTCTAGTTTTTCACATATCCTCCTCAGCATCCGCACTTGCTATAACTGATTTCTTTATATGGCTTCTTTTGGTTTCCCAACATTCTGCCCCCTAGATTATAGCTGGTATGATAGCTGTCTTTAAAGAATACTCCTCTGAGTTTAATAGGCATATGTTTGTCACATAAGACACTTGAAGCGCCTCTCCAGTTCAACCATCCTACCTTAATCCTATGAGAACTGAGAAACATCATCATCAATATCACCTTTACTGTTAATGGTACAACCCTAGTACCAAAAACTATTACTTTGTGGTATCTCTTGATCCTCAAGTCTCACTACTTCATTGCTTCTCACAGTTTGACTGAAGTAACACATCATATACTGTGTTTTTTTCTACTTATCTTAAAGCCTTTTGATTCCAAAGTTGATCTCCATAGCTCCAACTTTGCATTAATCTCGTTTATTGTCTCATCAACCAAAACAATATCATCAACGAATAGCAGACACCAAGGTACCTCATCTTGTATGTGTGGCTAGTAAGGTTATCCATTATGAGTGCAAACAAATAAGGGCTTAGAGCAGACCCTTGGTGTGACCCAATTGTAATAGGGAATTCCTTATTTTGCACTTCTGCAGTTCTAGGTTCTAACATTCACCACAGTGGCTTTATACATGTCTTTAACTATATCCATGTAATTACTTAAGCTTCCTATCTTCCTTAGGATTTGCCAAATGAGCTCTCTAGGTACTCTATCATATGCTTTTTCTAAATAAATAAAGATCATATGGAGGTCCTCTTTGTGGCCCCTAAAGATTTTCATAAGCTTCCTTAGCAAGTAAATAGCTTCATTGTTGATCTTCTTGGAATAAAAGCCAAATTGGTTCCTTGGTATGGCAGTTTCTTTTCTTAGGTGGGCTTCAATCATTTTTCCCCCATATTTTCTTGTTGTGGTTCATAAGTTTAATACCTCTATAGTTATTACAATTATGGATATCACCTTTGTTCTTAAAAATTGGCACTATGGTACTTCACTCATCTAGCATTTTCGTAGTACTCTAAATCTTGTTAAACAACTTTGTTATCCAAGAAACACCTTATTCCCCTAAGTTCTTCCAAACTTCAATTCAGATATCATCCATTCCTAGGGTCTTACCTCCCTTCATCTTTCATAGGGCCTCCTTGATTTCTATCTCACTATCATTGTTGTAGGTTTCCATGCCAATTATTCTCTCCCACACCAAACTCTATCTTGTCAATCTAAGGAGGTCCATTTAGAAGAGTATCCCCATCTCTAAAATGTCCTCATCATGAGTTAGTACTCTACCATCCTCATTCTTGATGCATCTTACATGATCCAAATCCCTAGTCTTTGATTGCTTTCTCTGCAGCCTTAGTATTAAGTTTTCCATATAGATCATCATAGAACTTTGCTCTTGCTTTTTGCACACACTTTCTTGCTTCTTTCTTTTCCATATAATGTTGTTGTTTATCTTCTACATTTTTAGATATTTGCCAAATCTTAAAATGCTCCTTCTTATCCTTAACTGCTGCTTGGACTTCATCTTTCAGTCACCATGTCTCCCAGGAGCAAAGACTCATACCTTTTGAAGTCCCTAGAGCTTCCTTAGCAACCCTTTTGATGGAAGTTGTTAACTCAATCGACATTTTATTAGTATCTCCTTCAAAATTCCACTTTCCATGTAGAGCCATCTTATCCTTAAAAGATTTCAGCAAATCTCTTTGTAGTTGCCTCCAACTTATCTTAGGGCTAGCCTGAGTCACCTTCTTGTTTTTCCTTGTACCCAGAAACATATCTAAACTACTATTCTATGTTGCATAGATAAGCTCTCTCCAGGTATAACTTTGCAATCTTTATATAAAAGTCTGTCATACCTTCTAGTAAGGAAGAACTCTATTTGGCTTGCATGTTGACCACTCTTGTATATAATTGAAATCTCTGTTTCCCAGATATTGCATAAGTGATCTGTATGTGACGGTTTGCCTTGGGAGTTACTGTTACCTGCACACTTTGATATATTAATGGATTCTAAAGTTGCATCTGTATCTTATTAATGCTTACTTTTGATTTGCAATATTTGGGAACCTTTTATTTCTTTTTCTGACTGCAATTTGCACTCAATAGTAATTGCTGCTTCTCTTGTTGTCCAGTGATTGGAACAGCCTTTGCACTGAACATGCTCTTCAATATTCCTCTATGGTTGGGTGTTCTTCTTACTGGGATCAGTACTTTAGTTTTTCTAGCGCTGCAACGATATGGGGTATTGTCATATGCCCTTGTGCTCCTGAATCCTCAGTGAAGATTTATGGAAAATTAGTTCAAACTTTTCAGGATTATGATTATAAATTTAGTATAGTTACATATGATGAAAGAAAAAAAGGAAACCTAGTTCTTGTATCAGACCAGATTCATTAAGCTTTGGTGTTGTTTTTAAACAGGTGAGAAAACTTGAGTTTTTAATTGCATTTCTGGTATTTACTATTGCTGCATGCTTCTGTGCGGAGCTTGGATATGCAAAGCCCAACTCTTCAGAAGTTCTGAAGGGACTTTTTGTTCCCTCACTCAAAGGCAACGGAGCTACTGGCCTTGCAATTTCACTTCTTGGTGCTATGGTGATGCCGTAAGATTCTTTCTAACTCCCTAATGGTCCTTTCTTGAAGCAAATCTTTTTCCTATTATTCTAATTCTCTTTTTGACAGGCATAATCTTTTCCTTCACTCAGCATTGGTGCTTTCTAGAAAAGTTCCACGGTCCATTCAGGGCATCACGGTAAGCCTATTATTTAGTACAATTTGTACAAATCTAGCTTTTTAATGTGGTAGATTACTGGATTTTTCGAGTTATATGAACCAATTTAGACACTTGCCGCATGAACATTACTAATCGACTGCTGGTTTTCTTTTTGGTGAACATTCGCATTTCAAGAAAGGCTGGAATTGGTGTAAGAATTGAGCATTTCTATTGCATGAACTGCATTGAGGGTCATGATGACCCATCATTTTACGGTAAACCTCTTAGCTTTAGAGGTTAATCCTTCATTGTGATATATGTTGGATCTTTTGAATCATAGGGAAACAAGTAACACAAATAATACATTACTTTTAACTCTTCAGTTGCCCAAAAAACAAATACAAAAACTCTTCAATTTCTGGGTCATCTATTTGGTGAACAATGGGCTTTAAGCCTTATCAGTTGACATTCACAACCATCTGTTTGCAAGCAATATGCCATGTAGCTTGTATAGAGTGAAGTATATTCAAGAAAGGCAACCGATAATTGGACAATTGGGAACAGCCATTTTATTGATGTCAATGCCCTTGGACTTCTGTAAGAAGTGAGTATTCCTGTTATAGGAACTGCATTGAGGGTTAGAAAGACAATCCATAAGTTATTGGGTGGTCTCTGACTGGTGCTTAGATGATGATACTGTCCTACAGTGTATATCAAGATGACATTTTTATTTTATTTCTTTATTTATTATTATTATTTTTTTTTGGGGGGGGGGGGGGGGGGGCTGAATGAAGTGAGTAGAGATGACAACCCCCCCCCCCCGGGCACCACCTCTACCTCCTCCTGCGCTTGCTGACACTCCCTGTTGGTCCTCTCTCTTCTCTCCATTCTCTTCCCTTGCAAACCCCAGCCTATTGCTACACTTCATTCAACCTTCCACTGATGGTTCAACCAAGTTTTCCCTCTATCCCTCCTCATCCCTATCCCTTGGTATAGCAAAATGGCAGGCTCATATCATCGGAAACTTGATCGGCCCTCATCCTCCCATCAAAATTGTTCACACGTCCCTCTCTCTAAACAGTGGAAAGCTGTCGATTTTCCCCAGTCCTACTTGCTCAACAGCTGTGCTTTCATATTCCATTTCTTCAACAAAGACGCAAGCTCCAGGCCATCAGCGGTGCCCCTTAGCAGGTTGGAAATAAGAGGATTTACCTTAGGCAATTGGATCCTGAAATGAGATTAGAAAAAAAGGTCTCCCTCTGGGTTTCCTTTCTAGTCCTTCTGTTGCATTTCTGATACTCAAACTACCTTTGTCGTATCTCCTCTCTCATCGGAAAGATGCTACAAATGGATGCCACCACCTTCAAGCAAGGACACCTGTCATTCACTAGAATTTGCGTGGAGGTCTCCACTTCCTCCCCCTGCCCTCTCATGATGTGAACCCGATTTTAGATTTAGGGGTTCTTGGATGGATCCCCCCAAATTAAGGGTTGCCTAGAATCTTCCATCAACTAATTCTAAAATTCATTGATAATATGGTGGGATAGTTATGATTTGTAGGGAAGGACAAGGAGATAAAATGGGATTCAAATGGGTGGATAGGGAAAAGTTAGGTTTACCAAATTCATGTGGGATGAATAGGGAAACTAAAACTTATCATCCCAAAGTTAATGGGCTTGATATGGGAAATAATTAGGGTTTTGACAAGCTTCTAGGGATACCCAAAATTAATATGGGAAAGGTCAATTAACATAAATCTAAATGAGTTGGAACAATTGGGAAGGAAGGTAAAATTAGGGTTCTTTCAAATTTATTATGGGATGGAAAGGGTTTATCAAAATTAGCTTGGGATGGCTAGGGAAAGATTGTGGGGATGATTCCTAGGATTGAACAAAAAGATGGGAGGTTTCTTGGAAACCTACTGTTTGGTCTGGAGGGTTTCAGGGAAGTTCTTGGGTAGGGTTTGAAGATATTGGAAGAGGATTCTTGGATTCTTTATTTTCTTATTTATATCTTCTTCTTCTTCTTCTTCTTCTTCTTCTTCTTCTTCTTCTTCTTTTTTCCTTCCTTCCTTCCTTCTTGTTCTGAAATTCCAGAACTTCTGCAAGATCCAAAGAAAAACAAAAAAAAAACAGAAAAGAAGGGGGGGAGGGCTTTCTTGGAGATTTTGGTGTTTTCTTAATGTTTCTAGGTCTGAAACAGCAAGTAATTGGAGCCACAGTGTATGGGGATGAGAGGAGGAAGAAGAGAGATTAGGCTGGTGTAGGGGAGGGGTTCAACTTACTGCTTTTCTGAATCTGGAAGAGAAAGGTTGCTGGACTTCTTGCTGCAATCGCAAGACAGAATGTAGAAGATAAGAGAGCTCTTGATAACTGCAAGGTCCCCCTCAAAAGGACCCTACGGCACTTCCTTTGCTGCAGTTCTTCAATAATTTTATTAATCCAGACTTAGAGACTACAATGAAAAGACTAGGCCACTTATAGCCTACACTAAAAGACTTATAATCTACTTGGGAATCCTTTATAATTTAGGATCTCCCTTGCATTAAATCTCAGTCACACAACTAAAAGGCTTTGAAAATAGATTCCCTAAGATACTAAGACTCAAACATAAAGGAAAAGGGACTCTTCTTGAAATAAAAGACTTATGAGAGTCCTTTAAAGAAAGACTCCTAAGGACTCAAGAACCCAATGCAGAAATCAAACCAAGACCTCTAAACTAAACAAGACTCTGAAAATTAAAAATAAAATTCTGAAATTTAGTACTAGCAGATAATTAGGCCTGAAATTGACCAAAATACCCCCTTGGAGTGTTCAGCCACCTACATGCACCACTTTGGAGTGGCCTTGGGGCCCACTCCAAGGTTTCGGCCAGAGGGTGACCCTTGTTCACATCACTTCGATTATGGTCGAGGATGAAAATGGTGTCAGTGATGTAAACTCAGATCTAGGGCTAAGGGATTTTAGTGATTTTCCTAAATCTAAGGGCTGCCCAGGAATTTCAGCAAAGAGGAGAGTTGATTCAGGGTGTTTAGGGTGTTCTATAGCTCTAAGAAACCCTGCTGTAATTGTAGTTCAGATTTGAAATTTTAACTAAAATTTAAACTAGGGTTTGGAGGGAATTTCAGCTAGGGTGAGAAAGGGAAACTGTCTTGCTTCTCTGCAGTTTCAGAACTAGCTTTCTTGCTATTCTGCAACTTCAGAACTGGATTCTAGGACTGAAGAAAGGTATGAATTGTGTGAGTTTTTAAATTTTCAGAAGTTTAAGAAAAAGTGAAAACTGCAGAATTAGACAAGAAGATGAAGTGCAGAATTTTCTAAAAACTGAGAAAACTGGGTTTAACTGAGATTAATTACAGAATTAAGCCCTAAAGGGTCGTGCAATCTAAGGGGAGAAGAAAGGGAGGCTTAAGGGGTTGGGATTTGAAATCTGCAGGGGAAGGCCTCCTAAGGCTGCTGTGGCTAGCAGGGAGGTGGGAGACTTGCAGGTGCTAGGGCAGTGGGAAAAGGGGCTAGGAGGGTCGGGGCTTATGGGAGGTGGTCAAGGGAGTCATGGAGTATGGGGGATGCTGCTGTTGTAGTGCAGCAGCAAGGGGATGGGAAAACCTAAGTGCGCAAGGCAGGGGAGGGTGGGGGAAGAGTTGCAGGAGAGAGAGGGAGGCAGGGGAAGGGTGGGGGAGGTCTTGAACGTACTTGGGCTGCTGTGATTGCTTGAATGAGTGCTTTATGATTGCTTGTATACTGCTGGAATGAAGAAGCTGCTCTTGAACAATTTCTGGTTGACCAAGGCCTCCTCAACTTGGAAACCCTGATCCCAAACTCAACAATTTTATGAATCATCAAAAATAAAAATTTACATAGAATACTTGGCTATTTATTACCTTCAATGATTCTGACTTAGGTGGGAATCCTTAATAGACAATGATCCCACCACCTGACCAAAATTCTTGAATTGGAATCTAATTACTTAAGGACCTTAACTCTTGATTTGGAATCTACTAATAGACATGCTAATAATTAAACTTTAAGTTTACTTAAATAAGCCCATGTTGAATTCCCTTTAATTAAGACTTTTAAGCACTTGTGCGAATTTAAGATAACCAAGGACTTAGCAAAACAAACATTAATCAAAACACAACTCCTATGACCTATTGAAACACAACTCAACTTGAGAATTTAAACTAGACTGGGACTCTATCATAACTCACATAATTCTAACCCAAATAAAATTAAAAAATAAAAAAAGTAAAAAAAGTTAGATCTATAACCCTTGGATCAAGGGGTTTCCAACCAGACCCATCTTGAGCCCTAGAAAGGCTGGAAAAATCACCAAAATACCTCTGGGGTATTTGGTCAGCTCTAGATTGGGCCATTTGGGCCTAGGTCTTGTACTGAGTTAGGGGGGGTCAACCTTGATCACATCAATCGGCTTTGATCAAAATCTACACTTAAAAACCTCCTTCCTCTCGATGTTCAACGTAGGGTGTTCAACGGCTCCATCTCTGACTGCTCTAGCTCCGATGACACCACGAAGGCCTCTATTGCTCCAATAGTTGCTTCTCCAGTCAACTCTATCTGTCGCTAGCATCGTACCATGACCTTGTAGGGGCCAACACGGTGATAGGAACAGCTTGGTTCTCTTTGATCGAGACCTGATTGACTCTAATCTCTACCTTTAAACCCATGAATGACATTATCATCTTCTCTGCTTCACGTGCCCTTCTCTTCCAATCGCCTATAACTCTGCGTGCACTACAAGCATCGCTTATAGCTACCAGTGGTCCACTGTGGGAGCTGCCTCCCTGCAACCCTCCATCTTCCATCCTAGGGCTTACACCTCGTTATCATATTGCCTCTGCTCCTCCAACAATTAAAGATCTATAGTTCTCATTGCCTTCTCTCTACTCTACGGCTTTGCCTCCCGATCATTCTGCGACCCTTCCATCAACTCTCCTCTCCAATTCCCCTTCTTTGTTTGCCCCCCCCTAAATAAATGATGACACCCCCTATTTGCTTTGACCATTACAATCCCCCCTTACCCCATATCCTCTCTTCCTCCTTTAGTCATCTCTCTTGGCCCCACCAGTGTGGAGCCAACCACTCAACCCAACCTCCAACTTGCACCTTCTCTCCCGATCTCACCCTTTTAGCCGCGGACCCAATCTTTGGACCTTGGCCTTTCTTCCTAGCCTAGCCCAACTCTTATCTGTCCACCCCCCCCCTTTCCTTCTTTTGGTCCAGCCCCTCCCCAATCCATCTCACTTGCGGCCCAAGCCTCTCCTCCCCATTCTCAATCTCCCCTCTCTCCTCTAGTAGCCTTCTAACCCTCCCCCTTCTCCTATCCCCAGGCCCCATCCCCTTCAGAGGCCAAATCTCCCTCTCTCCACCCCCCCTCCCCCGTTGCTTGTGTTTCCAATCTACACTATGAGTCTATTCCAATTGTTGCAGAAGCAATCAAGACTCCTCCAACACTGAAACCCCCTCTCCTCCTCTTTGGGGTAACACTATAATAGAAGAAGCAATTGTCCTACAAGAAGGTGCCATCATCTCAACGGAAATTCATAGTGGAGCTCAAGTTAGTTAGGAAGAAGAGGAGAAGAAGAAGAAGAAAATGAGGATAATTTAGTTTTCCCCTTGTATTTGCCTTAGCATCTTGGCATCGGCTTCAATGCATTGTAGCTAGTTTGTTTTTTTTGCTTAGGGTCTTTTTTGGCTTTGGTTGGCTCCGTCCTTTGGTTCCTACTATTCTTCCCCCCGCCACCCTGCCCTCCCTCTCTCCTTTTGGTTAATGAATTTTTCATTCATCCAGAAGAAAAGATTGGGTTTTGATCCTTTAAAATGATCCTCTTTTGGTGGATGGCTTATTGGAGTTTCTTATTTTCATTGTACTAGAAGAATTGGGGGCAGATCTAAGATAACCTTAGGAGAAGTGGTGAGAAAGGATATGCACAGAGGCCTTGAATTTTCTATGGCCTTAAATAGAGCTGATTGGAAGGCAAGGGTCCATGTAGCTGACCCATTTAGTTGGGATAAGGCTTCTTCTACTTGTTCTTGTTGTTTTTGTTGTAGTCGTTGTTGTTGTTGTTGGTGGTGGTGGTGGTGTTGTATGGTGCTTGCATATGCTGCATCTTAAAGTTAGCTTTTTGCAGATTCTTTTGTTTCAACTTTTTCTTCTTTTGTGTTGGAAACTCCATTATAGTGGCTCTTCTAGACAAGGTGAACAAGTCCTCTTATTTTAAGATGAAGGTAGCCTGATTAGCACTTGGTTGCTGCTCACTAGTCACAATTTTTATTTCATGTAATTGTTTTCATAAGCTACTTCCCTTTAGAACATTCCAATTACCTGTCCTTTTTTTGGATAACTTGGAGGCTAGTGCCGGATTTATGTTGTCTTCCAATTCTGATATCTTCTCACTATCTTGTTTGCAGGACGCATGCAAATTTTATACCATAGAGAGTGCATTTGCTCTAATGATAGCCTTTCTGATTAATGTATCAGTTATATCTGTTAGTGGTGCAGTCTGCAATTCTGGAAACTTGAGTCAAGAAGATCAGATTGGCTGCAAGAACTTGGACTTGAACAGAGCCTCTTTTCTACTAAGAGTATGTCTGGTTTATTGATGTGCCAGCCATTTTGTTTGATACTGGAACTATCTTTTTGGTGTTGTCATTTGCCATTACAATAATTACTATTAGGATTCCTGTTGTATCAGTTCTTCATTTTAGGCTGAAGATCTTGTCATTGAAATTAGATATTTATTTGTGGTGGTAACATTTTCTCCAATTTTCATTTTCTCTTACTTATTACAGAACGTCTTAGGCAGTTTCAGTTCAAAGCTATTTGCAATTGCATTATTGGCATCGGGTCAGAGTTCAACAATTACTGGGACCTATGCTGGGCAATTTGTCATGCAGGTATCTCTCTTAGCTGAATTATTGGGTTTTGAATACTATTCTTACAATTTTCTGTCTTGCGAAGAGATTATGGACTGCATGCTTTAATCATGATTAACTCCGATGTCACTAAAATATTTTCAATATTAGTTTGATAGACAAGCCCTTTTTTTTTGTTGGCAGGGATTTCTTCAATTACAGATCACACCATGGATACGGAACTTTTTAACAAGATGCTTGGCAATAGTGCCAAGTCTAATTGTTTCAATCATTGGTGGCTCTGCTGGGGCTGGAAAATTGATCATTATTGCATCGGTACTTGACTCATTACTTTACTGAAATCTTCTCATCTTTATCTCTGGTTTGCATTTGTCTGGGATTGGTACTGCATTTGACTTTATCTATTGAGTATTACAATTTAGAACCATGAATTCACTTTGGAAAATAAGTTTAAGGTTATTGGAATTGATAAGCTGCACACATAACTCTTCTTTCACTTTCTAGTAGTTTGAAACTTAAACATTATGAGGCCTAAAATCTGAATCAATTGATTGAAGCTGCTTTTCTTCTTCTTTTTAGTTAATGTTTGGGAAAATTTCAGTAACACCCCCAAGATATATGACACAAAGCACAGACATCTCAAAACCATTCCAAATTGGTAATCACCCCTCAAAATTTTAAAAATGCCATAACAACCTAGCATTTCCATTAGGTCATGGTTGGAGAATTCGATACTACTATTACCCCTATCCTCTTCGCCCAGTTTTCCCAGTAAAATTGGTAATCACCCCTCAAAATTTTTCGTAAAATATGCACAATAATCAACTTCATTAGCAATTTCCATTAGGTCATGGTTGGAGAATTCGATACTACTTAAATTACCCCTTATCCTCTTCTGACCTTACAGTTTTACCCTTAGTAAAATTGAAAGTGACTTTCACTTGATGGCATCGCCTCTTCTTTCTTCTTTTCCTCAGCCAGTGCTGGCTCTGCAACATCACTAGCCTCTGCCTTTGTCGGGCTCCTCCATCAGTGCTGGTGCTGACGACTTGGCAGCGGCTTCTTCAGTAGCATACTTCTGCAGTTGGTCATTAAGGCATTGATTGCATGAATACCTCTCTGCACAAGAAAAATAACAGTAACCTCTTCCCCAAGTTGAATTTTGTCACAACCAACAAATAAGTGAAAGATCAAGAGAACATGTTAGAGATCCAAGCAAAACAAACCCATACCTGTGAGGAAAAAGCTTTGCAGCAACATGGTTGTTCAACTGGATCTCCAATCCTTCAGCTGCTGACATTGAAGGAAGGTTCACATGGGGCGTTAACAAATTGTTCTTATGGATGAGAACTCCAGTCCCACCACCTAACCTGGCCATGGCTGCTCCTTTATTGCAAATTATGCTACCTTTAATCTTCTCAAACTTCCCGTCTCCACTACAGAAACACCAAGAAGACTCCTCCTAAACTCTCATTTGTTCCTTTTTCTTGGACTTTACCTTCTTAGGATCTCTGGTTCAAATTACCTTCACCAGAAACAGAATCTTGACTTATAGTATTCACCAAACCTGAGAGAGACCCAGCATTGATGGCCACTGCCATGGAGGTATACTCCATCTCCTGGGGCCTGAAAATGTCCTTATTGACTGAATCCCTTGCATCTATCTTATTTTCCCTTTTTATTGTGATCATTTCAGAGATTATCAGCAGCTGTTAATAACAATTAAGCTTACCTCCTCGATGCTAATCATAGTCTCTAGTTCTGGGCACCAGGGGCCAACTAGGCTTGCTTTTGGCCTTCAAAGCTTCTTCTTCTTTTTTTTCTTTTTTTCTTTTTTTTTTAATTAATTAAATAAATAGAAAATGAGGTTGAAGATAGGGATATATTGGATAAGAAAATACGTAGAATATATTTGTCATTTCCTCTTATCAACTCATGGTTCTAACCGAAAAGGAGGTGATTGTCAATTTGGCATAGTTTTGGGATAAGAAAGTACATTGGATGTATTTGTCATTTCCTCTAATCAACTCATGGTTCTAACAAAAAAAGAGGTGACTGTCAACTTGGCATAGTTCCAGGATGTCTATGCTTTTCGCCATACATCTTGGTCAATGAAATTTTGCCTTATTTTTTGTTTATTTAAGTACTATGTATTCTATTCGCTGATGTGTCGACTGCTGGATTAGATTATCAATTTCTCCACATTAATTGCTTGGTTTGTTGGTCAAACATGGCAGTGTCTTGACCCCATGAACTGTGGGCCAGGAGAAAATTTTTCTTATGCATTCTGTGTTTAAACTCTCAGAGTGCCCATTCTGACATAATTTTTTTATTTTATTGTGCCAGCTTATTGATGTTTCTTGTCTGTGTCCGTGAACTTTGTATAAATACTAAATTTAATGTTTGGCCTGAGGGTTAAGAAAAACAATGGAATGGTCTAATTAAGTTATAACCATATAGAATTCCTATAAATACTTAGATATTTTCCAGACTTTATCTGGTATTAAACCTATCAAACCTTAACAAAGAAACAATTTGCAGTCAAATAATGCTTTCTATGACTTCAGTTGGGTTCTTTCAGACAGTAATGGATATTTTAAACAGTTTAGAGCATTGATATGTCTGAGTTACCAGTTCACTTTATGCCAGGTGAATGTAAGTAGTAGTTAGTTGAGGGCAGCTGAACTGTGGTTCAAGGATTCATCTTTACTGAAAGTATGCTATTCTGATGGTCGGATAGACGTTAACAAAAAACCTATATCTAGAGTTTCCTGAGGTATGAACATACTATACGTGAATAATCAATCCTAGAAACAGATGATGCCATGGTCTCATTAGTCATCATTGGATGGGTTCTTGTCTCTTTGAATCGTATTATCGGGGGGGAATCTTTTTTTCCGTAGAAATATATGGGGTGGTGGGGGGGGGGGGGGGGGGGGGGGGGGGGCCCCCCCCCCCCCCCTCGGGGGGGGGGGGGGGGGGGGGGGCGGGGGGGCCCCCCCCCCCCCCCCCCCCCCCCCCCCCCCCCCCCCCCGCCCCCCGGGGTTGGTGGGGGGGTTGTTTTTTGGGCCGCCGCCGGGGCCGTTGATTTTTATTTTAATTGTGGCACTTGGCTTGCCGTCGCCCCGCCGTCTTTGGCAGGCTAGTTGGCGGTACCCCAAGTACCAAATGGATCAATCTTAGTCATTCTTTTCTTTTGAGTGTAAAAATAAGAAGGATAATATATTTTGCATATATGAGAGAATGTGATTGATCAAATTTAAACATAATTGTAAACATCATGTTTCCTCTTGTTCTGGTCAAATTGGCATTATAAATCTGGGCTCTTATTCTCATTGATGTTTTGATGACAGATGATCCTGTCATTTGAATTACCTTTTGCTCTCGTTCCACTTCTCAAGTTCACTAGCAGCACAACCAAAATGGGTTCATATGCTAACTCAAAACTGGTAAGACTTCTTCTGAGGTGGATTTGTTACGCTATTAATCTATCTCAATAGTTTGACTCTTGGGTATAGATTACTGGTGGATGACTCTGTGAGGGAATAGGTTTATTCCTGAAACTTGATTGATTTTTTTGAATATTTTAAGTTCATAAAAAAAAAAATTGGGGTTTGTGTGTTATACTTAGAAAATTTTACACTTGATGGTCATTTGGGTGGGATGCTGAACAAATTTGTGCAGCCTTGGATGCTTTTTTAAAAGAACTAGTCTTCATCTTTAATTGTTGCTTACATACTCGTCCACACACACCAGAAATTTAGAGTTCTATTCTATTTTTCCCACCTTGTTTATTAAGGGGGGGGGGTGAATCTTGCTTTTGTTCATCAAGATTTTGTCACATGTAAGACAAAGATCTTATCTTTCTTCTTGTGGTTTTCTTTTATTATAGAGAATAGGATATTACATTATTAGAAAAGTCTGCATATCTGCATATCTGGATAATTCAAATGGAGCATAAACTAAAGGAGTACAGGAATTAACAACAGTAAATGCATCTATGTTACATATGAGTATAAATTTTCATATTAATTCTCATTAAAAGAGCATCCCATTGCCTGAGGCTTCTACTAATGCAGGGTCTGAGAGAGGGCAAACATATACAGCCTCACCTCTTGCTTGCGGAAGTGGCTGTTTCCAACTTCTCCATGTCTTGATTGGAAAAGATAATTTTCATTAGTTCAACAATTAAAATGTTGACAATTGTATCATTTTTGGACACTGGTACAAAGTGTCACTATACTTTGTACTATATTGTCAAGACTGAATATACTTGTATTGTGAAGAATCTCAAACATAGTTGTCAAAGTGCCAAGCATTTCAAGGCATTTGATGGCAAGATAACAGCTTCGGTAAAGAAGTCCCTGCATAGGCACTTTAGTATTTATTAATGTATTTTTGACAGATCTATTATGATCTGAATCATAAATACAGACTCCCAAAGTCCTGCTAAATTAATTTTTTTTCCTCCTGTTTCTTTTGGTTTTAGAATAGGATGAATGGATGATAGGTGCACATTGCTTGTACTGGCTTTTACAAATTAAAATCAGATACTTTTTATTAATGTTGGCTACTGAACAAGACCAAAAAAAAAAAAATAAAAAATAAAAAGAAGAAGAAGAAAGAAAGAAAACAATTATTGCCTGAACCAAACACTGCCAATGCTTCAATTTTGGTGCCAAGCTGGGATAGTGGTTGTGAGTTTTGTTAGGTTGGCACTTGGCAGATGGCATTAAAAGCCTCTAGCAAACAGTTTGAAAATAGATAATGAAACATTTTGAACATTCTTTGATTGGTAAGATGATCTGAACATTGAGCTTGCAAATAACAAGCATTTTATTTTATTTTGGGGTGTTTGGTTTGTTATTGTGGAGTGGGTGGGTTGTTTCTGTCAAATCTTTCAAGCTTCAGCCCATCATTTGTTGCTGTCATTCTTTATATTACAATGTAGACTGATTTTAATATTGCACGCTATTTTCTATTGCAGATAACTTTGCTCACATGGGTCATAGGCTTCCTGATCATGGCCATTAACATGTATTTCATTGCAACTGGCTTTGTTAACTTACTACTGCATTCAGGGTTAACAGTCGTCGCGGTTGTGTTTGCTGGGGTATTTGGTTTTTCAGGTATGTTGGTATATTTGGCCGCAGTTGCATTCTTGGTTTTCCGGAAAAATAAAGCAGTTACACAATTGTTGCCATTAGACGAGCCAGAGACCATTAACAATCAAAACAATGGATCATTGTATAGCCTCCCCAGAGACGATATTGTAAGAATGCAATTGCCCTAAAGGGGCCTTTTTTTAATAATCAAAAATTGCCCTAGAGGATTTGAGCAACAAAAATTAAGCAAGCGGTGATGCTGTTGATCAGTTCGGCTTTGTTCAATTTTGACGTGCATACCAAGTGTATATACAATAATTAATTGTCACCATGAGTGGGAAGTACATAGTTGCTATAGATACCTGATTTTGTGAAACTTCTGTCAATGAGAATGACCAGAAAGGCTGAATTCTGAACTCCCATTTGGGATGCTATGTAAACATTCCTTTTTTCTCTTCAATTAGGAAAGAAAGTCTTCCTTGTGTGCCTTTGCTTTTAGTCCCCCCCCCCCACAGGTTTTCTTTCTGTTCTGCTTTGTTGGTATGTTTAATTCTTTCCTTTTGATTTATACTAAAGAGGGAAGGTTCTTACTTGTAACTTAAAAAATTGTCATGGTGTATTTACAGTTTCCATTCCCAATGAATCCCAACCCCCCTCCCTTCCGATGAACTAGAAACTGCTGTGCTGATGGAAGAAAACAAAATGGAAAATTACCCCACCTGTAACCTTGACATGAGCTTCCATGGTCTTCTGATACACATTAGCTCAGCTAATTACCGTAGTAGCTGTCGAAATGAATTTCAAGACTGAGATGCATTATCAAACTAACTAAAAGAAACAAAGAATTATAAATACAGGAACCCAAGTGCAATAGACTCAGTTCTGTTTTTTGCTATTTCAGTGTCAACACTTACATACTTACACTGATCAGATCAATCGACATGAAATCCCCGAATTAAGGCCAAACCAAATTCAAAGAAACTCTTATTTCTGGCTACGCTTCTATCTTCTGGTCACCTTTAAAGGTTGGTTTCTTGTTACTTCTTTGATAGCCCTTTTCCAGGTAGAAGCAGAAGTAGCAGCAGTGATGGCAGCAGTAAAAGAAGAACCCAAGAAGGAGAGTTCAGAACCTAAGTTTGCTTCTTCTGGACAGAGAAGCTAAGAGAAAAGAACAAGAGAAGCCATGGAAGAAATTTATATAGTTAGTACAATGAAAGGTGATTGAGTTGCAATCCTGAGATGGTTTCTGACCCTCTGCATCCGAGTAGGGCGTGTGTCCTGACGATGCCTTGCTCATGGTATGGACTCATCAACCTGGGTACCATGGGCAAGGCGTCATTGAGGCAGACGCACGCCCTGCCCAAACTGGGAGGATTTGTGCTGTCCTGAGAACTAATTGCAAGTAAAGAGCTATAAACATTAAGATGTTGAAGAGAAGGAGAATTAAAAACAGAAACCTGTACAGCCCAGTCAACTGATTTCGGTTAACCCTTCATGCACTGATATGTTCACAAGTTTAGTACATCAGTAGTTGATGGCACTAGAAGAATGGAGCGTTTAATCAGTCCAATAGGAAGCCATACTACAAATCAAAATCTCCAACCCACCTGTCTGCGTGGTTGGTTAATCAAACTACTATACCATGTAGATGTTATAGAAAAGAAGTGTAATTTTTTTTCATTTGCGAAGAAAAAAGTGCAAATTTGCATTAAAGGGTCATTAGCAAATGATCTACACTTCTTTGTGAAGAGATCATAGGTATTGCTGGCTGAAAATACAATACCAGATATGATATCAACGGTATCAAACTGTTTTACCTTCAATATTCTCTAAACTTAAAATTTTAGACTTTGCTACCTCTTGTAACAGTATCTTTAATGTGTTAAACCAAAAATATCCATTTGGTTGAAATTTTTTTTCTTCCGAAAATATTATTAGGGAGTTTTAAGTCCAAATCAAGTCCCACCTCACTTACCAAAGTGGTAGTTCAAATTTGTGGGGGAAAAAAACACCTTTTTAAAGTAGGAGATCAGAGTTTGAATCTCGTCAAAGCTACCAATGTACTCTCGCGGGATTGAGTGCTTTTCAGCTGATCTAGTTGATCTGGCTTATGGACCGGCGCCATCAATGTCAGGTTCGCTCGCTAGTTAATGAAAGCATGGATTTGATTCTTTCCTGCTTATCCTATCCTGCCTTCATTGCCATTAGTGCGTATAGCCTGAATTTGAATGTCCACGGCCAAAGCCTTCGTAGCCGGCTTAGATGGCCTTCATTCCCATTGCCCTTCTTTTCTGCTTATGCCTTTACGTAATACTCCCATTTCCAATATATAAAACATTAGGTGTTAAAAAATATTCATATTGATCATTTATAGTGGATTTTTATTTAATTCCATTTTTCAATTTCGGTTTTTTTTTTTTTCTTTTTTCCAATTCCATAATAGATGAGGTTCCAAGGTCTTCTGGTGGCTTCCATTTCCAGGTACCTCAACAACACGAGTATAGCTGTTGAAAAAAACTAACACCATTATAGCTGTTGAAATTAAATGCCATAAAGTCAAAACATATTTAATGTTTAAGGTCGGTGACCATTTAGAAGTCCACCTTTGTGGAGTCTCTGGAACAAAACTAACACAGATTATACAACGAAGAAATTGATTTACAGAAACTACACAAACTGCAATATGATCATTTCTGTTTCTCACAGTTTCAGTGTCAAACTCTTAGATGTTTACACTAAAGGGATCAAAATTAAATGAAATCCCACATCAAGGCCAAACCAAATCCGCAGAAACCGTTCTTATTTCTGGGAAAAACTCTGCTTTCTGGGTACTCTGTTCGACCTTACTGGGTTGGTTTCCTCCCACTTCTCTGATAGCCCTTTTGTTCGAAGCAGAAGCAGCAGCCATGGCAGCACATGAAGAGGAAGAAGAAGACCCCAAGGAGTATTCATAAATCAGGTTTGCATCGTCTAGATGGAGAAGCTCAGAAAGAAGAAGAACAAGGGAAGCCATGGAAGAAACTGAATGGAAGTAGTGACTTGTGACTCTCTGAAGAACTAAGGATGGAAATTTATATAGGAAAGGTGATGGATAGAATCAAAGTGATTACTTTTAATCACAAGAAAATAATAAAGCAAAAAGTGAGCAGCCCATTGATTTGGTCTGCTGTTGACTGTTTCTAGTTTTGATTTTAATGGCTGGTTCCAGCCTTTATTTTGGCGGTTTTCTGGGTTTTCAGGTGGAAGCTGGGAAAACAGTTGGCTCCCACTGCCCCTTGGAACAAGGCAGGAAGGTGCAGTTGGCTCTGACGCAAAGGAAGCTCGTGCCTCTTGGCTTCAAGAACTGATGACATATGAGTGGAACGACATGGCCAACTTTAGTAGACAACTCAAAGCAGACAAAATTGAAATTTGAATGGTGGAAGTGTTGAACCCTAATTGCCATTTATGGTGATCTCATCTGATATAAAATTAGTTAACGTTGTTGTTGGCATGACAAAATTCATTTACTAGATTTTGAAGGTGGATTTATACCAATATATTTTGGTGGGCGACCCAAATGATCAATTTTGTAAAGTTTGTATCGTTATTTTGTTATTTTGATGGTTGGTTGCGAGATTTTATTATTAGTTAATGTTGTTGTAGGCATGATTAAATTCATTTACTAGATTTTGAAGGTGGATTTAAACTTAATATATTTCGGTGGGCAACCCAAATGATCAATTTTGTAAGGTTTGAAACGTTATTTTGTTATTTTGTGGACTATACTAGATTTTCGGTGGGGCTCCGCTGACGAGACCAGTGCTTGCGTTGGTAGTACCAGGGTTAATGCTTGCATAGGTCGCATTCAAGAAAAAATTCGAACATTGCATAGCGGGGGGCGCTAGGTCACCGCTACTGCATCCCGTCTTTTGTTTTTCAAAATAAAATAAAATTGTCCTTATGTACTGTTTGAGCGACTTTTGTATTTCCAACCAAATCGAACGGTTGAACCAGATTCAAACCAGTCCATTTTCTTAATACGACTGGAATATTATAACATTCAAAGGTGCCAAGATTGACATATTCTTTGTGTTAGTCAAAGTGGATTAGAAACAAATTCTGACTTGCATGTTTATTTTTCCCAGTTACTTGTATGTCAAGTTCCAATTTAAACATGGCTGGTCACAAGTGACAAATCAAGCTTCTTTGTTTTTTGGTAGAAGACAAAATCAAGCTGAGTTCGGAACAATAAGATAATTGTATAAACACATGAGGACCAGGATGCATGTCAAATAGGTAATTTGATTGACTTAGATTATCAAATTCAATTTGTTCTTAAGCTTTTTTTTTTTTTTTTAATGAAAATTTTATTACAAGAGTTAATGACAAACATTAGCTTCATCTATGACATTTTTGTAGAAACCAAGGATTGGATAGTGACCAATCAATTGGCAGTTCGACCAAAAAGGCCAACCTAGGGAAAGATATTAAATTATCAGCTCTATATGTTGAGAATACAGATGCACAACCACGAACAAAGAAGAACTGCAAACAAAACACACAAGAAGAATTTAATGTAGTTCGACAAAATCATGCCTACGTTCACCATAGAGAAAAGAAGTTCTACTATTTCCAACAAATTTCGCATTACTCTCACACCCAGAAAATTCTACTATTAAATTCTCTATTATGAATGAAGTACCTCAAATGCCCCCGGAAAGGCATATCACTATGAAGCACCCTAAACATGGAACATTACGTAAAAAATCATACATATCTTTATGTTCCCCAAATTTCTCCCTCTTTCTCATCAACAAAAAAATGAGAAAAGCATGGAATGCTCCCCCTCAAATACCTTTCCCCCTCAACATATGCTTCCCTCTCATATGCATGCTCCCCATAAATGGATGCATAGTATAAATGACGACATGCTCTTCCTCAAATAATTATCCCCCTTAATTAATGCATAAAACAACATTCTCTCCCTCATGTATGCACTCTCCTCCTAAATGAATGCATAAAAGAGATGACAACAAACTCTCCCTTATTAGCCTTTTCCAGGGTCCTTAATTATTTTGAACAAGACTCCAATTAAATTGATCTTGTCCATGTCATTTACTTCGTTTAACCTCTTATCACCATTATTAATGGATTTTAGACTATAGGAAGAATTTACCTCAAGGTCTTCTTGTTCTTTCTTCGATTTTGCCATAAGAGCCAAGTTGAGTCTCTCATCATCGGATTCCTCATTTTCTTCATCATCATCACTAGTGATGTAGGATGTTTCGACCACATGGCTCTCTTCTTTTCTTCATTCAGGCACTCGGATTTGATGTGACCCGGTGTCCTACACTTACAACAACAACATTAGAGACACAAGTTCTTTCCTTAGAAAGATTTTTACCTTTGTGTTCCTTTAAAGGTTCTCCTTTGTGAGGATGATTTCCTCCTTTCTTTTTGAGAAGTCTCTTGAACTCTTTGGCAATTGAGTATATTTTCTTATTCGTTGGTGACACTTTTTAAGGATATAGACTTCTTCCTTCGATCATGTTGCACACTTGCTTGAACTTGCTTGTCTTCTTCAAGCTCCACTTCATGAGCAAGCAAAAATCCCATAAGCTCATCAAGAGTGATTTTTGATAAATTTCTCGTTTCTTGAATTGCGTTCTTTCTGGGTCTCCATGAGGGTGGAAGGGCTCTTAGAATTTTTCTTGTTACATTATCATTTGTCAACTCCTTACCAAGGCTATGTAACTTGTTAACGATATTGGTAAATCTAGTATATAAGGAAGTAATATTCTCATCATCTAATATTTTAAACTCTTCATATTGAAGCATATAAACATCTAAGTTCATCTTTTTTATGTGGTCTGTCCCTTCATATGTGATGACCAACTTATAAAATATTTCCTAGCATTTTTACAAATCCTACATCAATTGTAGACTTTTTCACTTAAAAGCACATTGCAAAAACATTTTTGCTTTGTGGTTTGACTGAATTTTGACCTTGTCGGTTGAAGCCCACTCGGTTTTGGGTTTAGGTATTTTATTATCATGTTCGTTTACTTTAAGAATTTCGTTTGATCCATATGTGATGATGTTCCAAATATCGAAATCATGTGCACAAACAAAATCTTCAAACATATTTTTCCAATAGGCAAAACATTCTCCATCAAAGTATGGAAGTTTAGATGGGTTAAGTCCTTCGGTTCTTGAGGGGATTTGGTCAAAATGAAGGTCATGATCTTTTACTTTCTTAGAGATTGATTTCAATCTCAAATTGAGCTCCCGCTCTGATACCAATTATTGGTGCAACCTAGAGGGGGTGATTAGGTTGCAACTAATAGAATTGCCCAATTTTTCGATTTGATTGCAAATTTAAGAAGAAATATAAATTTCAATGTAATAAGATAGTGCAATCAACCACAACACAAAAATTTATAGTGGTTCGACTTTACAAGTCTACCTCCACTTCTCTCTTGGCCTCAAGAAAGATTTTCACTAGTGATTCTCTTTCAATACTATGGGTAGAGATCAAACTCTTACAATCTATGGTCAATAGGACAAGAACACCCTTTACAATCTTTATTCTAAAAAGGGCAAGAGGACCCCTTACAATCTTTGTTTATCCTAGGGCAAGAGCACCATCTACAATCTTTGTTCATGGGCAAGAGCACCCAAACAATCTTTGTTCACAAGCAAGAGCACCCAAAACCAATTCTAGTCTACCTAGACTTAGAATTGAAGACAAGCAATATACAAGAGAATGATGTTACCTAACAAGAGGTGTGACACTTTACCTCTTGTGTGAATGTAATGCAATGAGAGTGTATGCTCAAATGGAAATGAATCCACCACCAATGCCTTCAATCACCTCAAGCTTGATTTCCACAAGCTTGCTTAACACCTTGGTATGTTCTTTAAGATTGAGTGAGAATGAGAGGCAAAACCCAATTGATTTCTTGTAGTTTGAGAGCTTGAATGTACTTAGTGAGTAGTTGATCAATTGGCAAGGTTCTAGGTCTCAAATGGGGTGAATTGGGCTTATATAAATGGCCTTTAAGTGCATTAGCCAACCCCCAATGGACAAATTTTAGTCGAGATTTCAGTCCAAACAGACGTCCGTTTGAATTAGATGGAGCTCTGTCTAGGAAGTAACCGTTTAAAAAATAACTTTGAGGCTTAAGTTAGAACCAGAAGAACGTCCGTCTGGCTCTTTGTGACCAAACAGATGACCGTTTGGATTAGACGAACGTCCGTCTGAAGCACAAATTGCACAGTTAGGTGCAAATAGGGACTTGATTCGATTTTTGGTATTTTTAGCCAACCCTAAGCCTCATACACTCTCCTAATATGTCCTAGGTCAGTCTAGTGACATGCTATGCGTATAATTTAGTGCGATTACATATGAGTGCATGTGGAGGTGTCCTAAGTCCCGAATTTATCTTAAGTCTTGAACTTAACTTGATTTTCGCATCTTCTTGTGCTTTGATCTTGACGCTCATCTTGACTTTGATTCATTGTCCAAGTTTACTTGATCCTAACTTGGGCTTAAGCATCTGATGAGTTTGGTCCAATGAGTTGGGTTTGGTCTACTTGCTTTTGTAATGAGTTGGACAATCACATCTTAATATAGACATTAATAATTCATGTTTGTTATCATCAAAACTAATAGAGGCTGATGTGGCAATGCTGACATGACATTTCCCAACAGATACCCTCAAACATAGTTACATCATATCATCAACCATCATCATATAATTAAGCATTCAACATCATATAGCAATTGAAGTACATCTAATGATCATTCACAACACATATATAACTAACCATAACTCATATGAACATATTGTTACAACAAGTTACAAGAATGTAAATGCATTCAAAGTTATGGTATTTCATCATAGATCATGTCAATACATATATGTAAGAATATATCCTTACCTGTCAAAGTTGGAAGACTATTAAAAGTGCAGTCAAACCTCTATAATTAATAACAGTTCCAGTAAACCTCAGAGATCACTTATAAATAGGTTACAAAGTTACATTAAGAATGAAAATCAAATTAGAGCAACCATCAGACTGATTGGGCTTCTGTGACCCAGCCAGTCGCTTATGGCTGTTGGTTGGGTCAATCAACCACCCTGAGCGACCACCCCTATTACAGACAACAACTCAAGTCCAAAATTTTGACTTTTGATCTCCCAATTTTAATTTGATTTTGGGATGATCTAATTCTGAATTTCGTCCTTACTAAGTTAACAACTCATACACAATCCAAAACCCACAACAATTAATGGTTTAGTAATCACCTCATCTCCTTCAATTAAATCAATCCTTTATTCGAATGCAAGGATCCGTTTTCGGATATGATCCAATCAAGATAATTGATGGAATGCTCGTAACTATCACAATTAACCATCCACAGAATTATGGAGGAAGGATTCACACTTCTTAAAGAAAGAAAAATAGGTAAATAGAGTGTGAGATCATCTTACCTCCAATTGACTTGCTATACGGATCAAGGATCAAAGTTCTCCACAAGTCACTCGTTCTTCACCCTCCAACACGTACTCTCTGCCTCCTAACTGTCCACAACAGCCTCCATGAATATAATATTACAAAAATAAGACGTGATTGGTTATTTATAGAGGTCTAGGGCAAAATAGGGTTTAATTCTCATAAGCAAGCATGGCCGGTCACTTGGGGCAGCTGGTTGATCAATCAACCACCCCCTAGTACTTTTCAGTACTTGGGTGCTTTGCTCAACTGGTTGATCCCCAACATAAACCTAACCCTAACCAACATGTGGGGGTGTTCTTACCTTGATCCCAAACATCTTCAATCACAACTTGACTCCAAATGGTGATCCACTTTCCCAGTCCATCAGGGTTTCTACGGGCTCTCCTTCGGGTTCCTAGTATAGCAAGTTCTTCATCGGTGGAATCCAGATCCATGGGTTCAGGGTATCATGGACTTCAATCCGAATACTCCACAATTTATTCCACTTGGATCTTCGGGTACTCGAACCTACAATATGGAACACTAGTTAAAAATACGGGGGTTGTTACAAGTTTCGTGTTTTTAGGTTTGACAAATGAATTGTTAAGATAGTGTTTAATATGATGTGAGGTACCATCTCCATCACGTTATCTGGTCATGACTGATGTGCGGATGGGATTTGGCCTCGGCTCCCAACCACTGAGTTTGGATCCAAGGTTGATTACCTTATGCTCATGTTGACTGATGGTCAAGTATGGCCAATCTTGATCAGATCTACTTGAACTATTCTCGACCCATTCACTGGAGCTTCATCCAGTCGATCTCACCACTAGTTCAACAATTGGATATGTCGTTGCCAACTTGGCGTTCCAGGTACATTGTGAAGTATTGCCTAAAAAATAAAAATAGCAACAACTATTTTGAAGTATGGTTCTTAAGAACCAAATTATACTAGATTGGTAGGTTAACCGAATTTAACTCAACCACATCGGCTTGTTTGGTAGTCCATTGCTTGGTAGGCTATTACCAATCCAGGTGTGTTGTGTTTCTGGTCCTACTGCTTTTCTAGTATAGGCTAAGGACAAGAGTAGCAGAGGAAGAACACCAACCGTTGTCTTCTTCATCAAGTTGTGGTTGTTTACTGCAGGGAGAGGGGTGAAGGTGGGGGCGATGGTGGCCGGTTGGGGTAAGGGGTGTGGTGGTTTCTCGCAGTGGTGTAGGAAGAACATGGATAAAGGGGAATCCTTTCACTTGCTGAAGGGTTGGGTATGGGATGAGACAAAAGGGTATTTTAGTAATCTAACATTGAGAGGATATTTTGGTCGTTCCATATTGGACTTAATTGGCACTAAATGAGAGTGTTAAGTTTTGAGCTAAACGTAATTTAGTTGTGGGTTACATGTAATTTAGGTCACTTATGGGAGCCAACATAAGTTTTGGCACAACATAAGTGGGATAAACCTTGAAAGCTCTATATTTTATAAAAATCAAGTGTAGTTCTACCAAAACCCTATTTCTCTTCAATGAGGCTATTATCATAGCAAGGAAGTGCAACAGAACACTTTCTAGAAAAGAGCATTTTCAACGGGAGCATTCTAAGGGTGCATTTGATAACGGGATTTTTTCTAAGGGTGCATTTGATAACGGGATTTAGGAACAATTTTGGCACTTTGGCGTTCTTTCATTCTAAGAACGCCAAAAAATTTTTGTTAAAATGGGTTGTTCTTTCCTTTTTAAGAAATGAATTGGTCCAATTTTCATGTCTGAGAAGGATTTTTGCAAGAAAAACTTTGATGTGTTTCATTGTTCTTGAAAACAAAAAACACGTCTCAGAATTATACACAAAGATGGACGTTGGACTCAAATTTCATTCACATACAACTTCTAACTCCTTCTAGCCTTCATAAGGAGGGGAAAAAAAGTTCTCTATCCTCTCCATCTATCCACCTTCTCTACAAACAAGAACTCAAGTTTTCTTCCACCAGTGGTCTTGAGGTAAGTTTTCTATTGTATTATTTTTAATGTAATAAAAATAAAGGTGCCATTCTCTTGGATTTATTAAGTGCGTAAAAACTTTCCATTCTTTTTTTTAGTAAAGTACTTTTTAGGGTAAATATCACTTACCTCCCCTATTAGCTGGACAAATAGCACTTACACCCCCTCTTAGTTGGATAATATCACTTACCTCCCCTCTTACATAGAAAATATATCAAACACCTCCCTTCTGTTAACTTACTCAGTTAAATTTAACTTTTACCGTTAAATATTTTTCAAAAATCCCAAACTACCCTTGGTTAACAATATTTTTTTATTTTAAACCCTAAATTATCGTACACTCTAACAGTTAAACTACTAAATTACTTTCAATTAAAATAATTATTAAAACCAAAACACCATAGTTAAAACCTAAATTATCTTTGATTATTAAAAGCCCAACATGTCTTTTTTTTTTTTTTTTAATTTTTATCAAACAATTAAAAAAACCCCAAAATAGTAATACGTGTTTAATTTTATCAACATACCCTTTTTTTTTAATTGCATTTTTTTATTTTACTTGATAGTAGTACGTGTTTTTTCAATTGTTTGATAAATTAAAAAAAAAAAAAAAAAAAAGAAGGGTATGTTGGGCTTTTAATAATTAAAGATAATTTGGGTTTCAACTATAGTGTTTTGGTTTAATAATTATTTTAATTGAGGGTAATTTAATAGTTTACTATTAGGGTGATTACAATAATTTAGGTTTAAAATAAAAATATTTTTAGCCAAGGGTAGTTTGGGGTTTTAGAAAAATATTTAACAATAAAAGTTAAATTTAACCTAGAAATGTAATAGAGGGGAGGTGTTTGATATATTTGCTAGATAAGAAGGGAGGTAAGTGATATTATCCAACTAAGAGGGGGTGTAAGTGCTATTTGTCCAGCTAAGAGGGGAGGTAAGTGATATTTACCCTACTTTTTATTTAGTCCCATAAATGGAAAAATCGGAATCCAAGTTAAAATTGACGCTACCTATTAACTTCGATTTATAATAATAAGACTCATTAATGTGTGTACAATATATAAGCAATGAGTGTGTTCCATCCGAGCGTGCTTGCTCTCTTACATGTGCAGCGTGGGCAGTGGATTGTTTAGGCACTTTTCGCCATGCACACACCTAAAGAGAGGTTAGGTTTGAACCATATATTTTGATCAACAGTAGATAAAGGGTGCTGGAAGCAGATCCATTGGATTCCAAGAAAATATGACGGTTAGATTTGTTGTTGTAATATTAGATATAAGTATATAACCCATATCTATTCGATGGTTCAATCTAGATCGTCAGATTGTGCGACCGAACAATCCGATGGCTCATTTGAACATGGGCATTGGTATCCTTATAGAGAAGTGTACCTATATGAATAAAGTCATAAATTGTTCAGTACAGGTACCTTAATGCTATAAAAATCCTCTAGCTTTACATTAGTGAGAGATATAAAAAATCTAAAATTCTCTTTGTTCTTGAGTTTTGTCTATGCTTTGCAAAATTTGGAAAAACAACATCGAGTTGGGCTTCTTTGTACAATGGGAGATGGTTCACTTGTACCCTATAGAACCTTCTGTGGGGGCGAATTATGTCTTAAGGATGGTGACTACAGGAATGCACCTAGAAATTCCAACTTTCTCTCGGTGCTTTCTTGCTCCTGATACATCATTCATTTACATTTTCCTCTCTCTCTCTCTCTCTCTCTCTCTCTCTCTCTCTCTCCGCGCGACGCACCTAGAAATTCCAACTTCTCTCGGTGCTTTCTTGCTCCTGATACATCATTCATTTACATTTTCTCTCTCTCTCTCTCTCTCTCTCTCTCTCTCTCTCTCTCTCTCTCTCTCTCTCTCGGCGGCAGTCACTCATCGCTATCATACGGATAATCACCAGATAACGATCATGGTATCCTAGGAGTCATCTACTAGTCCAAACTAGTAGAAGTCTATCACTCAACGGATCTATCTATTAAGATCCAACGACTACCCGAAGAAGGCTCAAATACATCCAACGATGGAAATTCGAAAGTACACTCTATATAAGACATCCCCTACTCACAAGGTAGAGGACGGATACAATCTGAATCGTATTCTCGTTATTCATTCCTTAGCTTTGTGCCTTAGCAGAGCCGTTTGTGATTAAGTTTATCAACTGACTTAGCCTTCGGAGGTGGACTCCCGATCCCAGCGGTCGGGCCACATCTGACGCTTGTTTTTGAAGGTCATTCTCAGGAGATCTAAGGGCTGAGCAGATTTTGGACGCATCAGTAGTAAATCGACAAAACATAAGTGTAGAAACTTGACAAAACACAGAGGAGTTTACAAGGTTCGGTCTTCCGTATAAGCCTACTCCTTGGATGAATCTCCCAATGTTTTCTTATTTTCTTAGGAGAAGATTGCATTGAATTTATAATGGAGAATACAACTATATTGCTATACTTATCTTTTGTCATGAATAGAGCATACAATCTTGCACATAATATTTTACAACATTAATTGTCTCTTGCTATGAATGGAGCACACAATTTTGTCACTCCAACAACTACAAATGACAATATGTACCCAATCAAAAATCTTCTTGCATCTTAACAAAGCCCAGATGCTTATACCAATTATCCAACTGACGGGTGTCAAGTGGCTTTACATGGAAATAAGACCTTTGTATATGAGTCTTGAAGCGATGGATCTTTGCATCTATCTGACTTGCTTCTGATAAAAATTCTCCAGCAGAGAAGTACTTTTGTAATGTTTCAGCCCTACACAAGCCAGCTGCTAGATCCACCAGGTCATTGATGATGGCGACTATTTCCTCGTTTTGAAAGGCTGAATCCTCCCTTCTCTCAATATTATCTAGGGATTCTGATTGCTCTTTTGTGAGACATGCGCTTTGGGATCCTTTCTCCTCGTTTTCATGTTCTCTTTGTTATTCTTGTATGATATCAATAAAAGGAAAAACAAACTATTACCTAATTTGGCTTTATAAACATCAAATTAAAGAAGGAAGGTTATTTTCTTTGTGCTTACTTGCGGTTGTGCTTTCCATGTCAATGCCAGAACCACATGAGCTGCTTCATAGTTAACTTCGACTATAGTTTAGTAGTTAAATCAAGCTTCCTTATGTGTAACTTACCTGCATCATAGGTCTGAGGCTCACAATTTACCTACTTCATGCATTGAAGCTATGGTTGATTGTGTTGTGGGGAGCTAAAGTCCCGAGTCCCCATCTCGGGAGAGAGAGGCACCCCCGTGGGCGGGTGCATCTCTTCCTTCTTAGAAGGTCCCGAGGGCCTCATTCGGGAGAGATATCTCCCTCTTGGGATGGTTCACCTCATCCTTGAAGAAGGTCCTGAGGGCCTCATTTGGGAGAGAAACCTCCCTCTTGGGATGGTTCACCTCATCCTTGAAGAAGGTCCCGAGGGCCTCATTCGGGAGAGAAACCTCCCTCTTGGGATGGCTCACCTCATCCTTGAAGAAGGTCCCGAGGGCCTCTTGGGAGAGATATCTCCCTCTTGGGCAGGCTCATTTCTTCGTTGGAGAAGGGTCCCGAGTGCCACACTTGGGAAAAATATATATATCTATATCCAACTCTAGCATTTCTCAGAAGACTCTCTTGACTAAGTCAAGAAGAGTTAGTTACGCATAAACACTCAGCATATCTATTCAGAGAATTGGGGAGGTGAGTCAGCATAACGGCATTATCAGGTGCGACAAAGAAGGAGCCGTTATTCCACTACTCCACTCACTCCTCAACTATCGATCCTGAACTTAAGGAATCGCCGCCTCTAGGTAACCTCTATATAAACCCACCTCCTACATGGAGAAAGGTACGAGAACTTTCATCTGAGTACTTACTCATTACGTTCTTGAGAACTTTCTCAAGAACCATTATTGTTGCCTAGGTTGACTTGAGCGTCGGAGGCGGTTCCCCGGCCAAAACTAGGCTGGACCGTTCTTGCTTTCTTTGTGTGTGCAGGCATCCCAGTTATTCCAACTTGGTTGGGGAGCTCTTAAGGTGGTCATCTCAATATCCAGCTCTCGAAGAAGTTCTAGACGCAACAATTTGGCGCCGTCTGTGGGAACGTCACAGAAAGTCATGACAAGACGTACCACACCTCAGCTGACAAGTTCTCAAATTCTCACTCGAGCGAGAGAAAGGGAGACAGAAAACGGACGTGTTGAAGAACAAACTCTCCCTTCTCTAGATCGACAAATTCCTATTCCAGAGGAAGGTCAAGAAGGAGTTCCGGAGAATCCCCCGTTAACTATTCCAACTCCATTTGCAAAAGGCGGTTCGAGTCAACCTCCAATTCCAACGACAGTGGCCAATTTGCAGAATATGCAAAGAGAAGTCCAACAACAAATGTTGGAACTCCAAGGAGTTGTTCGAGGCTTAGTCCATCAAATCGGGGTACCATCCGGACCCCCCAGAAATTCCCAAGAGGGACGAAGGCGTGAAGCCGTCCGTCAAACTCGGGATAGGCAACGTCCGGTGAATGAAGAAAGGAGAAATCCCAGAATACCAAGACGACCAGCCGAACGAGTTGGAGAAAGATCTCAAGGAGTTCGTATTGAAGAACCACTTCCCCGAGGAGATCGGACGAGGGGAAGTATTTTCGATCGTTTGGCTAGGCTTAGACAGACTCGGGACTTACCCAGAAGGGAGCGCAGAAATGAAAGAGTTCGGGAACAAGAAGGCGAAAGCACGGAAGAGGCCATTCCAGATCTAATGACCCGAGAGGATCGGTCAGTCACTATGGATCTTCTCATGGACCAACTTCCCAATATTCTGATCTCGGAAGTGTTCGGTCTCGGCAAGAGCATCAAGAGGCGCATGGTCTCGGGCGAAGATTAGATGCCATGGAGAGACGGCTTGATGATCGGGACCTGGATGACAACTATGACGTGGTTGACAGAGAACCCTTCTCAAAAGAAGTTATGAGAGCACCTCTTCCACCCGAACTTTATCATGCTGACATTTATTCCCTATGAAGGTAAGTCCAATCCTCGAGAACATATTAGTTACTTTAAATCTGTCATGGCTATTATTGGCCGAGAAGATGAGCTATTGTGCCGAACCTTCCCGGCATCTCTCAAAGGCCCGACGATAAAATGGTTTTCTAGCCTATCGCCAAGATCCATCCAAAACTTTCGAGAGCTCGGGAGAAAATTTATTGCCCGGTTCCGAAGTTGCATCAGGAGTAAGAAGACAGCAGATAGCCTTTTTGCCATAAGGCAGAAACCGAATGAGTCCGTTCGGGACTATCTTCTCAGATTCGATAAAGTAGCTATCGAGGTTGAAGAATTGGATGATACGGTGGCGTACAATGCGCTATGGAGTGGAATAACCCAAAGACGTTTGCTTGAGGTATTGCTTCAAGATAAGCCGAGGACTTATGGAGCACTTATTAAGAAATGCCAAAAGCAAGCAACGGTTGCAGAAGTTATCGAAGCCCGAGAAGAGTCCACAAGAGGGATGAAGGAAAAGAAGAATTATGGAGAAAGAGGTCAGAATTCAAATGCTCGGGCGAAAGATGACAAAAAGGGAGGTTGGAAAGAAAGACTCGCCAATGGGGACTTTACACCTCTTAATACTAAGAGGTCAGAAATTCTGTTACAGATCAGAGATAAAGAAAACTTGAAGTGGCCTGGTAAGATAAAAGCCCGACCCGAAGATAGGAATATGACGAAGTATTGCCGTTTCCACAAGGACTACGGCCACCATACGGATGAGTGCAAAAATCTCAAGGTCGAGATCGAGAAGCTCATCCAAGCAGGGCATCTTGAAAAATATCTTTAGAAGAGCCGCCAAGACCGAGAGAAGTCCCCGCCTAGATCAACAAAAAGACTCAGATCCAAAAGTCCCGAGAGGGCAGATAAGAATCCCGAGAAGAAACCCGACACTCGGGAGTTTTCCCCCATTTACATTGTTTTGGGAAATCCGACGGAAGAATCCATTAAGAAGGCGAAGCAAAAGGCACGGTTCGTTGGATCGATGCAATTGCCAAGAAAACGAAGAAATGACTTATGCCCAGATCCAATAACTTTCACCGACGAAGATCTCAAGGGCGTCACTTCTCCTCACGACGATGCTATAGTTATCAAAATGAAATTGCAAATCGAGAAGTTCACCGAGTTCTTGTGGACACGGGATCTTCCACCGACTTACTATCTTATGAAGCATTTAAGAAATTGAAGTTTGAGGACGAGATGATGACTCCATGCGGGACTCACTTATATGGGTTCGCTGGGTCGTCCGCCATATCCGAAGGGACCATCCAATTGGATTTAAGGATCGGGACCTCCCCTCAGGATGCAGTCGTCCAAGCAACATTCATGGTGGTTCGGGACCTTTCAGCTTATAACGTCTTACTCAGGAGGCCAACTCTTAATGCCTTAGGGGCGGTGGTTTCTCCAACACATATGAAGTTGAAGTTTCCAACCATAGCGGGAGTCGGGGAGTGCTCTTCAGATCAGCGACTCTCCAGACAATGTTATGTGAATTATCTTAAGAAAGTCAAAAAAGCCGAGAGATCGGGCAATACAATGAGTATTGAAATTCGGGATGACAGGGATGAAGAAGCTATGCAAAGAGCCGAACCTGTTGAAAAGCTTGAGCGAATTCAACTTCATCCGGATCTTCTCGAGAGAGGGACAATGATCAGTTCAGAACAACCTACAGAATTCAAGGAAGAACTCACCGAGTTTCTCCAAAACAACCTAGATGTATTCGCGTGGTCGGCCGAAGACATGCCCGGAATAGATCGAAGAGTTGCAGAACATAGCTTATGGATCAGGGACGATGCAATTCCAATGATCCAAAAAAGAAGGAATTTTTCGCTCGAGAAACATGCTGCCATCAGAACCGAAGTGGAGAAACTAGAGCAATCGGGTTTTATAAAACCCATAGAATGCCCAACTTGGTTGGCGAATGTAGTCATGGTGAAGAAAGCCAACGGCAAATGGAGAATGTGTACGAGTTACAGACTTGAATAAAGCATGCCCAAAGGTTGCTATCCACTTCCCCGGATCGACCTTTTGATCGACGCCACAAGCAGGACATGAAGTATTGAGCTTCATGGATGCTTACTCGGGATACAATCAGATTATGATGAATCCCAAGGACGAGAGGGATACGGCCTTCATGACGGATCGAGAAAGTTACTTTTATAAAGTAATGCCCTTCGGATTGAAGAACGCTGGGGCCACTTATCAGAGAATGGTAAACAAAGTCTTCAAAGACCAAATAGGAAGAAATATGGAAGTATATGTGGATGATATGCTTATAAAGAGTATTGTCCGAAGAAGTCATCTGGAAGATCTTGAAGAAGTCTTTGATACTTTGAGAACATATCAGATGAGGCTAAATCCGGAGAAATGTGCTTTTGGAGTTTCTTTCGGAAAATTCCTTGGGTTTATGGTATCCCAACGAGGAATTGAGGCAAACCCGGAGAAAATCAAAGCCTTGCTCGAGATGGAGTCACCAAGGACGGTTAGAGACATCCAATGCCTAACTGGAAGAGTAGCAGCCTTAAACAGATTTATCTCACGATCGGGTGAGAAATGTTTGCCTTTCTTCAAGGCTCTTAAAGAGCTCGGGAAGGCAAAGGATACCTTATGGACCGATGAATGTTAGAAAGCGTTCGAGAAGTTGAAGGAGAAGCTCGGGACTCCACCTCTCTTAGCCCGACCTTCAACGGGAGAACAATTATTCACATACTTAGCCATTTCTCCAGCGGCAGTAAGCGCGGTCTTAGTAAAAGAAGAAGGTACTTCACAAAACCCTATCTATTTCATAAGTCATGTTTTAATAGATGCCGAGACACGATATCCGGATGTGGATAAACAAGCCTTAGCACTTGTAATCGCATCTCGGAAACTCAGACCATACTTCCAAGCTCATCCAATTGTTGTCTTGACCAACTTCCCATTGAAGAAGATACTACAGAAACCAGACTTAGCCGGAAGAATGGTCACATGGGCTATTGAGTTAAGCGAATATCAAATTGAGTACAGAACTCGTCCAGCCATAAAGGGACAAGTTCTGGCCGACTTTATTCTTGAGAATAGCATGCCTAGTTCGAGAGTAGAAAATTCACCCGGTCCAGAGTTATGGACTTTGCATGTTGACGGCTCGAGCAACTCTTCGGGGAGTGGAGTAGGGCTAATGCTTATCAGCCCGGATGGATTCACTATTCATTATGCTTTAAGATTCAACTTCAAAGCCTTTAATAATGAGGCCGAGTATGAAGCCCTACTAGCAGGACTAAGACTTGCCCGAGCCCTAAGAGTCCGAGAATTGGAAGTCCGAAGCGACTCTCAGTTGATCTTGAATCAAGTTCGTGGCTTGTACGAGGCAAAGGAAACAAGAATGGCAAATTACTTAGCCAAAATTGATGATTGTCGCCATTATTTCGATCATCTTGAAATAAAGCAAATTTCGAGAAAGGAAAATGAAGTAGCAGATGAGTTATCCAAGTTGGCTTTATCCAAATATTCGACCTTAGGCTCAGCCGTTTATATTGAATAGTTAGAAATTCCTAGCATTTGGGAGGCCGAGGCGATGGATATTGAAGAAGAGCTTAGTTGGATGAGCCCAATTATAACATATTTGAAGAATGATATCCTCCCAGAAGACGTCAAGGAGGCTAAGGCAGTTAAAAATCAAGCAGCGAAGTTCACCATTATTGAAGAACAACTTTATAAAAGATCGGTCACACTGACCTCTTCTAAAGTGTGTTGGCCCTTCTCAAGCCCAATATGCCTTAGCTGAGGTACACGAAGGAATATGTGGAGCGCATATGGGAGGTCGGGCTTTGGCCCATAAAATAATATGCCAAGGCCTTTATTGGCCGACTATTCAGAAAGATGCCGTGGAATATGTCAGAAAATGCAAGCAATGTCAGCTTCATGCATCTGTTCCGAAGACTCCGGCTGTCCCTCTTACATTTGTCTCCAGTCCGATTCCCTTCGCCATGTGGGGAATGGATCTGGTGGGAAAGCTCCCTAAGGCCGCCAACAATAGAGAATATTTGGTCGTGGCGATCGACTATTTCACTAAGTGGGTGGAACCTGAACCTCTCTCATCCATTACTGAGAAACACATGGAGAAGTTCTTTCAAGAAAGGATCATCTACCGATTTGGAATCCCAAAGATCCTTGTGACCGGCAATGGAAAGCAATTTGTCGGAGTTGGCTTCAAAATTTTTTGTGAAAGATATCACATCGAACATAGGACTTCATCCGTGGCGTATCCACAGAGCAATGGGCAAGTTGAGATAACTAATTGGACGCTTTTGGATGGAATAAAAAAGCATCTGGAGACAAGTCGGACCAAATGGGTTGAAGAACTACCAAGCGTCCTTTGGTCATATCGCACCACGGCCAGAACTCCTACGGGAGAAACACCTTTTCGGCTAGCCTACGGCACAGAAGCACTTGTTCCGGTAGAGGTATTAGCAGAATCAAAGAGATATACAGACTTCAATGAAGAAGCAAACGAAGAAGGCTTGAAGAGCAATCTTGATCTAATAGACGAAGTGCGGAGTATGTCAGAATACCGGAATCAAAGATATCAGAACCGAGTAGCTAGATACTTCAATGCTCGGGTAAAAAATAGAAGACATCATGCGGGTGACTTAGTGCTCTGCAAAGTTGCGGCATCAGACCCAAGAAACCAAGGCAAGCTCTCACCCACATGGGAAGGGCCATATCTTGTCGAACAAGAGACGAAACCAGGGACATACAAGCTAAAAAGCTTAGCCACGGGCGAGACAATTGATCGAACTTGGAATTCCATGAATCTTCGAAAATTCTATCAGTAGAGTTAGTCCAGATATGTAGCATTTGCAACCAAGTCGAAAGACCATTTGATTCTCAATAAAGTCTATGTCTCCATTTTTTACATCCTTTTTCTGAAAAGAAAGTTATAGCGAAGAAGACACAAGCATTTCTTCACGAGAACCCAGGAGCGCTCTTCAAATCAACGAGAGCCCAAAAGCGTTCTTACGAAGAGCCCAGGAGAATTATTGATAAGCTTAAGAACCCAGGAGCGCTCTTCAAGTCAAAAGAACCTAAGATAAGTTCAAAGGCATTACACTCGGGACCTCACTCGGGTAGCCACTCGGGAGAAATCCCCCACCTCTTATGAAAGTCCAATACAGACTCTCATAAGATGGAATTATTCAAAGGCGTTACACTCGGGACCTCACTCGGGTAGCCACTCGGGAGAAATCCCCCACTTCTTATGAAAGTCCAATACAGACTCTCATAAGATGGAATTATTCTAAGGCGTTACACTCGGGACCTCACTCGGGTAGCCACTCGGGAGAAATCCCCCACCTCTTATGAAAGTCCAATGCAGACTCTCATAAGATGGAATTATTCTAAGGCGTTACACTCGGGACCTCACTCGGGTAGCCACTCGGGAGAAATCCCCCACCTCTTATGAAAGTCCAATGTAGACTCTCACAAGATGGAATTATTCTAAGGCGTTACACTCGGGACCTCACTCGGGTAGCCATTCGGGAGTATTTCCCCACCTCTTATAAAAGTCCAATGCAGACTCTCATAAGATGGAATTATTCAAAGGCGTTACACTCGGGACCTCACTCGGGTAGCCATTCGGGAGTATTTCTCCACCTCTTATGAAAGTCCAATGCAAACTCTCATGAGATGGAATTTTTTTCAAAGGCGTTACATTCGGGACCTCACTTGGATAGCCATTCGGGAGTATTTCCCCACCTCTTATGAAAGTCCAATGCAGACTCTCATAAGATGGAATTATTCAAGGGCGTTACACTCGGGACCTCACTCGGGTAGCCATTCGGGAGTATTTCCCGACCTCTTATGAAAGTCCAATGCAGACTCTCATAAGATGGAAATTTTCAATGGCGTTATAGTCGGGACTTCACTCGGGTAGCCACTCAGGAGAATATCTCCATCACTTATGAATTTCTCCGACACATGAGATACATTTCTCTCCAAGACCTTCATTCGGGACCATATTCGGGACCATATTCGGGACCATATTCGGGACCATCTGGAATAAAGGCTCGAGAGAAATCAAAACATCATCAACCCTAAGGCATTACGCTAGAGGAGTGACTCGGGAAGACACTCGGGACCAGTCAAAAAAGAAGCTTAATGCCTCAGTTTGAAGAAAACAACTACAAGTTACTATTCAAAACATTTGGCCACAAGGACCAATATTACAGAAAGCGCAAAGTTGCGCAAAATTCAACACTGTTTATAAAAATTTCCAAAAAGCAAGAGCAAAAGTTCAAATATTCAAAGTCTTCAAAGTTTCTCAGAAACGGAAGCAAGAAAAGGTCGAAGTCTTTCAATTCTCAGGAGAATTCCCAAGTTCGGGAAGATTGTCTTCACCAAGCTCGTCGCCACCAGGAGTTTCTTTCTCAAGACTCCCTCCAGAGCCCACCTCTTGATCGTCATCAACATAGAGAAAAGGATCGGGAGGGCTGAAAGGTTCTTGGCATTCAATCCCTTCGGGTACGGCTCTTTCAAGAGTCTCATAAACTCTACCGTCTAGCATTCCGGCTAATTCCTTCGGGTTAGGAATATCTACCCGTCGGAGAACAACAGTAAAAGCATCATTAAGCCTGAGGCGGTAGGTAGAAGCAGAAAGAGCCACCTGGAGTTTCTTGAACTGAGAAGTGCCGAGGTAAGAAGTGATGATCTCTTTCTGGACAACCTCGGGCACCTCATCGGCACTGACGGGAAGTTTACCAGCTCGGACTTCTTCGCGAAGCTGCATGGCAATAGTCTCCATCTCAGCTTTCTCGCTCTTCAACTTCTCCATTTCTTAAAGGGCCTCTTCCAAATTTTCCTTGGCCTCAGAAAGTTCCTCCTTAAGAGCTGCCTTGCTTCTGGACATCTCCTTCAGTTTCAAGCTCCTCTCTTCGTCCCGTTTCTTCAGAGACCCAATAGTCTTGATAGACTCAAAGAGGTCGGCGACGCTTCGTTCCTGATTTGCCTTCAGCTCTTGAAGCTGATCCTTCAAATGCTCGGAACGAATCATGCACTCGCCCATGTAATGCGCCCCTCCAGAGAAGAACCTGAAGAAAATACGGAATACCATGTTACAGAAATCACTTGGAGAACTATAAAGGATTAAGGATCGAGAATTACCTGTAGGCGTTGGCATAGAATTTGTCATATGGAAGATCCTTCAGATGCTTTCGGTCCGAAGGGATCATCCCCTCAAGAAGCCAAGACCTGGCAGCATTTGAGTCCCCCAGCACTGTGTCGGATGAGGTCAGATCCCATCCGGGAACGAAAACAGGGGACTTTCAGGAGTCCTCCTCTGCAGCCTTCTCACTGTCCCGAGGCCTCTTCAAAGGCCTGCCCGAGTGGATGGATGGAGACGCTTGGGGAACACTTATCTCGGGAGGCCCTCCTCCTCCCAGAGAGGAACTCTTCCTAGCAGTCTTCTTGCCCGAAGGCTTGGACGAGCCAGGAGCGCCGAGAGCCTGGACAGCGGGACCAGTTTTTGTGGCGCTACCTTTCTTCACTGGCTTTCGAGTGAAAGCCTCTTTGATATTCCCAGTGGTAAGTGCCCGAAGAGCGTCGATGTCCAATTTGCTAGACACTGCGACAAAAAACGAAGAAAGTCAGAAAGTGCGAAGATAAGAAAAATATACAAAATTGAAGAATATCAATGAAGAAGGGGCTCACCCGGAGAAAAGCCCCACAACTGAAGAGCAAACGGATACTCAGATAAATATCCATGAACTGCGGCTGAATCTCCGCCAACTTGGATGATCTTTTCTAAAGCCGCTTCTTCGACGGCAGATAACTCAATGAGATTATTGAGTTCTTTAAGATCAGACTTAGATTTCTTCACAAAAGTAGTTGGGAATGGCGGCGAAACTGGGGGCTGGCAGAAGAAAAAGTGATGTTTCCACCCCTTGGTGGAGGTAGGCATAGACCCCGGCAAAATGATGTTGCCCGACCAATCCACAGCGTCGGTTGCCCGACGAAGAAGAGAGAGCCAACCCCCTTTTGATTGACTCTTAACTTCAAAGAAACGCTGAAGAAGGGGGAATGTTGGTTTGACTCCAACATTATGACAAAAACCAACAAAGCAGGAAACATTTCTCCAACTATTTGGAATAAGGTTGGAGGGAGAAATTCTGTAATGAACTAGGTCTTCAATAATTTTCTGAACTGGAAGACGAAGACCTCCTAAGAAAGCATCATAATAAAAGGAGAAGGCCCCGTTCGGGGGCTCTCCAACCCGACTAGAGGAAGATGGGAGCTGGAAGAGATAATTCTTTGGAATTTCGCAGAAATTCCTTAGACGCTGGAGATGATTTGGGTTGAGATCTCCGGGATAGAATTCGGGATCCGAAGACTTGAGATCATAGTCAATGTGAGAGGGTGTCTTGGGTTTGTTCCTTTCTTCGAGAGTTGCCTCTTCGGAAAGCAACTCAGAAAGAATAAAAGGTGGCTAGCAATTGCGGCAATCCTAAGGACGAGAAAGGGGTGGGCGAGGCGAATAATGCCTCTGACTCACTCGGAATTTACCAGGAGATTGATTAATACTATCAACCTCCTGCTCATCCGAAGAATCCACAGAAAGACCAAGGTTGACTAAGTCCGTTCCTAAATCGGAGCATAGAGGTTCTTGGTCAAGAGGGTCGTCCCTGGCTAAGTCAGCAGTTGCTCTCACAATACGAGAGTCAGAAGAACCTGAGAAAGCATCTTCACTGGAATAATGCATGGATTGGGTTCGGGAAGACAACTTGGGACTGGAGATCTCGGCAGTCGGGACCTCCAGTCGGGAGGGGGCTCGGGCTATTTCCTTGCCTTTTCTTAAATTATCCATAATGCAGAAATGACAAAGGAAAGAAATGAAGAAAAGTTAGAGAAAACTTACTGGTTTGAAGATTGGAATAGCAAGTTGGAGAAAGCAAACAACGCAGTCAGGGGACTTCAGAGGGAGTTTGCAAGCAAAAAAATTGAAAATGAGGATTGAACCTCTATTTATAGTGAGGAGGAGGAAGATGAAGAGACACATCCAACGGCTGTGAATCAAGCAAGGTGACGGTTGAGATCTGGCACATGAAAGGTCGCGATCCAACGACCAACAATGAACAGACACAATGGTTGAGATTGAGGGACTCAAGATCTCAATCAAATGGCCCTTGATCGATTATCTTAACGGCTGAGATAACGTGACCGTTGGCATATCAGGAGCTGCAATAAATGTTAATTATCACAATGGTTGGAGTTACAAAGGCCTCGAATAATGGCTATTATTCAAGACGACGTCTTAAAGTTTCTCCAAGAAAAAAAGAAATTTTTTAAGAAGTCTGGGAGTAACATTCCATACGTTCGAGAAGTCAATCGCACGGAATGGGGGGCTCTGTTGTGGGGAGTTAAAGTCCCGAGTCTCCATCTCGGGAGAGAGAGGCACCCCCGTGGGCGGGTGCATCTCTTCCCTCTTAGAAGGTCCCGAGGGCCTCATTCGGGAGAGATATCTCCCTCTTGGGATGGTTCACCTCATCCTTGAAGAAGGTCCCGAGGGCCTCATTCGGGAGAGAAACCTCCCTCTTGGGATGGCTCACCTCATCCTTGAAGAAGGTCCCGAGGGCCTCATTCGGGAGAGATACCTCCCTCTTGGGCAGGCTCATTTCTTCGTTGGAGAAGGGTCCCGAGTGCCACACTTGGGAAAAATATATATATCTATATCCAACTCTAGCATTTCTCAGAAGACTCTCTTGACTAAGTCAAGAAGAGTTAGTTACGCATAAACACTCAGCATATCTATTCAGAGAATTGGGGAGGTGAGTCAGCATAACGGCATTATCAGGTGCGACAAAGAAGGAGCCATTATTCCACTACTACACTCACTCCTCAACTATCGATCCGGAACTTAAGGAATCGCCGCTTCTAGATAACCTCTATATAAACCCACCTCCTACATGGAGAAAGGTACGAGAACTTTCATCTGAGTACTTACTCATTACGTTCTTGAGAACTTTCTCAAGAACCATTATTGTTGCCTAGGTTGACTTGAGCGTCGGAGGCGGTTCCCCGGCCAAAACTAGGCTGGACCGTTCTTGCTTTCTTTGTGTGTGCAGGCATCCCATTTATTCCAACTTGGTTGGGGAGCTCTTAAGGTGGTCATCTCAATATCCGGCTCTCAAAGAAGTTCGAGAAAGAAAGAAAAAAAAAAAAAAAAAAAAAAAAAATATTTTTTTTAGGGATCTATTTAGCTACACATAGGCATGTATCGATGGGAATCTAAGATCATTAAAGCTGGAAAAAAAAAATCCCTTGCTATGCACAGCATGCGTTTTTGATAGTTGGCTAGGATTAATTTTAAATTTTAAAAATCCTCAATAGTCTTATATTTACTTTGTTTTCTTAGCCAATCATTTGGTACATATGTTCATTGCTATGCACAACAGAGACTTGTGCACAAAAGAAGATATTTTCCCATTAAAGCTATGGTAGTCACTTGCCAAGGAAAAAGGAGGTTTTGTGTTTTGCTAGAGAGATGATAGGATGGTTTTTTATTACAGAAGCTAGAGAATATTAACCAGTCCTCTTCTAATAGATAGAATCATCAATATGATTTTCCATGGATAAATTGCTCTATTTTGTGCAATCCATAAAAGTAATACCAAGAGACAGCCAACACAAAGAGAACCCAACGATGTATTGTCAAAAGGTTTTTTCTTTTTGGGTTTATTTCATATACATGGACATTTTTCGTCTAAAAATTAATTTTAAGAGCAAAACCTACCAAAAGCCTATTTCTTTCACGGGCATTCTCAAACGTTCTCAATACAAATTTTACCAAACAGCTAGTGGAATGGTTGATTGCACTAACAAAAGAGTAGTTGATTGCAAAACCTCACTTCTCATGCACAATAGTTTGATTGTTGGGCCCGTTCTTTCTAATTCAACAAACAAAAGAGGGACGAAACGCGGAGAGGTGGGTTTAACTCTTGTCGGCGGCTAATGCCCCCATCCCCAATTTCCTCATATATAAAAAGTGTCTTTGTACATAAAGTTTTTTTTTTATCAAACACTTAAAATTGTGCTCAACCATTGTTTTTTTGATAAAAACACTAGAAAATGATTCTCGAAAAATTGTCTTTCTTAAAAAAAACCTGTTACCATACACTCATACACACACAGTATGGGGTGTTTAATAATTGTATGGAAATGAACCAAAAAAGAAAAAAACTGGTAAAATGTTTTTCTGATTTTCATATATTGTAAGAATAGAAAACAGTTGAAACGTGTCTCATAATACTAGTGTGTTTTTATGTGGAAGAAAAATAATGGATCCATACCCAATGGTAATTTTTTTTTTGTGTCATGCATGACTTAATAGAAAACAAAACAAAGAAAAAATTAATTTGGCCTATCCAACATATTAACGTGAAGAAGTTCCTCTAATTTTGGAAGTGGCTTTTGTAGGAGTTTCAGGATTTTCATAGAACATCTTTTAATACCAATCGGATACTTAGTTCCATTCCCGTCTAATGTGGGTGAAACGGATATGTCCATTTAATATAAATCTTTAACGAATATCATTAATAATGTTCCCAAACTTTCCTTGAATCTTTAAACAAAGATGAAGAAACAAAATAGTGGTAGGAGTGATTCCATTTCAATAGATTATGCTTCTATATTGAGAGCAACAAGAATGGGAAGCATTTGATAACGCTATGAAAATGAACCAAAAAAAGAAAAAAAAAAAAAAAACTGTATGGAGAAATGTTTTTCTGATTTTCATATATTGTAAGAAAAAAAAATAAAATAAAAATACTGGTAAGTTCAACACAAAAATCAGATTTGCAAAACTTATTTTCCATTCCAAAATACGGTAAGTCTAACTCAAAAAATAAATTTTGCAAAGCTAGTTTTCCATTTCAAAAACAGTTTTAATAAAACTGTGCCCCATAAACCCTATACCCGAACCCAGTTTTGACTTGCGAGGATTCCATTTCTCTGCAACTCGAGGTGTCTCGTGTCGATGTGCTCAGGTAACTTTATCTTCTTCCCTCTCTAATCTGGTTCTTCTTCTCCTCTCTAACCTCATCTTCAAAATTCCTTCTAGAACTTCAAATCTCATCCGGCCAACATTGCAACTTCAGGCGAGATATGTGTTGTTTGATCGTTTTCCACCTCACCTGAGATATGATTTGTATGATTTTTATATTTTTTTCTCTTTCACCATCTTATTCGCGTAGTATTGTTATAATCAGCTTTTGATTATTGGGTAGCTTGCGAAAAGTATGGTTTGGATGAGTTTTTTGGAAGTAAAATCTGGGGTTTTTATTTGTGCAATGTAACAACTACAAGATTCTTTTTTTGGAAAAACAACCACATGAATTTGTCATTTGAAGGATTCAAGATTCGATTGCTGATTGTGGAGATCTATTCTCTATCAATGTCACAAACCAAACCAAGTATATTACCTCCATTGCTAAGTGATTCATGGTTCTTGAGAGTTAGAACTCAATTGCCAATAGATGGAGGCTCCCAAATTTATGGGTCATTCGGAAATATGATGTAAATGCCCAGGGTTCGATCAGGAAACCTACGAGTGGGGCTGTTAAGTACACAAGCCTTGGTTGAAAGTTCTCTGTAACCTAGCTTCTCAATGTGGTTAACTCTAAATGAACGGTTAAGAATAGCGTGTATCTCAGCACTAGTCCAATTGTCCTCGGTGTATTCTGTTTTCTATTTCTTGTTATTGTATTATAGCTACTCTGTAATCTCTCTTATAAAGAAATATAATATTTGTCTCTCTGTTGTGAGTGAGAATAGTATCACTCGGTATCAGTTTGACTGGGCTCTGTTTCTATGCTTTCTTCATTCTTGGGTCTTTTTTGGATTTCCTGTTATTAATTGAAGGCTTTGTGCGAGTGTCTTTACTTCCTAGTAAAGGTTTTGAATTCAGTTGGTGCATCTTTAATGAATTTTTAGAAAAGTGGTGGTTGGTTTTTTTCAATTGATAGTATAATCTAACCATGGTTTTGCAATATTAAGTTCAAAACTATGTTAGATCACTATACTAATTATTATGTTATTTGATTATTGGATTTTTATTCTTCTTTGATATTTGTTTGTTAAATATGAAGTCTAAGTAACAGGATCACTAAGCCATGTTTCAGCATAGAGAAGGAAAGCTCATGGTGTGTCAGAGAGAGACAAATAGTGTAAAAATATCAAATCTTTTTAGATTAGAAGCTTGTAAGACTTGGGGATTACAATCTTTATGTAGGGCTTGATTGCATGGGGGGTGAGGATTAATTTCCTCTGTTTCTGTTGATTATATCATATATATAATGCTGGGATTGACAATGCTGACTCCATGGCAAGCAATACTGGTTATAGTTCCCTGATATTACTAACCTCTTTCAGCACTGTTGTCATTTCTTGTGGGGCTGTGGTGCCCCTGTTTTAACCCCGTCTGTCAGTTTTGTTTCTTATCGTGAGTTGGTTTTAGTAATCACTAATGGATTTTGGGCTGCAATAGTGTAACTCTGTTTATCTTTTCTCATTGTGGATCTGCAAACAAGAATTAATGTTCTGTTAAATCAAATGTGTTTTATTTGGTCTGCAACAGTGACTTTGTCTACCTATCAATCTTCTTCTTTTTTCCCCCCTGGTTAAATCTATTTATCATTCTTCACTGTGGATGCTTGCGCACTTGAATTCTTTGAAGTGAAACTGTTGATAATCCATGAGTAGTGAATTAGGTCATATGTAGGTTTCATGGCTTACAATAAATTTCAAAGTCCACTTCTTTTGTGGTAGCTTAATAACTGTATTTAAGTGTGTGGGTGGTTAGAAGTGATGGCTTTGAAGAATAGGTGGGTTCAAAATCTGGGCAAGCTAGCTCGGTAGCTTCATTTCGGTTAGGTTCAATTGAATTTAACATTCAACATTTGCTTTAGGGAAAAATAACCTGTGCCTAGCAGTGCCCTCTGCACCTTCTCAGGTGCTGTAATTAAAATGACTCCTTTCACAAAATAAAAATAAAAATTCTAAATTTAAAACCACTCCATCTCCCCTCTTTGATATCTATATTTGCACCCCCCTTGATCCCATCTTGGTGCTGGGTTCATGAAATACCTTAGGGAAAAAGTTAGCAATCTTATCTTAGTTTTTCTCATGTCTGAGGTCCTTATGGTCTGAGACTGAACTGAAGCTTGCAATTTTGGTTTCTAGCTGGCACAGAAAAATGGAGTTACTTGAAGGAAATGCACATGCAGAAAAATATTTAGGTTCCTGTTTTATTTATCTGAACTAAAGCTTGCAGAAAAATATTGTTTTTAAATCAATATTGTTTATGGTCTGATACTGAACTAAAGCTTGCTCTTTTGTTTATCTGTACTAAAGCAATGCTTCTGGCATAGAAATGTTATTCAATGCACCCTAAGTGTGCTTTTCAAATTTACTTCAATAGAGCACAGTGCAAATGCATCATTGATAAATACTGGAGAAGCCTTTCTAAATTTTCTCAATCATTTGTTCGATTGAGCGACAAAGTTTAATTTAGTTCTTCTATTTAGGTGCATTTTTGTTCTTTTTTGAGTCCTCTGACCAGAAATGCAAGCGTGATTTTCTCTGGAGATTTTCATTCTGTGAAGAGAAGCTGTGAGATGGCCTATTCATTGTCGAGAAAATTCATACGCTCATTGGGATCTTTATCTGCTGGCAATTTTTGTGAAACTTCGAAGTTGGTGATTGATCGATCATTTCACGCTTCTAGCAGTGAGAATGCTATTCTTTTTCTTTTCTTCAGTCGGCAGTGGGATTTTACATTTGAAAGAAAATTAGCCCTTCTATGGTTTTGATTTCTTCTTGTCTTGGACAGGGCTGTTAGGTTCTGTTACTCTCAATAAATTATCTGTATTGGAATCCTCTACATCTTGCAAGGTGCGTGAGCCCATCACTTACATTTGGATGCTAATTCAATTTTTACTTGTTCTGTTTACTTGATGTAACATGAGTTTTTTCTATGCTTGGGATCAGCTTTATATATTGAAGATATATATCATTTCTAGTAGGATGAATGAAGAAGTAGAAGTTATTAAAGGAAGAGAGAGGTTTTTCCCCCCTTTTTTTAAATAGCTGGCTGGCATTGCCCCCTTAAATAATCACTTTTATCACTTAAGGCGGGGGAATAACCAAGTCTTATAATGAAAGTGCGTCAGAAAAATCAAATTTAAGTTTATGACAACAAATCAGCAGTTAAAGTTGGATTTTCCAAAACCAGCATATCATTCCAAGGAAGTCTGAGGCCTCTAACCATTAAGCAGTTTCTGAATCTGGGCTGAAACCCATCAAGTGAAAATCACTGTAAATCAATGCATATTTCAGTAAGATAAGCTCAAAAATTAATGCCAATGAACCGTAAAAGACAAAAATGGGTTTTATTACTTAATAAAACTAGGGTTCAGTTTTTTGGGTCAGGGCTGGGGGGGGGGGATGGGGAGGGTTGGAATTGATCCTTCTGACTTGAGGATCTAGTAGTCATGACATGATATTGTTGTGTAATAATCATAGCGTACTATGTATAGTTAGCCATTCAAGAAGCCGAACTCCTATTCATTAAGTTTAACTAGGTTTTGACTGAAAGTAGCTAATGTGGTGTCTAGTCATATAATCATATTACTGTATTTTCATATATTATTTCTCTTCGATCATTATTTTGTTTGCCCATTCTGTTTGCCTTTCTCAATAGTAGTTGAGTTGACAGCTAACCCACAATTATGTTATATAGGATGGTCAATCTTTTTTCCCTGGCCGTGGTTTTTGCACTTCCATACTTACTCCTCAAGCAAGTGAAGGTTCATTTCCTCCGGAGCTCTTATCCAAGCAGACTGTGCTAACTCCTGATCGTACACCAGGTATGAAAAAGAAATTTGTTTCGCATATTTCTTCTTCCAAAAAGATGTTAAAGATGCACTTATTGGGATAATTAGTTACTGGTTCAAATGCAATTCCCAAATACAATTCCTATTTTGATAATCTTGCCCAATTTGTAATAACTAGATATGGGTCTCATTGAGTCCAGGGCGTTGTCTGGACCTTAGACATTTTTATTTTTATTTTCTGATAATTATTTTGCAAGTTATTTAAGAGTCCTTGTCTAGGTGAGATTCCCAATTGTGTTGGGATAATGGGATTGCACAGTTTGTGTCCATTTAATTCTTCTTATTTTTAGGACTCCATATATACTCTTAGAATTTGGAATGGAGTCCTCTAGACTTGGTTATTGAGTTTTCTTGTTTGAGTCAAAATCTTGGTCAAGTAGTAGTTAAGTTAGTTATGGATAAGCCAATTAGAGTTTTAGTTAGTTTTCCAATTTAGAGTTCTTTTTTATTTCTTTACTTAAGGCCATAAATAAAGCTTCAAACCATGCAACTAAAAGTTGAATCAAATACAAATAATTTGGTTTTGGAGGCAAGTAAGTCTTGGTCTTCTTGGGAGGGCAACAGCGGATTTTAGGTGATTTCTACTTCAATCTCAGCAAGTATCTTTAATTCCAGCATATTCAGCATTCACAGCAGCCTCTCACCCTTAACCAAGTGAGTACAGCCACTCCCTTCCCCATCCCAGCCCTTCTTCCCTCTCCCCTGTCTCACAGCAGCCCTCCCTCACCCTTCCCCTTCCATTGCAGGCATCCCAGCCCCTCCCCCACCCTGTGGCACCACTAGAAACCTTTCCCTCTCCATCGCAGACTTCCTTAACCCCTCCCAAAACCCTGCAGCACCTCTAGGATTCCTTCCCTTACAAATCCTAGTTCATCCCCTACCCTCCCCTAACCTTAAACCCTGTACAGCCCTTCCCTCTTTCCTTTTCTTCTTCTTTCTGATAAAAACCAAGGAGGATGGGATGTATGAAATTTCAGATCTTTCCAGTCTTGGGCAATTTTAGGGTTTTGGGGCTTGGGTTGGATGGTTTTGATAGGCCATGGGAATCTCTAATTGGGTAAATTTTGGTGGTCTAAGGGATCCAAGAAGATTAGGGATCTTTTCAAAACCTAACGGGTGATAAGGAAATAGTTGCAGGGCTGGTCAAATGGGGAATTCTTGGGTGGATCTTTGAGAATCTTTCCATATCTCTTTCCTTTCCTTCCTTTCTTTTTCTTTTCTCTTCTTTCTTTTTTCTTCTTCTTTCTATTCTTTTTTCTGGTTTGCCACGAGAAACAGAGAGGCCAAGAGGGAAGGGCAGGGTTATCGGGGGTATTGCAGGAGCTGGGGAGGTAGGCTGTAGGTCTAGGGGAGTCGTAGGAGGGTGGGGGAGGGGTCCTAGGTAGGCCTGTGATTGCAGGGAAAGGGGAAGACAGGGCTGCACAAGAGCAGAAAAGGGGGTGGGAGGGCTGTTATGGGTTGAGAAGGGATTGTACTTACCTGGTAGGATCTGAGATGATATTCAGTGGCTGTAAACTGAGGAAGCTTGCTGGAATTATTGCTTGAAGACTGAAGATGGCTGTTGGAACTGCAGAACTGATATTAAAACTTGAAGAATTGGAAATCTAGACAACCACTGGGTCCCCCTCAAAGGAACACAACTGATTTCTCCTGTGGTAGGCATGATATTATATAGCCTTTACAAGACTCCAAAATAAAATCAAATTCAAAAGTCCTAACTGACTTAGACTTGGGCTCCTTACTAAACTAGACAACTCCAACTGAAATAAGAAACTAATTGGGATTCTGTTATTAGATTAGAAATCCAACTGAAACCAAATAAAAGAAAAATACCCCTTGAGGGGTTTGCATGGGACTAGCAGTGCTTGAAAGAGGTACTGACTTATACCATAATCTGCAAATTTTTCATCGATCCAAATAGTAAATAAGAGGGAAATGGGTTCCTATCTTTAAATTGCCCTTCTTTAACCTCGTCTGAGCACCAGCTCACAGAACCACCTAAGCATTCAATTGTATTCAGTTCATCTAACAAGACACCAACCACCTTGTAGAATCAATGCTGGATTTCACACCAATCTGATAATCTAATGTTAATTTGTGAGCAAATTACCATAGTTGGCACAGCGACGAGGCGATGCGAGGCGGTTTTAGCTAGTTGGGGCGATGAGTCGACGAGGCGCCCTCCGAGGCGCTTTTGAGGCGGTCGAGGCGTTTTAAGTGAAATTTTTACTTTATGTACATCTCATACACTAATTCATTATAAACCTATCTTATATATAATAAAAAACAAAAGCCAAGCCTACCAAGTCATCCAAAACACAAACCACACAAGTAGGCCAAATAAACCAAGACAACACGGAGAGGAAGAGCAGAACGGAAAGCGAGCGAGTATGAAAGATGTTGAATGACCAAACAACAGAATCAAAACACGGAGTAGGATAGGATGCAGAACAAAGCGGTCGAGATGACACGAACAACAGGATAACAACCACGGAAAGTCACGAGAAGTAGCATGTCACAAGAACCATAACGAAACAATGCAAGCAAGCACAAAGAAGTAAATAATTAGTTAATAACTCCAAACAAAAATTAAATAACGAGTAGCAACATAACATGTTAAAACACAAAAGAAAAAGAAAAAGCATGTGGCGACAAGGCGCCGAGATGGTGAACAAAATCACCGGAGGCCGCGCAAAACGTAATGAATTAATGTTACAAATGATCCCATGTATTCCGTGTAACATTGTATAAGCATTCAGCCATTAGATTATTCCCAATTGGAATCTAATTTCCAATTTATTTGGCCTGATTTGAAAAAAAAAGGTGGTTTAAAACCCAAAGGCGGCGCCCGGGCCGAGGCGCCGGCGCCGAGGCGAGCCCGAGGCGACGCCCGAGCCGAGGCGCCGCCTTATGGGCCCAACCGAGGCGTCCGCCCGGCCCAAGGCCGCCGGGACGCCAGGCGGCACGCCTTGACAACTATGCAAATTACTGAAATCCCTTCTGGAGCTAGGCAAGAGCTCCAGACCTGAGTGTTCGTTGTGATTTGCTTATCATGGAAGCTGACAGGATCAATGAGTTTAGTGTTGACATTGCCCAAGATGGGAGCACACACCACCCCCACCCCACCCCCACCCCCATTAACACACTCACACACACAAATGTTAGGGAGAAAGGGAGAGGAAAGAGGGATGAATTCAGCCACATATGAGCTGCACCTTTCATTATAAACAGTTGTAGGAAAAGAAAAAAAAAAAAAGAAAAAAAAAAAAAAAAAAAAGGAAAGAAAGAGAAAAGAGAAAAAAGGGTTGGGGGTTCAGACAAGCCGGTAGGCTTTGACCCCAAAAAAGAAAAAAAATGCCTCATTCTTCAAGTCTGAAAACTTTATCAGTTATGTATAAATAGAAAGAGATCAGAGGACTTTGTACTAACCCTGTAACTGGAATATCATAAACTATTCAAAGTAAAACAAATGACTACAAGTTAAAATTCAAATAAACAAATAGACTACTAGTATCCTACTAGTCCCATGACCCAGGATTGTACCTGGTTCTTTGTTTGGGTTCAACGTGGTTTAAGGAACTGCTGCTGCATTGCCTGGTTCTGTTATCGTTCTTCACTTAAGGTTTCCTGTGGTTCCTTCCTATCATAACTAGGACTTTGGTTTGAGAGGAGTTTTTGGTTCCAGACTTTTAGTGTGTTGGCTGTTGAGTGAACTCCTACTTTGAGTAGGATTAAATCAGTGGTTTTGAATGCTGAATCAACACTCACCATCTAATGATCATTCCATCTGATTTCATCCCATAACTTTCAGGTTTTATTTGAGTTTATATTCTTCGCATTATGATCATTAGTCTGAACTTGAATTTAGCGTATGATCACATCTCGTAGTTTCACTAGGAATGCCCCATTAATTCAGATCTGACCGTTGGGGATGCTTGGACCGATCTGAAAGTTTCAACAGAGACCAAATTCAACTTGAGTTTCACCTGCTCTGGTTGTCTAATTATTTTATTCAAGTCATCTTCTATTGCTGGAATTTTGTTCACTGTTTTTCTTCTGTTTATTACTGCTTTAACCTTTTCAATCAGCATTTCATTACATTAGGGTGGTAGTATCTCCCAGTATAAATGCCTCCTTTCATGCTGATCTTTTAAGGTCCATTTGCATGCTTCTGTTTTCCTGTTCTGCAGTGCATATTGTCACCCTTCTTTTCCAACTGTCAAGCGTTTCTTAGGTGGAAATGTTTTTCAATTTTGCATTTCATGTTGTCTTATTTTTTTAAATAACTTTTTGGTTCTCTTTTATCCTGTATTATTCATGTAGCAAACTATGATGATTCAAGATTTGAAGATAAATAGATAAATTGGTGGATGTTTTAGATATTGATATTGATATATAGACATATTTTACTTCATCACCTTATTAATATTTTTGTTGATGCTGTAGGACGCTATGATGACCTTGTAATACCAGTGACAAATTTCCTTTATGAAGACAAAGGCTTCATGGTTTTAGCTGGTGACGTTTTTGATGTACCTATAAGGAAAGATATTGTTCACCGTGTTGTAAGATGGCAACTTGCAAAGCGGCAGCAGGTACTATATATTCTTTCTTGATTTCATACCACAAAGCTGTATGATCCTATTGAACCCTATATAACTATCTTGCTGAAGTCCATCGGGTTTAATTTACTGCATTAGAGATTTTTTGAACTATTTATGTGATTATGCTTGTCAATAGCATAGTGCCTGTGTTGGCTTTGGCAAAGAAAAATAATAGTTTTTTATTTTTAAAAAAAATTTAATTCTTAGATTCTCATCCCCAATGAATATAAGAAGCACTCTCTCTCTCTCTCTCTCTCTCTCTCTCTCTCTCTCTATATATATATATATATATATATATATATATATATATTTATTTTTTTTTTTTGTGCTCACATGATAGATATGTTTTTCTATTCCACTTCTTCACTGCACTATTTATATACTTGGTTTATCTAGCCAGTTATTTGGTTATAAGCTTTAAATTAAACTGACAGAGTGTAGATAGTAATATGAAATAATTTAAGGGGAAAAGATTGTTACACTGCCTTTGTACAGATTCCTTTGTGGCATCCTCACATAAAAACAGTGGGCTCAAAACCTCTTCCCATTGTGACCATGTGGGCCTCATGTGGGTGATAGTGTGATTCCATTTCCAGTCCTCATTGGTTGTGGTGCATAGGTTTCTTACAGTGCCCTTGTAGAATACCCTCACTGATTTGGACCCAGGGTCCGAAACGCTGTTCAGATAATTTATTGGCCCACTTGATTAACAAGCATCAAAAGACAAAAGGATAATAGCAACTTTGTAATAGCCAGAATATCTAATTGGTAGGTAATGAAGATAAGCCTAACAGTAGTTAAATTCAGATTTATATTGGGTTGATTCATATGATAGGGAAAAGGGTATCCTTGAAACTCAGGATAAAACATGAAGGATTAATGGATCAAGGGAAGGGGTAGGAATCAAAGAAAATATATTAAGGTGACTAGAAGAACTGTGGGGTGGGAGGAGGGGTCGTCTTCTACTCTTAGCGAAGAGAAAGGGAAGAGAAACTACAGTTATTCTCGAAGACCACTCCTTCAATCTCTGTCAGTAGGGACTGAGGTTGAGGTAGAGGGATGTGACTCAAATCTCTCTCAAATCAAAACCATTTGGTGTCCATTATTAACTTAACACGGGTATCGAATCCCTGATACCAGCCCTAGAAAGCTTCAAGTTGCAGGTTTTTTCAAGGGTTTGAACCTCACATAGAGAAAAGCTTTTGGATATGAGTTCCTTAAGTCTGAATGACCTTTGCTTGATATGATTCAACACCTCAAAACTCACAGCCAATCAGTTGGGGGTAAAGAGTTGGCAATGGGTTTCTTTGAATCTTTGATTGTTCGTTTACAATGGAGAATACAAAACCAGTTGAAAAGAAAAGCATATGGGAGAATAAATAAACAAGGATAAAAAGAGAGAAAGAGACAGGTGAGGGTTCGTGCTGTGAAGGGTGAGAAAAGAAAAAGAGTGGAAGAATTGGGCTAATAGCGTGGGGATATGGTCACATGACCTTTGTACTTATCTGTGAACTTTGTATCCGGTGTCATTCACTCTTTCTCCGGTGTTGCACTCGAACCTATGCCCATACCTGTCCTTGATAGAACCGATCTGATTCTCTGAAGTTTGCATATCTATGTCCCTGGCAGCGACAGAATAGGAAGTTAGAATGGCTTAATTGGTTTTGGTTTGGACTCTTTAATCTTTCTTATGGAGTGGCCAAGACCTTGGGGGACCGGTGATCCTCTCACTTTGCTCGAGCTCTTAAACTTGATGATTGGGCTGATATGCTTGTGAAGATGTACTTGTTGGAAGTCGTTTATGAGTTTGGGGTAGAGCCACAGAATAGCTTTGGGGGTCATCCATCTTTGCTAAAATAAAAAAGACCATCCCTCTTTTTCCTGTGCTTTACTAGTAGGACCCTGGTTGCCTTTGACCCTCATAAGTCAACAAAGGAGGTCCACAAGGAACCTTGCCTACACCACCGGCTTGTTCAAGAAGGGGGGCCTTCCATTATTGAATAGTGCAGGCACCAGCCTGACCTACCTTGATTTTCAAGCAAATGGATAAAAGGCCTTCTTCCCTACTGCTGCTCCGCTGTCGACCTGTGAACAAGGTAAACCCAATGGGAACCAAAAAACGGGAGGGTGAGCTGTGCCACTTAAAGAGGAAACCCGTGAAAAGCAAGACCTCAGCCTACCTTGAAAAAGAAGTTCCAGAGGCATCTTCCATTCATACCGATTTGGGTTTTTCCGCACCATATTTAGATGTGCCCAATGCCCTTTTTTTTATATAGGGTGGTGATCCACTTTTCTTGACTGGCGCCCTCCCTCAAGTAGACAGGCAAGGCTCATCCCTTGCTTGTTTGCTATGGAGTTGCTTGGTTCTTTCATTACATGAACAAATGCTTTGCAACTAAAAGTAAATGGTTAAATTTCTCTTTCCCCTTCAAGTTTACCTCCAGACCCTCTCCTTTTCAGTCGAGCAGCTTCGCTGGTGAGTCGAAACATGTACGAATATAACCAAGCGGAGCGCTGGACCGGCCTATCGAAGAAAGAGATCAAACTGATGTCGTAACGAGCGGCCTTCTTTTTCTGGAAAAAAAAAGATAACAAAGACTCAAAATAGTGTAGTCAAATTTAGGTTAGGGTTTGGTTGGATCTAATGTTTAGTGACACGGAAGTGAGTGTTGGGGTGTCAATGGTGAAGCTTGGATAATATTTTGATGGTGGAATATTGCTGAGATTAAAGAAATGCAAATTGTGGTTGGGTTTCCAGACTTGGGAAAGAAAAACATGAAGAATCTTGGGTTTCTAATGGTGATGGTACCAAGAAGGCCCCTCCCCAAGGCAACACAGAAGGAAGGCCCAAAATCAGCCCTTTCCTGCAACCTGATAGGGCAGCCTAACCTAGTGAGTGGAAATTTGGTCATTTTACTGTCCCCTGAGTCCTGTTTTGGTCTTATTAGGTTCATCTTAATTCTAGGAGTCCAAATCTATTTCTTGTTTTGAGTTTGAGTCCTTAGTTAGCAAGTAATAGAGTCCTTGTCCCATTAGGACTCCTAGTTGGAATCTTATATTTATGTTGGGTCCTTCTTAAAGTTGCATTCCTTCTTAAAGTAGGAAGTTTTAATTTGTTTAGGAGTTCTTAATTAAAAGTCCTCTTCTAGTGAATTGAGTCTTAGTATGACGAGGAATTCCAATCCAAGTAGAATTCCTTGTCGAGTCCTTGTCCAAATACTCTTTTTTATTTGGTGAGTCCTAGTATGATTTCCTTCAATTATAAGGCTATAAATAGAGCCACCCCTATGTGAACAAATCAGTTGATGATTATTGAATAAATAATTGATTGAAGGAATTGGTTGGAGTCATGGGTTTCCAAGGAGGAAAGCCCACGGCTGCTGGAGGTTATTAATTTTCTGCAGTTTTTTTTCCCCAAACTTTTTGGAATGGTGGCTTTAGGGGGTGGGGACTATTACATGTACCACAGGGAACGTGGAACCTGTGACCTCTTCACTAAGAGGTGTCGGCTATTACCAATTGAGCAACACTTTGATGGCAGCATTTGATTGGTGTCGTCTTCTTCAGCAAATTCAGCATTCCCCTTCTTCTAAAACTAATAAACAAACATCCCTAGCCTTCCCGACTCTTCCCGCTTCTATTGAACCCTTCTTTGCATTTTTTTTTTTGAATTTTTGGACTTTGCTAGAGACCCAAAATTCAAGGTCAGATTACACCAATCTTACTGTTAATTTTGTCCCAAACTTTGGGAACATCTTCCCTCAACCCAATTTGACCTCATTCTGACATTTCAGTTTCTAGATTCAATTATTTTCTTGAATCATTGTGCTTTCAAAGACCCTAAAAACAAGACCTTAATAACTTTTAATTTAGCTATCCAAACGCTGCCAAACTTGGGGGATCATATCCCTATATTGTTACCTACATTCCCTCCAAGTTCAACCATTCTGACACCTATAGACCCCAGTTTCCCATTTCAAGGAATATATCTCATATGTCCTAGGGGATGGGTTATATATCCTAGAGATCCTTGGAACGTATTTGACCACAAAGAATTAACCTAACTTTTCCCCCCTAAGAACTCATCCTTCACAACCCATATCACAAAGGAACACTATATCCCCTAAACTCCCAATACCCCAGAAACTCTAAATTTTAAAAACCTTAATCTTCCTAAACCCTAGACCTGAAATTTCAGTTCTGAATTTTAGTGTACAGCAGGTTCAGGTCTGGAGATCATTAAACCCTAGACCATTAGCCATACCTGAATTCCCAAGCCCTAGAACCCTTCAAATCAGCCCTGCACCTATACCGCGGGATTGTAAAACCCTAATTTTACTCCTGGTTCACTTGAATTGATCTTGGAAGACTGGGTCTTGATCTGGGGTCAAATGGTCAGACTGAGATGCAATTGGGTTCAAGTTCTCCAATGAGTTTGGGAAGTTGATAAGACCCCAAAACCAGTAGAACAAAAGTGACAAACAGCAGCAATACGTTAATAGATTCAAATCAAATAACCCAAAACAGAACACGCTACATCAGTAGGTGATCCTACACTACCCGAGAGCTATCGCCCCCTCCCTTATTTCCCTTACAACTTCAAAAGCATAATCGACTATTCTCCCTTCCCCTACTAATAGTAATTAATTTCCTAATAAAAATCCGTTAACCAAATCACACCAAATCCAATCTCAAAAGGCATCTTGTATCTTAACAGAATCACCCCACAGTAAATATCTCTCAAATATTTCCTTCTATTCCTAGCTGCTGTGCATCAGATCATGTATCCTTCCTTCCTTGCCTGCAAGTATAGACTCGTGAGATGAGGGGTCTATCAGAAGTGATCCAAATTTGGGACTGTTCTGATGGCTGGTTTGGTCTATGGAGATTTTAGGGGGGGTTGATTGTTTCCAGAGATGAAGGGACAGCTAGGTTTAGAGTTTAGAGGATTAGAAGAAGATGGATTGTAGTTGTGGATTATTCAATTTGCTATTTGTTGAATAGCAGCTTGAATGGTTGAAGACAACCTTGTATCTTACAAAGAATTTCCGAGCAATCAGAATGGATAATGTAGCCTCAACAGGGTGACGGCCAAAATGCAAGACCAAATAGATGTACAGCAATCAAGATTTGGGTTTGTACATTTAAGGGATTCTAGGATTTTTAGGGGTTTTAGGGCTTGTAGGGTGGGCATGCAAGGTTCGGCTAGAGGTTATAGGTTTAGTGTTCTTGAAACTTGATTCTGAGCCTTGTTATTCTCAGTTTCAGATCGAGTCCCTAGCGCTTTAGGGATTTGGGAATTTAGGGTTTCTTAATGGTAGCTGGGGCTGAGGTAGGGTCGAGTGCTAGAGGGAGTGGTGGAGTTATGTTTGTAGAAGGAGAGGGGATTTTGTGGAGGGAGTTTGGGAGATAAGAAAAATTAGGGCTTAGAGAAGGAGGGTCAAAGGGGGGGGGGTAGGGGAGGGAAATATCAAGGTGTGAGAGGAGAAGCTGAGAGGAGGCTATGGATATTGCTTATCACTTTAGAAAGGCTGAGAATATTGTTTATTTGAAAGAAAACAGTCAAATAGTGCCGCTGCAGGAAATTTCCTGAACTAGAACCCTAGAAACCTCAATCAAACCTTGATCTCTACTGTAACTCTCTCTTCAATAAGTTTATTCATCAAAATTTTGTTGCTACAAGCATAGACTGGCAATTTATAACCTTTATTACTGACTCCTAGTACGTAAACATCAAAAACAGAATTTGTCCTATTTAAAATAGGACTCCTACTTATTTCGTCCTAGTCTGACTATAACCAATTAAAAACAGAATTAGACTCCTGACAAGTTCTGGAATAAACCAGACCTAGCTGTACTCAAATAGAAGTTCAAGATTACCAAAGTGTCCCTGTTGTCAAATCATGCTTCAATGCTGCTGGGCCATGCCATGTGCTGCCTCCTAGGCCTTCCTTAGGGCTTTGGGGACCTTCAGGGGATGGGTGTGGGGACCTACATCAATGGAACTTCAAGGGATCAAATATGGCAGACTTGGGGTTGCTTGAGGTATTCGGTTGAAGTAGATGGAAATAGGAGTTAATTCAGGAGGCAGTAGTGAAAAAGAAGATCTCTTTAATTACAATTGTTTATGGTAGATCGATGACATAGAACTCAAATGCAAATTATGACTCAGTAAAACTAAGGTTCACTGTCAAATCTACATTAGGATTATAAAATCAAAACTAGACAAAAAAAAAAAAAAAAAAAAAAAAAAAAAAAATTTTGTCCTACACTGTTGATTTTAGTGCTGGTGGGGGGATTTGCTATCACTACTGTATTGCTTGTAAAGGAAGAATCCATATACATATGGCTGGTTTTAGCCAACTGAACTTATCACTATGTTAGTCTTGTGTAGGTTGTGCTTGCAAATGTGAAATATTAATTTTTTGTTGTACCAACTACAAACAGGGAACTCATTCAACAAAAACCCTCAGTGAAGTCAGTGGGACTGGAAAAAAACCATATCGACAAAAGGGCACAGGGCGTGCAAGGCATGGGACATTGCGTGGGCCACAGGTAAATTTTAGTTCTACGTTTTGCTTTTTGATTCCTTGGTACTACTTTGCTCTAAATATTACTGTATATGTTAATGTAAGTATAGAACTAATGAAGAGATTATTTTGACAGTTTAGACATGGTGCTACCATGCACGGACCGAAGCCACGAAGTCATGCAATCAAGTGTCAAAAGAAGGTACGGCGCCTAGGACTTAAAATTGCTTTGTCAGCTCGGGCAGCAGAAGGAAAGGCAAGTCTCTCTCTCTCTCTCTCTCTCTCTCTCTCTCTCTCTCTCGTGCGTGCACTCGGATGTAAACACCAAATGGAGGTTCTGTCTTCAGGATCAATCCAAGTGAACCAGCAGTAAAATTAGGCTGGACCACCAAATGAAGGCTCCAGGGTTTACCATCACCCTACAGCCCTACTACTAAATTTGTTCAAGTATAGGGTATTTTGGTAATTTTGCCCATTTTCGTGGTGTTGAGGTCTGGGTTCCATTGAGTCCAATTTGTTGTTTGGACCCTAGATATATTTTTGTTTCTTACTTGAGTCCATTATTTGCTAGTTATTGAAGCCTTCGTGTTTGTGTTGGATTCCTAGTTTGTGCAGGAGTCCATTAAGTAGTCCTAGTCCTTGCAAGAAACCAACATCTTCTTATAGAATTTGAATTGTAGTCCTCTAGAGTAAGTTATGAAGGTTCTTTGTGCAAGTTAAAGTAGAGTTCTAATTGTAGGTTTCCGACTTTGAGTCCTTTTATGATTATTTTTAGAGGCTATAAATAAAGCTTCCTACCTCTGTAATTGTAAGTTGAAGTTGAATAAAATTCGTTTGGAGGCAAGTAAGGTCATGGGCTTCTTGGGAGGGCCATGGTGGATTTGAGTGATCTTCCTCATCAAGTTCAGTCCTTCAAGTGCAGCCATAGCAGTCCTAATTTATCCCCCATCACTCTACAGCCCTTCTCCCTCTCCCCTAGCAACTGCAGGCTTCCCCACTCCCCTTTCTCCACTGCAGCAGTAGGAAAACCGCATTCCCTCTTAGTTGAATGGCATAACACCCTTCTTTCCATCCCTACCCTCAGTTTCATGAGAAGATCTTCATTCATTACGATCTGAAAATTCTGCACTTCATCTTCTTCATTGGAAAATTTTGCAATTCATCTTCAACCTACGAGCCGTAATTTTACAAAAAACTATAACACTCTAAAACCTCAACCAAAACATTGAACCCTCTTAGGTCAACATCTCCTGCTCCTATTCTACCTCTCCCTAACCCTAGTTGACTACCTCAAGAGTCCTAACGCAAGTAGGATTCCCAAATCAATCCCAAACCACATAGAATTAAGTCTGAACTTATAAAACCTCAACCACAACCCCTCCCCTAACCTTACTGAAACCCTGGAGCCTTAGTTCCTAAACCCCAACATAAATTTTTAATTTTGAAATTCAACAACAGCAGTAGCCGAACCCTGAGTGATGCAGAATTGAAGACATATTTAAGAAAGAAGCCACCCAGTGGGTCAGGCCCATCAAAGGTCTAAAGCTATCAGCTCATGACTTTCATGGGTTAGGGATGTTTTAGTGGGTTAAAGTTAGCCCACATATTCATGGTCTAGACCTAAGTCTAACTATAGTTCTTGTAAAGTCAATAAAAGAGGCTATGCTTTGAAAATAAAAGAACTTATTGTCAAAGGAGTTTTCCTTTGTCAAGAGTTAGGTAGTAGTTGAATTATTAATAGGTAGGTGGTGTTAGCTAGTGGTTGGATGTTATCATTAATATTTATGTCTCTTTAGAATGCTATATAAAGAGACTTATATAAGAGGTGAATACACAACTCATCAATTGAAATCAAATTGTTTTATTAGCATTCCTTCTCTATGGAGAATCCTTGTGTTTGATCAAAGTAGGTTGGTGTTCGATCCAATCGATCTACCTTGCGGTGTGAAACTCGGATGTTACATTCTTATTCTCAATTCCCTCATATTGGCCTTTTCAGTTTCTTCATCATAGTTCTGCCCCTGTTTTGAAGATATATTCACCCCATATTGTTATGCTATTATCCTTATAATACCACTCTAGTCTCAACCCTTTTTCACATTTAAATTCTGTTTCATCTTAAGTCTATCAAATTTGAACTTGATTCCCTGTGAAAGGTCCTATTTGGCTACTGTTTTGATCAATTAAATACAGTACTACATTACTGAGCCTATTCAGTTCAATCCTAAAACCGATAGACCTAACCTCAGACCTAAATTCCAGATCTGAAATCTTACATTACAACAAACTTTAAACCCTAGAAACAACAACCCGTAAGTCCCCTAGCCTGGCTGAAACCTATCCTAGCCCTAACCTAACCTTATGATTTTTGTATGTTACAAAAGACCTATATTGAGGGCAATTACAATCCTAGAATATTGCTGATTCTATTGAGAGGATCCTAGAGTGAGCCTAATTCTAGGGCAATATTCGTACAAGCTAAACCCTAAAATTTGGTTCACATCAATAGGGTTTCAATACCCTCTGACTATGGTGTAGGGGCTGGTTGAGGGTTGTTAGGGCTTGGAAAAGGGCTACTAAGATTCAGTTATGGCTTAGAGGTTAGGGTTTAATGGAATTCAAGTCTGAACCTTGCTATTGTTTAGATCTCAAAATTGGTACTCTAGTCTAGGGCTAAGGGAAAGGCTAGGTTTAGGGTTTAAGCAACCATTAAGCTGCATTCCTATAAAAAGACTTGGTGGTGGGATGGTGAGGTTCAAGCAGCCATTAAGAATAAAAAAAGCTAGTTTTAAGATTTGGCTCAAAGGACAAAGGATGTTGAAGATCTTCAAAGGTATATGTGTTGTGGTTCTCCTCATAAGAGGACATCAAATTTGACTAACAAATTTGGTGCATTTTTTCTCAAGCCATCTTTGTTGATAAAAGAAACACAAACATAACAATATACGTGGTTCGGATTTGCTTACATCAACGGGTGTAATGAGACTTTTCACTATGAGAAAGTAAAATACAACACTTGTATAATGCTTGGATTTATAACCAAACCCAACTCTGTATACAAAACTGGATACCCTTATACACCCTCTCTCAATTCACACTCTCAACCCTTGAAGAGTTTCAAACCCACTACTCCAACACAGAAAGCACCTCACTGAAACCCCCAGAACCCTATACTTAATGAGTTCTCTTGTGAGTTCTCTTGCTCACTTGCATCTAGCTTAGGCAAACCTCCTGTTTATTTATAGATGGGGAGGTGAACGATTAATAGAGAAACAAACCTCTCACATTAATTGCAGTTGTCTTTTTGCAATTAATAAGGAGATAAGGAGAGAAGAAAAACACTCTCCTTTATCCTCCATTAACATTTTTTTTTTCTTCTTTTGTCAACAAAGATGGCTTGAGAAGAAATGCACCAAATTTGTTAGTCAAATTTGATGTATCCTCTTGTGAGGAGGACCACAACAAACTCCCCCTCCGACTCATAAGGAGGGACAACTTATGCTTGCCATGCTTCTACAGTAGTCATGTTTGCCTTTTGGTAGAGTCTTTGTCATCATATTTGCTCCATTTCTATAAGTATGGATTTTCTCAAGCTACAACTGCTTCCATTCCAGTACATCTCGTATCTAGTGATACCTTACATGGATGTGTTTGGATTTATTATGGAAATTCGGATTCTTATTTATATGAATTGCACTTTGGCTGTCGTAGTGAACGACATACCTTTCTTGTTTCAAACCGAGTTCTTGAGTGAATTGCTTTATCCACAACATCTCTTTACAAGCTTCAACAATAGCGATGTAATCTGCTTCGATCTAACCATATCAAGTTTAAACAAAATCATCTAACCATTGGCGAATAAAACCAACGACCTTTCGATCTAGGACTTTCAATTTTGCTTCAGACATCTGCTTTGGTGTTGACGATGCACCTTTTATGGGAGCATACAAGTCTTTGCAATATAACAAATCTTCCATCTTAGATTTACATATCATCCAGTTGCTCCCGTTCAAGCTGATCATCCGTCCTACGACGCTTGCTTCCATCGACATCTTTTATAAACAGTCATGCGAACATTGCTCTGATAGCACTTGTTGGAAAAAATACTAATAGACGGTTCACTCTTTTGAAGCTTGTAAGGAGATGGTGTGGATGAAGCAATTCACTCAAAACTCGGTTTAAAACAAGAGAAGTATATCGTTCACTGCGACAGCCAAAGTGCAATTCATATAAGTAAGAATCCGAGTTTCCATTATAAATCCAAACACATCCATGTAAGGTATCACTAGATATGAGATGTCTTGGAACGGAAGCAGTTGTAACTTGAGAAAATCCATATTGATAGAAATGGAGCAGATATGATGAAAAAGGCTCTACCAAAAGGCAAACATGACTACTGTAGAAGCATGATAGACATAAGTTGTCCCTCCTTATGAGTCGGAGGGGGAGTTGTGGTCCTCCTCGCAAGATGACACATCAAATTTGACTAACAAATTTTGTGCATTTCTTCTTAAGCCATTTTTGTTGACAAAAGGAAAAAAAAATATTAAAAGAGGATAAAGGAGAGAGTTTTTCTTCTCTCCTTATTTCTTTATTAATTGCATGAAGACAACTGCAATTAATGTGAGAGGTTTGTTTCTCTCTTAATTGTTCACCTCCCCATCTATAATAGATGGGAGGTTTGCCTGAGCTAGATGCAAGAGAACTCACGAGATAACTCATTAAGTATAGGGTTTGAGTGAGGTGCTTTATGTGTTGGAGTAGTGGGTTTGAAACTCTTCAAGGGTTTGAGAGTGTGAGTTGAGAGAGGGTGTACAAGAGTATCCAGTTTTGGATACAGGGTTAAGTTTGGTTATAAATCCAAGCACTATACAAGTGTTGTATTTTACTTTCCCATAGTGAAAAGTCCCATTACGCCCGTGGATTTAGGCAAAACCGAACCATGTATATTGTTTATTTTGTTATCTTTCACGTGGGTCCCGCACAAGTACTATTCACGTGGGCCCCACTTGGGCACTATTCACGAATATTTTTTTTTACTATGTCGATCTTTTTCATAGGCAAGAAAAGAGTGAACCATCTATTGGTATTTTTCCCAACAATATGTTGGGTAGAAATAAAGCTAAGAAAATTTTAGGAAAAGCAAGGGGGGAAGAAGTGGGAAAATTTATATAATAAGCTGGCACGGAGGAAGGGAAAAAAATCTATTTATAAGATAGCCAAAATAAGGCAAGAACAATGGAGATCTTGACCATGTTAGATGTATTAAAAGTGAAAAGGTAAAGTTCTAGTACATGATGAGGATATTAAGAAGAGATGAAAAATCTATTTTGCTAGTCTATTAAATGAGCATATTTAAGGTATTTGTGATTCGGCCGATTATACCATTCACCAAGGCACCAATTTTCTAACACATTAATAATTTTTTTTCTGAAGTTAGGAAAAGGAAAAAAAGAGAGCTCAGAGGAGGATGAAAATAGGCAAAATACAAGGTCTTAACAAAATTCTAAAAGAACTATGGAAGAGCTTAGGAACCTACGGGCTCACTTGATTGATTAAGTTGTTTAATAAGATTATGAGCGCACACACACACACACAAAATCCCGGATGAATGGAGGATAACTTCGTGGTTCCAATTTACAAAAATAAAGGGGATACTGAAAGCTGTAATAACTATCGAGGCATTAAACTGATGAGCCATACTACGAAATTATGGGAGAGAGTAATTGAAATCCGTTTGAGACAACTAATCACAATTATGGGGGACTAATTTGGCTTTATGCTAGGAAGATCTGCAACGGAAGCTATTTAGCTTAGAAAAGGAGACTTATGGAAAGATATGGAGTGTGTAGGAAAGACTTTTATATGGTACTTATTGACCTAGATAAAGCTTATGATAGAGTTCTTAAAGTGTTAATTTGGCAAGTACTAGAGAAAAGAAGTGTTGGAAGTAAATACGTGGACATAGTTAAGGATATGTATGATTGTTTAGTGACAAGCGTAAGAAAGTGGGGGGTTAAAGTAATGAATTCCCAATTACAATTGAACTATATCAAGGATCAGTTTTAAGTCCGTATTTATCTGCAATTATAATGGATGAATTAACCAAAAACATTCAAGATGAGGTTCCTTGGTGTATGCTTTTTGTTGATGATGTTTTGTTGGTAAATGAGACAAGTAGGGATTAATACCAAGTTAGAATCATGGAGAGCAGCTTTGGAATCAAAAGGCTTCAAACTGAGTAGAATGAAGACATCATATCTAATTTGTAATTTGGTCATTAGCGGACGAACGATGTGATGGTGAAACTTGATGATAAGGAGATTTCTCAGAGTGATTATTATAGGTACCTTGGTTCAATTATAAAATAAAAAAGGTGATACAAATGATGATGTTTCCCAAAGAATTAAAATAGGGTGGATGAAGTAGAGAGGTGTGTTCGGGGTCTTGTGTGATTGATGTATTCCTTTAAAGCTTAAAGGAAAATTCTATAGGACCGTTGTTTGACCAATTATGATTTATGTTGCAAAGTGTTGGGCTGTTAAAAAGAATCATATAGATAAACTTATGTAGTCAAAATGTGGATGCTAGATGGATGAGTGACAAAACTAGGAAGCATAGGATAAGGAATAATCATATTAGAGTTGGTCTAGGAGTAGCTCCGATAAGTGATAAGCTACAAGAAAGTCGTTTGAGGTGGTATGACCATAGCGGAGGCTTATAAATTCCCTTGTATGGAGAAGTGACATAATCCAGATTGAAAGAATTAAAAGAGCTAGGGGCAAACCTAAAATAACCTTAAGGCTGTGTTTGTTTGCTGGAATAAAGGTGGGGTGGGAAAAAAGGGGTGGGAAAGTTCTTGAAAAAAGTGTAGATTTTTTACATTTCCTTTAAATCCCAAAATGGTAGATTGTTTGGTTGCTTGGGGTGGGAAAGTGGGAGACAAGTTTCCTTGAATCAAGGAAACTTGTTTGCTGATGTGGCAGCCCAACTTTCCCACCCCATGCCATTTTAAAACCCCATATATTTGGTGGGACTTTGTGGGAAAGTTGGGAAAAGTAAAAAGTGGGACCCACCCTATCACTTTTCCACAAAACCCTTTCCTTTCCTTTCCTTTCCTTCTCCCTCACCCCACTACACATGGGACCCACATGTTTTTTTTTCCCACCCCACCTTTGCAAACAAACGCAGCCTAAGAGAAGTAGTGAGAAAGTATATGCATAGCTTTGGCTTGTATCTAGCATGGTCTCAAATAGAGCTGATTGGAAGACAAGAATCCATGTAGTCAACCCCATTTAGTTAGGACAAGGCTTGATGATGTAGACGATGGTTTAGGGTTTTAGGAAGTAGGGGTTTTAGGGTATAAGGTATGGGGTACAGGGTGTAGGGTATAAGGTTAGGATTTAGGGGTTTAGCATTTAGGGTTTTAGGTTTACAGGTTTTCAGGGTTTTATGGTGTCAGGTTTTCAGGGTTTTAGGATTTAGGGTAATAGGGTATCGGGGTTTAGGGTTTGGGTTAGGTGTTAGGGCTTAGGGTATAGGGTCTTGGGGAAAGGGTTTTGGATTTAGGGTTTTAGGTTTAGGGTATATGGTATAGCGTTTTATGGTGTAGGGTGTGAAGTCGGTATGGGGTTTAGAGTTTTTGGTTTTTTTAGGTTTTTAGGGTTTTAGGCTGTAGGGTGTAGGGTATACGGTGTAGGGATTAGGGGTTAGGGGTTTAAAGTTTAAGGGTGTAGGGTGAGGGTGTAGGGTATAGGGTATAGGATTTAGGGTTTTAATGATGTAGGGTGTAGTGTTAGGGTTTGGCGTATAGGGTATAGTTCACTAATGTTTTTGTTTATGCACTTGAAGCTATTGTTGGTCAATAACAGCTGCAGTTTATCAATCTTGGCTGTGAATCTGATGAATGGAATTGTAATTTTGAACAGCTTCTTGTATTTGAAGATCTGGAGGTGCCTACCCACAAGACTAAAAACATTGTGAATTATGTCTCACAAATGGAGAGCACAAAGAAAATTTTGCTGGTTGATGGTGGTCCAATCAATGAGAAACTTAAATTGTCCACACAGAATCTTCATTATGTCAACGTTCTCCCCTCAATTGTAAGTTGGCATAGCAGTTTCTTCACTAATTTCTGTTTTAAGAGTTAAATTACTTTAGATGAAATGTTCTTTCATTTATTCTGTTATAAATACGTAAATGACATTGGAAGTGATCCTTTTTTTGGTTGATACTTGATGCACTGAGATATTCTGGTCAACTAGAAGACAAAGAAACCTGAATATCCGAAAGTTGTTTTCTGTTTGCCAATGTACCTCTTTTGTTTGCTCCTTTATGAATGATGATATGTGTTATTCGATAAAAAGTTCATCTGGGTATTTGGGATTTCTCATTGGTATGATGTACAGGGTTTGAATGTGTATAGCATATTGTTGCATGACACACTGGTGATGACGCGTGATGCTGTTAGTAGGATTGTTGAGCGGATGCACACTCCTATCAATCGCTGATGGAAAATGAGGAGAGTTGGTATCATCGGTTCTCTTACTGGGTGTTGGTATTTTGTAGTTTAGAAGAACATTTTGTACTTTGATAGTTTCAGGTGACAAATCCCGTAAGGTACTTCAAGGGAATTTTGATAGTGTTGTTTTCCTCTGGGGCTTAGTCTTCCCCCTTTTTTGAGGTTTTCAAACAAAAACTACAATTGCATTTTTTCAATTATCTTTAACTGCTGCATAATTTGTTGACTTCCAAATAAATTTGATGCTTGATAATGGATGAATCCAGCAACCCATTTGATGTGGAATTACCAGGTGATTACAATGACAGTCTCGGTTGGTGAAGGTCACACAAGGTCATGAATTTAACTTTCCTCTTTATCTCTTACTACCATCACCACCACCACCACCATCATCATCATCAATGGCGATTGCAGTTGCTAGTAATATCTACGGAAGACCGCTGCTGCTTTGGGGTCTACCAGGGCCAAGAGTTTGTGGGTGATGCTGTTCTAAGGTTTACTGGTGTTGTCTTTCAAATCTGGGCTCGACCACTGTCACTAGGAACCCTGATTGCATTGCCATTTGCCAAAGAGTTACACTTACACCACTATGTTACAATGCCCCGTCTCTTGATGTCAAAGCCATTGAGTTTGTCCATGTAGTTCAATACGAAGAGCTTTTATATTTTACCTATTATGTATTAGGTGAGATGCCAGAATTTGGCTGACTTTTTTAATCGTTCAGCTATTTATGGCCAGAAGGTTCTCTATGTGGTTTACAGTGACCAATTTATAACCCTTGAAAGCTTATAAGCAATGGGGCCAGTGTCTTTTTTTTTTTTTTTTTGAAAATTGTCATGGTTTTGGAGAGACTCCCACTGGCTTGGAATGGATAATAATCATCCCACTGGCCATTGAGACCATAAAGGTGGGGGAGACGAGAAAATTATGGAGAAGGTGGTTGAATACGTACAAAGCAAAGCTAGTATATACTCTATTGGCAAGTGACTTCAAGTTTTAAAAAGATTAATATCCTTCTACAGAAGAGGAAAAGGACTTTATAGCAGGAAAGTCATTGTTTAGTAGTTGGGAGTTTGATATATGTGATGATTAGTATGAAATTGGATATAGTACATTGAGTGAGAGTTGTTAGCAGATCTATACACAATCCAGGAAAAAAACATTGTTAGTGGAACTTGCAGTCAGTTGGCTCTCAAACTTACAGAAGGTGGCTGCACTTTCAACCATAAAGGCATAATATATAACAGTTACTTAGGCAAGTACATAGATGATTTGGCTTAAGAGGTTTATGGAAGAAGCTGAGAAAAGAGTAAAAGAAAAGCAAATTATGGAGTGATAGTCAGAATGCAATTCATCTTTGCTAAGCATTCAATATTTCATTCAAGGATAAAACATATTCACCTTCAACATGGCCCTCCATAGGAAGAAAAGTATTCCCATATTTATTATTGAAAACCGTTAAATCACTATTTATTTTCTTTCAATTCAAAAAATATCCCTATAATAAACAGTGACTTAATGGTTTTCAATGAAAAATTGGACTAATATATCCAATGAAAATCCAATTTTGGGGTCTCTGTGTTTTTCAAACATAAAGTAGGTGTCAGTGCTTTAAAGCCTCTATTTTTGGAGTGTCGGTGCAATTTGCTCTATACTTTATATATAATGATCTAAAACTCCTTACCTCCAGATGTTGTGCGGCTTCAACGGCTAAATTAATTGTTGCAGTAGCTTGTCCTATTAAAACTCCTAGGAAGGAGTGGGGGAATGTGGTGACTAAATCCAACTTGATATATGTTTTATATTAACCAAAAATTGTACGTCAAATTGAAAAGGAGGAAGATTATTTGAAAATAACCTAGATGAGCATCTCGTTGAATAACCTTGATTCATTTATGGTGAGTATGTGATCTCTAGTAGAAGCGTCACAATCCCTACCACTTCAAACATTGATATCAAGTTTAGACGCCACAATTTAAGAACATTTTAAATTGAGCAAATTGTAACATTTTAGTGCGAAGACAACTATGGAGATCGTTAGAGCAAGTGCAAAAATGGGGATGAACAGGTTTGGGTTGTAAGGGAAAAGGTGAATTGGTGAGGGCAACTTGGAGGGGGGAGGGGGTAGGTGGTCAAAAAATTGATGATAAAATAATAAACAAAAGGGATAATTACTGTTGCCCCCTTGTACTTTGATTTTATTACTACTTTATCCCCTGTACTTTTTAAAATTACTATTCCAACCTTTAACTTTGTCAACAATTACTAATGCCCCCTACCATTAAGCTCTGTTAGTTTACTGATGATGTGGCATCTATATATTTTTTCAAAATCCCAAAAATAACCCTGTAATTATTTTTTTACTTATTTGCTCCTTTTTCAAGTTATAATACTACCCTTAATAGGAAAAAATTAACTTTAATTTCATTTTTCTTTTTTTAAAAAGAAACCACCAAATAAAGGAAAGATGTGATTTTTTTCTTCTAAAAATAAATCACTAAATAAAGGAAATATGTAATTAAATAGAAACTAAAATATTAAGAAATATCAAATTTAATTCAAAGCTGAAAATTGAAAATCACCTAATATATGATAACCATTATGTATGTTATCAAAATTTCTATCAATTAGATCTTATATGCTAATTTGTTTGTAAAACTTCCATCATGGTGATTATGAAAAATTTAAGTGGAATGTGAAAGTTTCAACAATCATAAGTATGTGGTCCCACCAAATCCAAAATTAATTCTAAAATATAAGATTTTAAGGATATAATTGACATGCAATATAGTTTCTATAAATGAGGGTAATGCCATATTTTTTACTTCTTAATTTTAAGGGCAAAATAGACATTTCATATTTGATCTTAACAGCCACTTAATACCTTTAGAAGTGAGGGGGGCAATAGTAATCTCACAAAGAAGGGGGTTTGATTAGTAATAAAACCAAAGTATAAGGGGCAATAGTAATTATCCCTAAACAAAAACATGCAAAAAGAAGAAGAAGAAGCCAACAGGTGTAAACAGTTGTGGGCTAAAATGAAATCTCTTTGTGCAAAATACAGTGGATGACCCACCAATTAACTCTATCATTTTGATAGTAAGCTACTATTAATATATATTTAAAGTATAAGGGGTGTGAACATAATAGAATAAATTTTAAGGGGTATAAATATAATTATTTACAAACCTAAGAGTGTATATGTAACTTGCTCTTACTGATATTATTGACAATGTTGTTCCCATCTTGTTTGAATAATCGTCTGAGGGCAATTACCTTTACTTTCCTATACTGAACTTTAAGTATTTATATCTCATTCACCAAACTACTTGAGATAGATAAAAAGCTTCTTTCCAATGTGTAATATCCTAGTGAAGCTTCGACTACAAGAAAAGGCTTTCTCCTCCTTAGTGCACTTTAAAACCATTGCCATATATGATTTTCCGCAATGGCCGCAACGGTGGCTAAACATGATTTTTGGTGATGGTTTCAGAATTTCCATTGCCAAATATAGGTTTTTTTTGCCAACATTCTTGTCAACCGTCGGCATATATCATTATTTTTGGTGACAGTAAAAAGCGTAGTTGAAATACTTCCCTATGGTTTCAATAGGGTTGGACTGGGCTAGGCTTTTCTAATCCCAATTCCAGCCCTATATATTCTTAGCTAAGGTTATTCTTACCCTGACCCTAATTTAAGGCCAATGATTCTTGTTCGCGACCTTAAGCCCTATAAGGCAAAGCCAAGCCCATTCCCACCTTGATTGTCCCTGATTGGGCAGGGGCATGACGGATTGGCTCTCACCTTGTCATTATCCTTGTCTTTGATTGACCCTATCCTATCCCGCCCACCTTGTCCCTATTATCCTTGTCCCCTATTGATTGACCCCTGGGATTTGATCACATATATCAAACTATGCAATTCCTATTGTTATTTTGCCCTATCAAAAAAAAAAAAAAAAAAAACTTCATACTTTTTTTTCCTGTCCCTAATTGATCTTGTCCTATCTTTAATGGCCCTATTGATTGATCATTTTCCTGTCTGTGATTGAATTTGAATCACATATAATCGTATATATATAATCGATGAAATGCATAATTTTACCTATTGTTAATTTTGAATCTACACATATATAAAAACAATACATAAAAAAGCAATAAAACTTCTAAGTTACTATTATATTTTTTCTTTAAATATTTCACACAGCCCTACAAAAGATGAGATGCGTAAGATCCTTGACATTAGAAGCCAAGAATGTGTTGAGATGATGAGCAATCAATTGTTGGAATTTTAATTTATTTTTAAATTATGAGATTCAAAATATTTTTATGCTTTTTAATGAAGAGTTAGAGGTGATGTTATTTCCTTTAGATACCTAAATAGCCAATGGGTAGTCTATGGAAAGTCTTGTTTGAATGACTAACAAACAAGATTTAAGGAAAAAGACATGGCCCGGGAGGTACCCTATAGAGATGCCCCTTTGTAGGTATCTCTTCCTCTTCTATATAAAAAGAGGAGTTGATTCCTAGTAATTCTAACAATTTTAAAAACCTGTATTAGTCTTGTTTTTTGTCGAAGTGTGTGTGTTTTGTTGATGGTTTGTGAGTACTACCTTCGGACGTTCTTTGCAAGTAGATTCCTTTGGAGTGCATGCCATTGGGACTAAAGAGTTGTTGTATTTTGGAGGTGAGGACGCCAAGGTCAAACCCAATCTGCACTATATGAGGCGTTCAAATACCTTAAGGAAAAGTACTAATCTTTATGCCTCAACTCACCCAGTTCGAGTACTTGTCGCTGTTATTGTATTGATTTTTGTGATATACGGATGCATAGTGGTGTTATCAATTTCTTCTTCAACTTCTACAAAGATATGTGTATTGCGCTAAACCAGATAAGTTTTATTTTGTTAACTTTATACTCTTATACTTGCTGGCCATATGATATTTCCAACGGCTTAAGGTATTTGAACTATAGTATAAGACCTATCGAATGATTTGAGGCATATCATCTGTGTGTTGGACTCGATGATTATTTTAAGATCTTTAATTTTCTCTCGATCCAATGAATTTGGGTAGTTCTTTTAGGAGTTTTTTTAAAATCGTAAATTGTTTGGCCATTGCAAGTTTCTGGTTTACGTCAAAATTATTCTCTGTCTTCTTGTTTCTGTTTTAGCCAGCTATTTCTGCAAATCATGGAAAGCTTACAGCTTTATCTTATTCTCCAAAAACCAAGAGAACTCAGAGACCCCGATGCTGTTGCTTACAACATGACTTTCTCCCTTATTTTTCCCCGTTCTCTGCTAACCTTATATTCATTCCTTACACTGGACTTGAAGTAAATGAATCACATAAAATGGTATAGATTCGTTGAATGCAAAATTGATTTTTGGGTTATGTAGCAAGTCCTTTAAGGGTGGATGTGATGCTTGGGAAAGGGTTTCTTTGGGGCTAACAATTATTGTTCGTTGTCCGTTGCACCTGGTTGGCAAGTGCATGTTCGAAGACAAGCATGAGTTTGTCATTCTTTTATTTCCTTTAGGGATGAATCACTTATCTTCTACACTTAAAGTAGGTGCATGGATCCTGAAACTCAAATTTACTAGTGTTGTCACTTGCAACTTATTGTGTTGTGAAAAATTGATCTGGCTTTATTGTTCTCCTCTTTTTGATGTAAAAAGAGAATGGGTTTTGTTGTATATGTATACAGGGGAATACTTGTCCTTTTACAAAGTTTTAGGACTGGGGTTGTCTTATGGATTAGTTTGAGGGGCAAAGTAGTTTTTTCAGCCTTATGTTTGTATATCATGTTCTGGGGTTTTTAGGGCATCGATTCATTGTAAGGTTTTACACGATTCTCTCATCTCTCTCTCTCGGTTTTCTCTGGTTTTTTTGCTCTCGGTTCTGGGTGTGGTGATTCAGTTGTGCACATTGAGTTCTACATCTTCTTCTTCTTGATTGATGCTCTAATGAAGGTTTAATAGCATCTGCTATTGTATGCGTTGAAGGCACTGGCTATGGTGTTCTTGGCTTTGTGTAGGAAGGGAGATAATCTTCGGTTGGACTACGGTTACAGGTGTGGTCATTCCAAGTCTTGTGTATTCTCTCTTGGTCCATGTATAGAGTATTCACTTCATGATTTAGGGCTGTAACCTTTCTTTGCTATTTGATGATTGCATAGCTTGTTGAGTGCTCAACTCATCCTTGGTGTAGGTCTAGGACCGAACCAAGTAACATCCTGTGTCATGCTTGATTTCTTTATTTCTTGTGTAAATTCTGCTGTGATTTAGGTTGGTTTACTCAACAGGTTTCAGTATCTTTTCTTTGTCCAAATTATGGGTTTTTTTTTCTTCTTCTTTTTGACACTTGGAGTTGCAGAGGGCTCATTCGTCTGGTTTATGAGGTTATGCTATAATTCTTTGAAGGATTAGTTTATATGTTTCTCTCTTAAATTTTAATTTTACTGTGTGTTGTCCTTCGATACTATCTATTTGCCCTCCAAGCCATGCATGTTGTCTTGGGAAAAGATTTATGTGAAGAGATGATTTCACAAGATGTTGGTTCTAATGATTGACTAAGACTAACTTGCCTAGAACTTGTGGAGGCTGTTGAAAAGGAACTAGAACCATCTATACTGGGATCCCTCTTTATAAAGTTGCGTTAGACCTCAAGCAAATTAATGATTTGCAAATGATTGTCGATACAAATGTGCAAATTTGCTAGGATCAGATCTATTGTAATTGTAGAAAATTAAAATATATTGTATTTAATATGGTATACAAGTAGGTATTTATAGAGTACAATATAAAGATGAATACAAGGATACTAAACTGACGGTGTATCCTTAACATGCAAGCTCAATGGGTCAAGGACCGTAAGCTTGTCATGTAGCCATAAGAAACGAGGACGAGGCAAACCCTTTGTAAGCAAATCAACCAACTGATTAACAAAGGAAACATACCGAACCAAATATTGTCGAGATGCCACCAAGTCATGCATAAAATGAAAATCGATCTCAACATGTTTTGTATGAGCATGAAAAATAGGATTTGCAGTCATATAGGTAGTTCCAAGGTTATCACACCATATAACAGGTGCAACAGGAAGCTATGAACCAATCTCACCAAGCAAAGATCCCACCCAAATAAGCTCGGTAGCAACACAAGCAATAGCTCGATACTCAGCCTCAGTGGAAGAGCAAGAAACAATGCGTTGTTTGCACAAACTCCAAGAAATCACATGATGACCAAGAAATAAATAGAAACCAGTGATAGAGCGACGATCATCTGAGTTTCCAGCCCAATCAACATTATAGTAGCCAGTGAGAGACATAGAAGACTTAGAGGAGAAGAATAAACCCAGAGAAGGAGTTCGGTGAAGATAGCGTAAAATCCGTTTACAACACTCCAATGAATATCTGTGGGGGAATGCATAAACTGAGAGACATGATTCATTGCATAAGCAATATCCAGAAGTGTATTGGCAAGATATTGGAGGGTGCCAACAACATGACGATACTTAGTACCATCAAGACAACGAGTCCCATCTGTCAAGGATAAAGAAACACCAGAAGCAATAGGAGAAGTCACTGGCTTAGCATTAGTCATTTTTGCCTATGCTAATAAATCTATAATATATTTTTGTTGAGAGAGAAGAAGTCCTTGAGGAGTACGACAAGCTTCGATTCCCAAAAGATAATGAAGATCTCCTAGGTCTTTGATGGCAAAAACAATAGCAAAGAGACTTAATCAAAGAAGAGATAGCCTCCAAACTACTACTTATGACCAAAATATCATCCACATAAACAAGAACATAAATGGTCACAAATGCACTTTTGTAGTAGAAAAGAGAGGTATCTGTGCGAGAGCCCTTAAAACCAATAGAGGTAATAAAAGAGGTGAGCTTTGTATACCAGGCCCATGGAGCTTGTTTGAGGCCATATAAAGATTTGCGAAGAAAACATACATGAGAAGGACATGAAGGATCAACAAAGCCAACCGGTTGCTTCATAAAAACGCGTTCTTCTAAATCACCATGAAGAAAGGCATTGGACACATCTAATTGTCATATCGGCCATTTATTGGAAATTGCAATGGATAAAATGAGCCGAATGGTAGTATGCTTGACAACAGGAATATAAGTGTCATCAAATAAAACTCGGGTCGCTGATGAAAACCTTTAGCCACAAGACATGCTTTGTATCAATCAATAGATCCATCAGATTTGTGTTTAACACGGAAGACCCATTTGCATCTAATTACATTTTGATTTGAACTGAAGGGAACAAGTTCCCAAGTTCCATTATGTACAAGGGCGTTGAATTCCTCTTGCATTGCTTGTCGCCAATGTAAACACTTGACAGCTTGGGAATAAGTAGATGGAACACTAGTAGCCTCTTCACAAGTAGTTAACAAATTTAAAGGAATCTTAGGACGAAGAGATCTAGTTTTAGAACGAGTAAGCATGAAATGACCATTAGATAAACCCAAGCAACATAACCATTTCTTTTAGACGTAGTATACCCATCAATAGGTAAAGAAGGCACAACAGCCGAAATAGGCAAGTCAATGTTATCAAAATCTGAATTTGGAAGAATAAGAGCCGTTGTGGAATCTCTTGCACTAGCAGTAGTAGCCAAGGAAGACAATGTAGACACTTGGAGATGTCTAGATGAGCTGTTCCAGTTAAATCATAGGGTTGTGAAGGATTCGTTGGTGCAAGTGAGGGAAGAAATGAGTCATTAGATGCAGCAGCACCTATGGGTCCCAACAACCCATTACTAAAAGGGAGGGGTATGGAGAATTTTATTAATAGATACATTATGTGGTCCCAAGGAGATAGATGGGCCAGAAGAATCAACCTCATTACATTGCAAAACCCCACTAACATTACAACCTGTATTTTTATTCCAAGAAGAACAGGGAAACACAATAGGAAATAACGTTGAAGAGAGCCAAGTTTTAGCTGGTAAACAAGCAAAGGAGTGTACCATTCTTTTATATGGAAAATGATCTTCGACAAACACAACATGCTTTGATATGTAGAGCTTGCCTAACACCGGATCAAAGCAGTAATATCCTTTGTAAGCTGTTAGATATCCAAGAAAAATACAAGGTGTAGACCTTGGATGTAACTTAGTGGGAGCATAAGGCCTTAGCCAGGGATAGCACAAACAGCCAAATACTTTCAGAAAACTGTACTCTGGAACAATCCCAAACAATGCTTATAAAGGAGAACAATGATTTAAAACATCAAGAGGTATTCGATTTAAAAGAAATACAACAGTTTGAACAACAATAGTCCAAAAAATTTGTGGGAGATGAGCTTGAAAAAGAAGAGCTAATCCATACTCAAGAATGTGTCTGTGCTTTCTCTCTGCAACCCCATTTTGGGGCGGTGTGTAGGGACAAGAGATACAATGTGCTATACCAATATCATCAAGAAACTTATACAATTTAGTATATTCAGACCCCTCATCTGTTTGTAAAGTACAAATCTGACTATAAAAGTGATTCTCCACAAGCTTTTGAAACTTAGTAAGACAACATACAAATCTGATTTTTGTTTCATAGGAAATAACCAAGTATATTTCATATACTCATCAACAAAAACAACATAGTAACGAAATTGATCATAAGAAACAAAAGGATCTGGCCCCCACAAATCACTATGCAATACATCCAAGGGTCTTCTACTAACTGAAGAAGACAAAACAAAAGGCAATCAATGACTCTTTGAACAATGACAGGCATTACAATTTGACAAGGACCCAGAGTTACCCAAACCCAGTTTCCGTAAACTTGAATAGTCTTAGCAAAGACCCAAACCCAAGTCGCCTATGCCAAACACAGAAAGCAGAATCAGTAGTTGAACAACCAATAGACTTAGTTGTATGAGAGCCAACAACATTTGAAAAAGAAACAAATTCTAAAGGAACAACAACAACAACAACATGATTCTTGAGAGCATGCAAAGAGGTAGTAGAACACTGCTTGGGAGAGAAACGAACAACATACAATCCATTACAAATCTGTCATCATAAGAGCACCCTGTGAGTCTAATCCTTAATCACAAAAAAAAATCTAAGTAAAACACAAAATAACTCCATTGTCTTCAGAAAATTTAGAGACAGTAGAGTAAATCATATCTGATTGTAGGAACACACAAAACCCCAGTTAACTGAAATTCATGACTAGAACACCGAACTAGTAATCTTCCAACATGAGAAATATGCACAGGTGTTCCATTACCTACAACAACATGCTGAGAACCAGAATAAGGTTCTTGAATTGCCAAATGTGCTAAATCTGCAATGATATGACAATTAGTTCTAGAATCTAAGATCCAAAAAGAACTATCAAAAGATCCAGTAAAAGAAGCCAAGATTGAAGAGCATACAATATTACTAACATAAGCATAATTAAAACATTGAGGACACTGAGAGCAAACATGACCATCTACTTTGCATAATTGACAGGTAATCTGAGGCTCATTCATAAACTAAGATGCAGAACTAGAATTTGAAGCAGAGTTTAAACCACTATTCTTAAAAGTATAACCAGAATTATATCCATTATTTCAAAAACGACCATAGAAACCATAATTATATCCATTCCGAACAAAATACCTTCAATTCCAAGGTCGACCATACCTGCCTCTAGCCGTACCTCTTGAAGAATCTTGAACAAAACGATGAGAGACAACACCTTGATTAGCAAAATTTCGCACAGCAACATTCACAGACAAAATAGGCAAAGCACTGTCTGTAGCAGAAAAGCTCACCGAAGCTTGTATATAACTTTCTTGAGAGATAAGAAGACCTTGTAAATCTTCGAAGGAAATAGGATTTGTACAAATAAGCACCGAAGTGCCAAAATCCCTTAAATCTTCACCTAAACCGCGCACAGTAATAAGAACAAGATCCTTATCGGACACTGGAGTGTTAACAACAGCCAACATGTCAGAGATCAAAAGAGTTCGAAGAATATAATCAGAAATTGTGGAATTGCCTTTCTGAATATGAAACAACTGATTCTTGAGTTCAAGAATCCGGGTTCTCGAACTAGAAGTGAAGACTTTATTCAACTTTCCCCATGCTTCAAGAGAAGTTTGAGCCAAGACGATGTGAGAAAGTACTCATTTAGACACTGAGGCAACAAGCCAATTGAGGATCAATTGGTCTTGCCGTTCCCAGAGAACAGCCGCTGAAGGTTCAAAAGAAAGATTAGACGATGAACTCGACACAAGACAAGGACAAGAACCATCAAGACAGCCAAGAGATCATATCCACACAACAACGGGCTGAATTGAGCCTTCCACAGCAAGAAATTGGAAGAATTCAACTTATTCGGTATCGCAGCAATAGCGTTGACCGATATTTATGGTGATGACGGAGAAATAGAGGAGAAATTTGCGGAAGCCATAACCAGGAACTGATTTAGAGCAAATGCCCAAAATGACGCTCTAATACCATGTAGATAGGTAAAATGTATTGAATTTAATATGGTATACAAGTAGGTATTTATAGAGTACACTATAAAGATGTATACAACGATACTAAACTAACGGTGTATCCTTAACAATTATATGGATATGGTCTCACTGATGGTTTATTTGACCATACTCCAACTCTCTACTTTATCGGTTAAATCAGTTTTAAATGTATCTAGTATGGAGATGATTCTGAATAGAGCAAAAAAACAATTGATGTTCATATAATCCTTTAGAAAATCTTCATGTCTTCATTAGTTGATATATAGACATTGCTGATACATATGGTTGACGTTATGGGTCTGATTTATGGAGATCTGAAATGTCACATTGACATAAAAGATGCTCCACATTAAAAATAGTGTCTAACAGTAACGCTTATGATGCAATATGATGGTTCTTGTTCTAACCCTTTGTCCTATGATATCTTTCCTAGAAGTTGTTCACACCATTTGAGATTAATCTCTCCCAGTGATCATTTCTCCTACAAGGAGAGACCTTGAAATTGAACTTGGTCATGTTACTTAAGCTTGTATTAGAGTTTGAGTGCTCCGTCATGAATGGTTTTATAGAGCATCAGAATAGCACTGCTGACCTAATATAGCTTTGGTCAATTCAGGAATATTTACTAATTCATAAATCACGGCTCTGTGGTTTCTTCTCTAACTGGACAATCAAATCTATCTCAGATATGTTTTGAAAGAATTTTTTTTTATTGAAGTGGCATACTATTTTACTTTTCTTTCGTCATACCTAGTATGCTTGACACCTTGGGAAAGTTATAGCATTCATATATCTATACAATTAGTTATCAATGCAAATGTAAATATAACTAGGTCGGTAATGGTATGCGGAGTCATTTTAAAAACTTAATGTGTCTATGTCAAGTTTTCATGACTCAATTAACGGTATTGGAAAAGAGTGTATGGCATTGATCAGCTTGGAAAGTTTAGTTCAAGACTGAATTGTACATTTTAGCTTAATTTGAAAACTTCAAAAGAGGCAACATGTAAAACATGTATTAGAGATGATTCTTATGAATCATTTATATAAATCCTCAATGTATGGCTTATAAGAAGCCAGATCCAAAGCCACAAGGTGATGTTACAATGAAAGATATATAATATTGAGCATATCTAAATTAGCATCAGCATTTACATGAGTAGTAAATGACATAATTGTGGAGGCATAAAGGCATTATGTTATAGATGCATATATCTTCCAGTGGAGTGGACACTATGTTTTAAATACATATGTCTAATGAGGCTTACAAGGTTGCGCTATTAATTTGTAGTCAATGAATAATTTGACTATCAATTGTATAAAGTCTCATATCACTATTACGATGTCATTTAAGGCCTATGTCATAGGTCTTGTGATGGACAACCTACCTATATGAAGAGGTTTTATCCTGAATTATATTCAAAGGGTAAAAAAGAAGTCACGAGGGGACATGTTTAGTACTTCTATTATTACTGCTCATTTTGGTTGTTAAACGGTAAAGTAGTATCACCACAACATAAGAGGTTAAGCAATGGGCTCTTAATTAGCCTAATCCTACGAAATGTGAGGGTGTGTTAACTGTGGTGCACATCGGCTAATCTAAGTGAGTATAGAGGGTGTGACCGCCCTTGATAAGAATTTTAAGGTTGAACTCTTTTAACACTCATGAGATCAAAATAGGGGATAGGGCCTAGAATGTCCTAATTAATTATTCAGAATGTTCAGACGTCGACTAGTGGGATATAGATAGTGAGTTAGCCAACTACATCGAAGAAGAAAGGTTCAAGAAGTCTAACTTCACTCGTACTCTGTAGTGTAGTTCATTAGACCTAGTGTAGGTTCAAGTCTATAAGACACCTCCAATGATGTGTCCTACTAAGTCTAAATTTACTCATGAACTCAATGTTTTTGTTTTGTTAATATTTTGAATCTGTGGGGGATTGTTGTAATTTTAATCTATTTTTAAATTATGAGATTCAAAATATTTTTATGCATTTTGTAATGAAGGGTTAGAGGTGATGTTATTCCCTTTAGATACCTAAATAGTTAATGGGTAGTCTATGGAAAGTCTTGTTTGAATGGCTAACAAACAAGACTTAAGGAAAAATACATGGTCTGGGAGGTACCTTCTAGAGATGCCTCTTTGTAGGTGTCTCTTCCTCTTCCATATAAAGAGAGAAGTTTATTTCTAGTGTTGGAAAATACCATGTCAGCATTGCCACATCAGCCTCCATTAGTTTTGATGATAACAAACGCAATTTACTAATGTCTACATTAAGCTATGTTTGTCCAGCTCATTACTAAAGTAGATCGATTCCATCTCATTCGACCAAACTCACTGTATACTCAAGCCCAAGTCAAGTCAAGCAATCTTTGACAAAGAACCAAAGTCAAGATGAGTATCAAGTTCAATGCACAAGAAGATGCGAAGATCAAGTCAAGAATCAAGACTTAGATGAATTTAGGACTTAGGACACCCTAATACACACGCATATGTAACTACATTAATAATATGCATTTCATGTCACTAGACTGACCTATGACATAGTAGGTAGGTGTATGAGGCTTAGGTTTGACAAAAAAGATTAAAAACCCAAGCCAAGTTCAAGTCCCAAACTAAGTCAGGCTATTGTGCACCAGACGGTCGTCCATCTGGTCACAGTAGGCCAGACGGAATGTCCGTCTGGTCCTGACTCAAGCCCAACGGCTATATTTTAACAGTTAGTTTTTGAGACGGAGCTCTGTTTGGAGTAAAATTTCACTAAAATTTTATATCCGTTGTGAGGTTGGGCCAAGTAATTGGTTGACTTCTTTATAAGCCCAACCACCCTCATTTGAGGGGTTCTACCTTGCCAACTGAGCTATTACTCCCTCACAAGTCTTAAAGCCATTTTTGAGTGATCTAGCATTGATTACTAATCTTCCAACTCCATCCAACTTTGAAGAACATTCCAAGTTGTCAAGCAAGCTCATTGGAGTCAAGCTTTGGAGTTATTGAAGGTCATTGGGACTTCTTGTTGGTGCATTGCAATTCTTGAAGCATTCATTCATTGCATCACATTCACACAAGGGGTAAAGTGCACTCCCCTTGTTAGGTAATATCCTTCACTTCTTAAACTTGTATTAATTGTTCAATTCTAGTCTAGGTTGATTAGAATTGGTAGAGGGTGCTCTTGCCCTACTTAGTAAACAAAGATTGTAAAGAGTACTCTTGCCCCTTAACAAAGATTGTATAGGTTTGATTCTCTACCCACTATATTGAAAAAGAATCACTAATGAAATACTCTCTTGAGGCCAAGAGAGGAGTAGACGTAGACTTGTAAAGTTGAACCACTATAAACTCTTGTGTTGTGATTGTTTTGATATTGTCTAATTTCATTTAAATCTTCATTTATCTTGAAATTGCAATTAAATAGAGAAATTGGGACAATTCACTAGATACAACCTAATCACCCCATCTAGGTTGTATTAATACCTAGTAACTCTAACAATTTTAAAAGCCGATATTAGTCTTGTTTTCTGTCGAAGTGTGTGTGTTTTGTTGATGGTTTGTGAGTACTACCTTTGGACGTTCTTTGCAAGTAGATTCCTTTGGAGTGCATGCCATTGGGACTAAGGAGTTGTATCTTAGAGGTGAGGACGCCAATTTCAAACCCAGTCTGCACTATAGTGGACGTTCACATACCTTAAGGAAAAGTACTAATCTGTATGCCTCAACTCACCCGGTTAGAGTACTTCTTGTTGTTATTGTATGCTTTTCTGCGACATAAGGATGCATAGTGGTGTTATCGATTTCTTCTTCAACTTCTACAAAGATATGTATATCATGTTGAACCTTATAAGTTTTATTTTGTTAACTTTATAGTCTTATACTTGCTAGCCATAGGATATTACCAACATCAATCAAGAAGATCACTAAGTATGCCATGAGGAGAGTTGTAGTTTGTGCCCTAGATGATTGTAATCTCTCTGTTGGTGGCAACAACTATAATTGATGCCATTTCATTCTCCAGTGCCCGGTTTAGAAATAAAAAGCACTTAATGTCAAGCACCTCATCAATGAATAAACCTCATCAATGGATTTGATAAAATAAAAAAGTTTATATTTTTTGTGTAGCCGGTAAGTTTGTATTAGTGGGGGGGGGGGGATATTACTAATATAGGTGCCGCTGGATGGGTGCGACCCCAAGACCTCCCCATGGGAGTTTGGGTTTTTAACTGCTCAACTAACATACCATTGGCCAAAAAAAATAAAAAATTTTATATTCACATCTAAGCCTTATGTTTTCATTCACAATTGTTGGATAAATTAGTATCCTTTTCTACAATCTTGTTAAAAAGTAAATCAAGGGTATTTTAGTCTTATACAAAAAAGGGTATTTTAGAAACAAAAATAACTACCTATCCTTAATCAGTTTTTTAAAATATTATAGGGAAGGAAAATGGAAGATGTCAATATTGGATTAAAAAATGAGTTAGGTCAAACCTAAGGCCTTAGGGGGTTCAAATAAAATTTAACCTAAAAGATAATAGAAAAATATGCTCATTGTCTAATATGATCAAAATGACTTAGGGTTAGAATCGAGGCTTATATTAAGGTTAATATGAGGTTCAATATTAGGATGAAATCAGTGGTTAAAATCAAGGCAAAATTAAGGTTAAGATCAAGGTCAAGATTGGGGGATTAGGAACAAAATTAGGGTCAAGATCAATACTAAAATCATGGTCAGAATCAAGGACAAAATCATGCCAAAATCAAGGTCAGGGCCAGAACAAAAAATTATGGATAAAATCAAAGCCAAGATTAGATTCAAGATCAGACCTAAAATTAGGGTTAGGGTTAGGTCAAAGCAAAAAATTAAGAAGGATCGGGATGGGTTGGGTGGGCCAAATAGTAATCCTACGCCACCCTTGGCTAATCCGCCATCAGGGCCAAAATCTTGAGCCCAGACCATATTCAGGCTCAGGATAGGACATGGTGGGTTAAGGCTGATAGGGCAAAAATTACACCCCTATATTTTCCCAATATGTATAAAAAAAAATCGTTGCCTATTTTCTACGACAATATTATAGACAACAGACGCGCCATGGAGAGATGAGCGTTGACCTTTTTATTTTGGCGACGGATATGTCATCTTTGTCGATGCTTTTAAACGGTCGCCAAAAATGAATTTTTCTCTAGTGCATTAGCTAATTTAATCCCATCTCTCTTACCCCCTCCAAAAAAAAAATCCATCTAATCCCATCCAAAGTTAACATCTAACTTTCTTTGGATCCTTACATCACAAATGAAGGAGGCAAGCTAGGTGATGATGGTTGTTTAATATGTCAATATAATTAGTTTTGAAATAAAAATATTTATAGTTTATCAAAAAAACTAAAATTAAAACTAAAAATATTCATCCACTCAATTTTGTTAATTAAAATATTGAGTGGATGCCTTCGTAAATGAAAACCTGTAGGTGCTTGTAAATGAAAACCTAAAACAAAATAGGGTAACTAATCATGTAATTTTCCTAAACATATTTAAGAACTGCTTTACTAACCGCCATTATAACTGATTTTCGACTGATTTTCCTATGCTTTTCATAAAAAATAAAAAAAAAAAAAAGACTTTTTTGGTGCTTTATCCTATTCGGTGGCAATCAACATTAAATACCAGTTTCCGTCGTGGTCGTTGCAGTTTTGTTCGGGAACCTTTCATTTCCACGTTCGTTGTATCCCCACGTCATTTCCGTATATTTATCAAACAGCGAATATCTCTAACGATGAAGAGCATTCATGATTATCAGCTGGCACAGGAATTTCGTGAAGTTCAGAGATTCTTGGGCAACAAGAAACTAATCTCTATGTTCACCTGCTCGTATCTCCACAGCAATTCTCGTTTCCAACTGTTCAGTTGGTATCTTAATGATCAAAACCCTAAAAAGAATTCCAATCATACGTTATATACACCATAAGAGAACAATAGTGTAAACCACGGAACCAAAGTGATTCCCTTGAGTTGGTTACTTCTTCTCTTGCCGCCTAACTAAGTCCTGTCTTATAGAAGCACATTGACAAAGATGCTTTTCTCACTTGGGCATTTTCGTCATAAAGAGCCTTCCAGAGCTCGAAAACCTAAACTATATAAACTCACCTCAATGATCTAACACCATCATCGTCACCAAGAAACTCCAAAAAACCCTCATCACAAACGTCTCCAAGTTTCTTTTCTTTCTTGTCCTTCTTGTTTGCGTTTGAGTTCTGATTTCCAAAAGCAGAGATGTCTAGGAGTTCGAGATTGGCAGGTCAGCTGGTGAAGCAGGTAGGAACACGGCTCTTTTCCACGGCAACCCATGTCGAACCTGTTGCAGATAGTTTTCTCCGGACAACACCAACCAGCATGGCCTTGGTCAGGCATGCAAGTACCTTGTCCATGAACAAGGAAGTGGAAGAAAAAGAAATCAAAACCGGTTCAGGTGCCGGCGGTGAACCAGAGGAGAAGGCTATTAGTAGCTACTGGGGCGTTGTTCCTTCTAAGATTACCAAGGAAGATGGCACAGACTGGAAGTGGACCTGCTTTAGGGTATGTAATTAAAAGCTTTACTTACTCTAATCTCAATTTTCATGATTTTGTTTCATTACAAAAAAGATTAATTCTTTTTCTGTTGGGATGAATAAGCCATGGGAGACTTACAAATCAAATCTTTCAATCGATCTTAAGAAGCATCATGTCCCAACTACTTTCTTGGATAAAATGGCTTTCTGGACAGTTAAGTCTTTGCGATATCCAACTGATCTCTTCTTCCAGGTATGGTTTTGATTAATTTACTGGGTTTTCTTGAACTAGCTAGTTTCATGTAGGGTCTTTCTTAATTTCTGAACTCGAGATTTCTGGTAATGCATGCAGACTCGGTATGGTTGCCGAGCTATGATGCTTGAAACGGTGGCAGCAGTGCCAGGCATGGTTGGAGGGATGCTTTTACACTTCAAATCTCTAAGGAGATTCGAACAGAGTGGAGGTTGGATTAGAGCTCTTCTAGAAGAAGCAGAGAACGAACGAATGCATCTGATGACGTTCATGGAGGTTTCTCAGCCAAGGTGGTATGAGAGAGCTCTGGTGATCGCTGTTCAAGGAGTGTTCTTCAATGCTTACTTCTTGGGTTATTTGATCTCTCCCAAGTTCGCTCACCGAGTCGTTGGATACTTGGAAGAAGAAGCGATTCACTCGTACACCGAGTTCTTAAAGGAACTTGACAAGGGAAATATTAAGAATGTTCCGGCACCGGCCATCGCCGTTGATTACTGGCAGCTGCCATCGGACTCCACACTCCGTGATGTCGTCATGGTTGTGAGGGCTGATGAGGCCCATCACCGTGATGTTAACCATTTCGCATCGGTAAGGATCTTGGCCTCCCTATTTTTCTGGTGATACAATCTTGGCTTTCCTTTGATTTCATTGTTTTATAATTTTTGAATTGGAAAAACGAAGTCATCATTAAACCAGTCACTAGTACTGACTGTTAGGGTTAGGGTTTGTTAGGGTTAGGGTTTAAGCACGAGGTTGCTTAAAACATTACATCCTAGTATCAAGTTTGGAATCCCGTATTTATAGCTATAAATACTGAATTTTATTGGTAATTGGACTTTCCTACAAAGGCTCATTACACTGTTAGATCGTAACTAATCTGATGGCTCATATTAGAACATAAGTTGAGTATGACTTAAATACCTCAACAATAAGTTGGGTATAACTTGAGTACCTCAACACAAGTTGGGTATGATTCAAATACCTCAACACTTAAGGGACATACCCAATGAATGAGAAGAGGAATGCTGTAGAGACCTAAAAGATGGATGGAAAAGAGAGAATTGTTTCAGCCTTGGGCATTTACTCTCAAGCAAAATATATCCGGCCTCCGGATTGAAATCTCGGTCGAGATATTCAACGGTCAATCTGACCGAAATTTAGGATCCGATGATCCAAAATTTGGCTTGACATGCGCATTTAATGCATAATGCGGGACTGATGCAATTTTCGCAAAAGGAGAAGGTAAGGAAGGATTTAATGGATTATGTTTATGCTAAGGGGGACAAAACCCAAACAGAGGTTTAGGCCAACTTGTGTGTGGGATTTTAACTTACCAATCCCATTTGATGTTACATCTAGTGCCGTAATATTACCTTTTGCTTCAATACTCTTTATTTTATGCTCAAAATCTATTGTTGAGAGTGATAATGGGTTGGTAATGGTCTCAGAACTATCTTAACCCGTCTTAACCCGAATCTAAACCGTTAGCCAACCTGAACTCAAACCACACCAAACTGAAACCAAACTAAAAATCCTATTCTTACAAATATGCTGTGTTTGGACTTTGATGTATTTCAATTCGAAATCGTTAAGTCCAAACGGAAACTACCCTAAATCGCACCATTGACATGAGAAATGATGATGGTTACTACTGATCACTAACCCAATAGTTTTAGCGTTTATATGTTTTTAAGCCTAAAAGAATAGGGTTTTGGAATGTATTAACCCAAATGTAGAGCAACATGATAAATTCATTTTTTTTGGTAAACCCACATGAGAAATTGCTTGTGTGACGGCAAAATGATTATGATTATATATATATTGATGTTTAGGTATTAATTAGAAATTGAATTAAGATGAACAAATAATTTATTTTAATTGGATGTGTTACAACTTACAGGACATACACTACCAAGGGCATGAGCTGAAGGTGGCCCCTGCTCCACTTGGCTATCACTGAAGTCTAGGAACGGAGAGATAATTTTGACACATAGGGGATAAACTACTTGGTGAAAGTTTATTGTAAATTGGTATATTTATTTATTTGATTATTGATTGATGAACTTGTTTCTAGTTTTTTAATTTTGTGTATTGGATGTTGAAGCAGTTAAGTAATGTCTTCTAACAAACTTTGTTACACTACATATTTTACGTCTATGGGATAACTAGTGGTTGTAACTTGTAATATATAACGGTGATCAGTAAAAGCTTTTGTTGTTACTTTATGAGTACCTTTTAATTTGCTAGACTCTTTGGCATAATTTAAGTTTATGTTTATGATTTATTTATAGATATATAAATAAATAAATCATCAACATAACAGGTCGTAAGTAATATATAGTTTTCGTTTGTTTTGTTTCTAACACACGTAATATATTGTACAACAGGAAATAGGTTTGGCACTATTGGGTGGATAATATATTTCATTTCACCAATTAATTTGGAGTTGTTTTCAGTTTAATTACCTAGTAAGATATATCTACTTTAGTTTTGGTTTTAGTCTATTTTTATTGGTTTGGGTTAACTTTCATCCCAAAATGGAGGTCTTAAAGTATTAACACTCCATTTTATGTTTAAAAAACACAAAGACCTCAAAATTGAATTTTTGGATATATTTGTCCAATTTATCACTGAAAACAGTCCAAAAACCGAAAACTGTGACTGTTTATTATAAGGATATTTTTTTGGAATTGAAACAAAATAAACACTAATTTAACTGTTTTTAGTGATAAAATTTGACAAATATATCCAATAAAAATTCAAATTTTTTTTTTGGTATCTGAGGTTCATCCGGGCGCTTTTTGCGCACCCGATTACATCCTCAAAAGGTGCTTTGTCATCCGCAAGGGTCGAACCTATGACCTCTCCACTGAGAAGTATGGATCTTACCACTCTACCAACCCTGCATTGACATAAAAATTCAATTTTGGGTCTTTGTGTTTTTTAAACATAATAAAATGGGGTTTAAGTACTTTAAGGCCTCCATTTTGGGATGCCGGTGCAATTTGCTCTAAAAGATAATTACTATTACCCCCTATATTACAGCTTAATTACTAAAAGGACTTTGTTCTTTATAAAATCATTCTTAAGACATTTCTTTTTCCTTTTTTTCTCTTTTTTTCTCTCTTTTTAATTCATGGAAGAGTATCAGAAGAAAGCAATTTTCCCCCTTTTTATTTTGATAAGAGAAGAAGACCGTTCACATCTTAGGTTTATGATTAATTTTTCCTCTAATTATAAAGGGTACTAATATAATCTATTACAAATTATAAATAATTATTACTAAATTTTAAGGTTATTTTGAAAATTTTCAATAAATCAAAGACGCCATGAATAGAGCAATGTGAAGAGAGTGAAAAAAAATAATGTTTTGTTCTAAATTTTGATAACTATACTATTTTATCCTTACTCAAATGTAATTTTGCACATAATCATTAATTGTATCCACAAAAAATAATTAAATAGTGATAAATCATAAATATTATATTTCTATTGATTTTTTTAAATGAGAAATAGGGGTAATAAATCTATACAAAAAATATATATTTTTAAGTTCAACGAAAAAAAACAAGAGTTTTTACGTGTGGGTCCTCCTAGTGGACCACAAACTAATGTTGAGTCCCTTTAGTGCAATACATTACGAGTGAGTTAGAGCTAGACTAACACTGTTAGTTACCGTTAAGTATATTCAAATTTCAAACGTGAATTGACCAAAATGCCCCGCATATTATTTAATACATTGTGTTTTTATATTTTTTTCCCCTTTGATATATATAATATAGCATGTACTTCTATATAAATCTTATATATATATATATCATATTATATATCAAATACCAATATATACTATATGATATATACTATTATATTTTACGTGCAAATGGACGTGACTATTAGAGAGATAAGGTTGTAAATGGATCGTATTAATGTGTCGTGTCTATTTTAGAGCACCTCCGAGGTGCTTGAAGGAGAAGCTCTAGCGCTAAGAGAAGGATTACTTCAGTGTTTGGCTGATGGGTTCTAGATGATTGAAGCTGAGATCGATTGTTTGCAACTTTACAATGTTCTTGAAGACAAGATTCAAACCCCTGTTTGTGTGGACAATTTGAAATGGGATATTAAGTACTTAGCTAGAAAATTTGTAGGTTGCAAATTTCTTCTCTCCAAGGGAGACTAACGTAGCTGACTCTGTGGCACGGAAGGCTGTCTCCTCACCGGGGAGGTTTGACTGGCCTATTTCCACTACCTGGATTTCCAGGCTTTGTAGCTCGGATATATCTCCTTTTGTTTCAGTTGAATGAAATGTGGTTTACCAAAAAAAAAAAAAAAAAATGGATCGTATTCGCCTCAAATATGGTAATATTCAGATTCAAATCCAATTATTAAACACATTATACAAATTCGAATCCGATATCCATTGGATAAGTAAATTTATAGCCGAATGCAAATTTGTTTAGTTAATCGGGTTTTCGGATAATATTCTATCCGAATTCAAAGTAATCAAATCGATAAAGATATTCAAATGTAGTTTGAATATACGACATCCAATTAGAGTAACTATTGTTAGTTTAATGGAATTAGCTACTATTAATGAATATTAATGAAGGGATATGATGTATTCCTCAAAATTAAACTTCAATCGGATATGGATATTAGATACAGATAGTATCTGTCAAATATCTAATCAAACCTTTCTTTCAATTACAACCCTTTCTTTCCATAGCAAGATGATGTCCCATAGTTTGCGACTTTGAATCATGGATTTCAATAAGATATTGCATATGGTGATAGTTGGCTTAATCCCAACCTTTAACATCTGGTCCTGCAGAAAGAGGGCAACTAATGTCTTCCCTTACAAAGACAATTGATAAAGGATACATCTGTAACAAAATCAGGCTATATTCCCCTGTTGTACCCATTCTTGCAAAGGTTGTCCAAAACCACATTGTAAGTGAATGTGGTAGGAATAGGGCCATTGCCAACTTCTGGCTACAATAAAGAACCCATATGAACAGTGTTTGAACTAAATCCATGGCCACTATTGTTATGATAAAAGCAGCAAAATAAAAAACGATTCTTGAACAAGATTATAGATGTGATGATGAGTTCAGAAAAAATATATCTGAATAGTCTCATGATAAATATGTTTGAATAAATATGTGGCATTGGAATACTAATCTCAATTAGCCCACGTTTGTCTTCTAATTCCCATTCATATACAATGGACGGAATTGAAGAGGAAATCGAATAAACTGATGATATGCATGGTAAATAGACACCCAAAAAGGCCATGAATGATAGAGAATAAAATTCTAAATTTGTCAAATTGAGAAAGTGGACGGAATCAATTTAGTTTACCGTAATTGCCGCCGGAAGGAGCCTTGAGGAAGAAGATTATATCTCTTATAGATGACATTCGGCCTTTTTCAAGTCTTTTCATTCATCTCTTCCACCACTTTGATATGGATTCGGTCTTTTCAATCTGTGTTGCATGATGACATTATTGTCATCACTTTCATATTTAACACCATTTGTCAAGCCGACAAAAGTGAAGTCCCAGGTCCTCTAAAGGATAATATCCATAATCATGTGCAAAAGGATCCAAATGGCAAAAGAAACTGACCGGAGTGGTTTTATGTGTATGTGATCCTCATGCTTGTCTATTAACAAATTTATAGGCAAAATATGATTCTGAGATCAAGCAGTTCCAATGAGTGGAGAACCACTTAAATCTAAAAAGCATCTTTAAAGGGAGCCTAATGAGTATATCAGTTGCCAATTCATCTCCCATAGCCAGCAGTAGATCTATATCTTTGGTGTCAACTTTATAGTTGATTTGTCCATCCCATGGTTCTCCATTTTGTCCTCCAGACTCATCAAGCAAATGCATGAAATAAAAATGCCTTTTTATTTTTTTGGCACTTGGAGGTAGCATCGGAAAGAGGACTTTTTGTACTACGTGCTACTAACAGAGCCATGGACGCCTTCTCCAAGAATCCATCTTGGTGTTGTGTTTTCTGCCTAAGTGGAGTCCACGATCTGCTTAAAAATTTCAAAGAGAATTTCTCAATTTTTCTTCCTCTGTTCACCGTACACGAAAGGCCAACCCTATTATTTTGGCTTTCCTGATATTTTGTGCATCCCAAACAGCAGCATGACCAGATGATTGGTACCCAGATGCGAGAATCAAGATAGCCACAAACCCTTTAGATGTTATGATTGAAAGGTTGTTGCCGCTGCAAAAGCTGCTTATGCTCATAATTTTATATCAATTGCCTCAAGGATATGAAACCCAGGTAGGTGAGTGAGGAATGTTGGGATCTGATATAGAGGATAGCAATAGCGAAAGCCATAATCAAATCACCTAAAATCCTTCACAATCATGATCGCCCACCGACTCTCCACAATCCGCAACGCTGATGTGATCGCTGTGGTGCAAAACGGACGGGTGATGGAGACCGGTTCACATGTCGAGTTGATCCAAGATAAGAATAGGTTATACACATCACTCGTCCGATTCAACAGATAGAGAAGAACCCATGTTTATCGACACATATAGTCTTGAGATTCAACTGAGCAGATTTAATGGCATCAACATAGCTACCAGGTCTACCGTCGATCAACACGACATCATTGTCTTCGGATCAAGAAGAAGAAAAGTTTCTGGAGAAGAAAGAGAATATCTTAGAGCATCTGACGAGTTATAGATGTTCCTTGACAGCATATAAGCCTTTCACCTAGCAAAGCTCGCCATGGCCATCGTTTCCAACCCCAATCTTCTTTGGTTTCAAGCTTCTCCTCTGTTTTTCTTTTTTTTTTTTAGTAGAGGCGTCTCGAGCTCGACCTCCCTCACCCAGTATAGCTTGCTTTTTCGTAAACATCCGTTAACAATAATATACCAAAAGAATAACTTGAATTGTGCAAAGGTTTACTTCAAGAAGCTTTTACCTTCGATTCAGCGGAAGATGCAGAATATCTCTTCAATTATTACTTTGTTCTGAACCTCTGCAGGGATAAATTCTGCAATAATCGAAAGCTGGGAATTTGGAAAAATTAGATGAAAGAGAGAAATCAAACGAACGGGAAAAGAAAGATTGAGAGAGATTTAGAGAGATCGAGAGGGATTCAAAAAAAAATTCAGAAGAAATTCAGAGAGAGTTCGAGAGGAAGAGGGATATAAAGATCGACAAACCTTGAAAGAGATTTAGAGAGAGTGGTGAGTTAGAGAGAGATTTAGAGAGAGTTGTGATTTAGAGAGAGATTCAAAGAGAGTTCGAGAGGGAGAGGGATATAGAGAGCAACAGACTTTGAGAGAGATTGAAAGAGGGATTAAAATTAATGATAAATTAATAATAATTTATGACTAAAATGTCTAAATTATCCTTGTAAAAATAAGTAAAGAAATAGCAAATAGTACAACATTATTGGTATTTAGAACAATGATAAGGACAGAAAAGTACATAAAAAGATTTGCGAAAAAGGTAGAGTACATGCTTTTATAATAGTAGTATGATATATATATATATATATATATATATATATATATATATATATATATATATATATATTTCTTTTTCTTAACCACAAAATATAATTAAGGCTTAATGACCAATTATCTCTTTTAAAACCATATATTAACACAATCAATTAAATAACCTGATGGACAATTTGATCCCTTCACGTTTGAAATTTGAATATACTTAACGTTGGGACACACACGTTGCATTAAGGGGATCAAACATTAGTTTATATTCCATTAAAAAGTCCCACATGTAAAAAACTCTATTAATAAATCCGTGAACCTAAAAGGTATAATATCACTCTGAAAGTTTTTAAAAAGAATAAATAAATAAATATAATCAAAGATATCCAATTTTAAATAGCTGGCTGACTCATCAAGTAAGGTTTACCCAAAAAATAAAAAATAAACTCCTCAGATAAGAGGTCGAATTCAAAAAATAAAAAAGATATCCGTCATTCACTATCTAATTTGAGATTTTGTGATCCTCAAGGGTTTTGTGTTCCTATAGGTTTCGGGTCTAAAGTTTTCTTATTTAATTTGTAGTTAATTACCTTAGTTTATCTTTCAGGAACTCCAACTTCATTAAACAATACTTTCCTATTTAAACTTGGTTTCCACATTATTACTAATTATAATGCGTTCGTTTCTTAGAATGTAAGTGCATTAATTTGATTCTCAAGAGTTTTTTCTTTTCTTTTTTTGGTAACTAATTCTTCAGATGTTGTTTGTTTGCAATCTTTGGCATTTATTCTATTGAAGGCTTGAAAGATGCCTTATTTGCTTCCCTGTGAAACCATTCGTTCGACCAAATTCCACAATAAAAAGGGTAGGTTGTTGTCAACCAGAAGCTCGACCAATCATGTAGCTGCACTTCCAACTGATGTCTTTGATTTGATAGTGTAAAACTTAGATAAGGTGAGCTTTCAATGTATGGGAGCTGTTTCTAAATCGTGGAGATCAATGGTTCATGATGCCAAGAAAAGACAGCCGTATCAATTTGTTGAGCTCCCCTGTCTAATGATTTCTTCAGAAAAGGTTGGTCATCCCACAATTGCTCATCAGTAGCTTCAATTTTTCAGGTTCAATCATAATAAAAATTTGAAGGTAAATTTACTCCAAACCTTTGGTCAATGTTATGGTTCCTCCTCGGGTTGATTTGTAATGGAAAGGGAGGATGAAAATATCTATATTTTGAGTCCTTTTAACAGTGAGATCATTATTCAACTTCCAAAGCAAAAGGGAGATAGAAAATTTATTCATAAGACTATATTATTATCCCCTCCCACATTGAATGAATGTGTGGTGGTTGTGCTTGATAGAGGGTCATTATCCTTTTTTTGATTGGCAGATGAGAGGTGGATCGACATACATGAATGTCATGGCTAGATTGAGAGAGATGATCTTCAGGACATTATATTTTTTTATGGTGAAGTCTATACAATTACTTACTATCTACAACTTGTATATGTGGAGTTAGATAATACTCCAAAGCTCACTAGCTATGACTTTGAATTTTTTGGTGATGAGAGTTCTGAAATGAAAATTGTTTATCTGGTAAAACATCTAGGGGATTCGTTGATGGTGATAAGACTTCGGGATCTTTAAGACCACATTACTAAAAAGTTTGAAATATTTAAGTTAGATAAAGAGAATGAAAGTTGAACTTCAGTTGAAAATTTCGGTCATCACATACTATTTGTAGGCTCAGCCAATGGTGTTAGTCTCTCTGTATTGGATTATTCTACCTTCAAAGAAAACTATATATATTTTACAAAGGTAAATGAGGGTTTAATTGATAGAGGTGTGTTTGATATTGGGGTGAAGAACTTTAAGCCACTTTTCAAAGATGATGTTGTACTCTTTATTTCTATTTCATTTTGTCCCACACCTATTTTATTATAAAATGTGTGACACCTTTGATGTACATTTTTGGCATGTATACTAGTGTTTGCAAATTTTTTTTGAATGATTTGGTTTTAATATAATACAATTACCCTTTTTCACTAGCCTAAGTCATTTGATGATTATCATCTTTCTTGCCTATTTACATGTCCCCTAACCTATGTACTTGCTCTCTCCTTGTTGGTTTAATATTATTTTCTTCAAAGGAAAAAAAGAAAAGAAAAATGTTTTAGGTCTAAAATGAAGTAATAACATGTTAAGCTTCAATGTGAATAGCTGAATGGTCCTATGGAAGTGCTAAAGTAACCATTAGGATAAGTGTCTTGCTGCAATAGAATCTACACTGAATTTTGTTGCTACTTTATTTCCTACTTTCAAGTTTCTACTAATTGTATCAAATTCAAATTAATTAGGTAAATGAAGAGTAAAGATTTATCAAAACATTAAGTACCAAAATAATATTTTCATCCTTCTATTGGATTAACCAAATCATAATGAGCAGAATCATGATGTTGGATGAACTTGATAAAATTCAGGGAGTAAGAAAATATATATATTTTGAGTCCTTTTAACAATGAGATCATTATTCAACTTCCAAGGCAAAAGGGAGATAGAAAATTATTCATAAGATTATATTATTGTCCCCTCCCACATCGAATGAATGTGTGGTGGTTGTGCTTGATAGAGGGTCACTATCCTTCTTTTAATTGGGCAGATGAGAGGTAGATAGATTGAGAGAGATGATTCTGAGGACATTATATTTTTTGATGGTGAAGTCTATGCAATTACTTACTATCTACATCTTATACATGTGGATTTCGATAACACTCCAAAGCTCACTAGCTATGACTTTGAATTTTTTGGTGATGAGAGCTCCGAAATGAAGATTCTTTATCTGGTAGAACATCTAGGGGACTCATCGATGGTGATAAGACTTCGAGATCCTTAAGACCACATTTGTAAATGGGACTTGTAAATGAATTTCAACCATTTGATGTGATGTTGTGACACATGTCACACATCTACAAGGAAATGAATGGTCTATTTTGGACAAGGAAATTGACTGATAATTTTCCCCCTTTCCCACCCATATTTATAATCGAGATCCAGCATTATACAACTTTGTTTCAGTTCGTTAAGGAGGAGGGATTTGAAGTGGGATGGTGGTGAAAAGCCCTAACATGGAGAATCAATTCATGCCCAAATCTTGTGACAAGAATCCTAAATCAGATTGCCATCGACATTTTTTTTTTCCTTTTTTCTCCGGGGGAGGGGTTGAGTGTGGAAGGTGTAGGAAGAAAAAACCTAATGGTTGGGTACGGTATGAGAAATAGGGTTATTTCAATACATTTGTCTCTTATAATTTTACAGGAGGGTATTTTGGTTATTTAATAAATTGTTAAAGTAATCTAGAAGGGGTGAATAGGTTATTACTACTAGATTAGTCTATTTTTTAGTCTATTGCAAGTTTGAAATTAATCTGGCAAATAAAGTAAGTTGAACAAATCAGATTCAACCACAACATAAGAATTTTATAGTGGTTCGACTTAGAAAGTCTATATCCACTTCTTTCAAGAGAGATTTTCATTAGTATTTCTCATTCAATATGGTGGATAGAGAATCGAACCCTTATAATTTATGTTTGTTAGAACAATAGTACCTTTTTACAATCTTTGTTCATGGGATAGAGCCTTTCTTGCAATTTTTATTCTATTACCGCAAGATGACCCTCTACAATTTTTGTTAATGGGCAAGAGTACCCTCATAATTCTAATAAACTTAGACTAGAATTGTAACATCAAAATAAAGAATTCTAAGAGATAATGTAATACCTTATCCATCAAGGGATGTGACACTTTACCCTTTGAGTGAGTATTATGCAAATGGAATGAATGCTCACAAGAATGATCTGCAACACCTTTGAATGCCCTTAAAAGCCTTTTATCACCTCAGCCTCGCTTCTATGAGCTAGCTTTTCTTCCTTGGAATGAACTTCAAGGAATGGGTATGGTGACAGGCAATAATACAAGTAGTTTTGTTAAGGCTTGTGACTTTAGGAGTGTAGAGTGAGTTTATGTACTGTAGAGGCTCTTAAATGGGGGTTGTTGGGTTTAAATAGAGAGTCATAAAGTCCCTTGGTCTAAGTTCTAACGGCTAGAAAACAACGAGCAGTTTGGGAAATGTAGCCGTTGGACCAAACGACACATCGTTTCAAGGAAAAGGTGAACCATTATGAAGCAGCACACCGTTGCAAGGAAAAAGGCAAAACCATTATGGACAATAAGTGTGAACCTTGCATTTTTTATGAGGCTTTGGTCCACCTAACCAGTCCTATGTTCACAACCATTCCTCTAATCTATCTTAGGTTAGTCTAGTGATGCTATGGATATGATTTTATGCATGAGGGAAAATCATATAATGTATGTGGTGTTCTAAGTCTAGGTGCACTCCTTCTTCTTGAGCTTGATTGATTATTGATCTTGGTTCTTCAACTCTTTAAATGGTCTTCAAGCATCAAGTCTCCATACTCCAACTTCTTGTTGAGTCTTGGTTTTGGCCTTCATATGTCTTTGATTTTGCTCATTTGTGCCCTAATCATTTTTCTCTTGATTCCATTTTTTTGACTTAATTAACCAGGCTTGATCCAATTAGACACTTCTTAAACATGACATTAGAGCCTTGTGTTTGATATCATAAAAATTGATTAAGGGCTATAATGTGGCAATCCTCAACAGTAGTGAAAGTAACTAGGCTTAATGGTGTTAGTTTCCCTTGTGACCCAAACATAATTTTAGGCACAAAAGTGAACTAACATGAATTTCAAACCATAATAAATGATTCAAACATAAATAATACATAAATTAATATTATACGGTTACGGCACATCTCTTCTTTCCGTTAGGAAGAGGAAAGATCGATACATCTAGTGGAAAAAGAATCACAAGTCTAGCATTTGTTATTATTACATTAGTTAATGATAGTGTATGTATAAAACATATGGCAGAACTTCACCCCTAAACTCAAGAAAAATTGAATTTTTGACCTCATACTATGAGGTGTTAATCTTTCACCAACAAAGCAAACCAAATGAGGAGCCAGGTATTAGCAGTTAACTATTAATTACAATGATCTTACTACTCATTGTCTTTATCAAAAATTCAGGTGCCCTGGGGAAGCTCCTCCCCTAGAGCCAACCAAAGTGTAATTGGTTCAAAAGATAACATAATGAAGAGGCGAGATCCTTACCAAAGCAACAGGGTTAACATAACGACGAGGAGCCTCGTCAGCCCTCACAACCAACACAACATCACAAAGCGTCGAGTCCGGCAACAGCTGCGAAGAATCGATGGCAATAGCCGGTGCTGCTAATTATACATTCTCAATATTGACACTATCAATTTCCTTCAAGGACCTGGTGTATGAATGAATCGGTTCTTCTTCCAACAAGCCAACACCTCAGTAAGTCAACTTGGACGAGATCATGTAACCAGAGAAGTAAGCACAGAAGAACACTCCATGAACAGTGAACATAAGAGCTCTTTCATACCACCTTGGCTGAGAAACCTCCATGAACGTCATCAAATGCATTCGTTCCTTCTCTGCTTCTTCTAGAAGAGCTTTAACCCATCCTCCACCATGTTCAAATCGCCTAAGAGACTTGGGGTACAGAAGCATCCCCCAACAATGCTTAGCACTGCTGCAACCTTTCAAGCATCATTGCCCAGCTTTCTCCTCTATAGCTTTGATACCATAATGTAATGAATATCTTGTATGTATTATTAAGAGTAAGAACACGTATTTATAGTACAGAGAGATAGTACAAAAACATATACTACTGAGTCACCTGTCGGGACTGAGTCGAGGACTCTCTTAACACCATCGTTCTGTTTTCAAACCATGCTGTACGTGATGGCCAGTGACAATTATAAATTAGGTTGAGCTGTGCCAAACAGGAACGAAAATTTTCACATTGGTGATCAGTGATCTCAAGATTTCTGAACCCCTTAACCACAGTGACATTCTCATCTGCAAGACAATCTATCAGCTACCCTTAGCCCGGATCAAACCCCCCATTGTATTCCACTCCAACCTCTCCCCCATTCATGCACGTTGCAGAGAATGAGAAGCAATAGATGATTTCAAAGATTGTGACTTGGGACTATTTTGAACGAGAGGGGAAAAAAAAGAAGATTCTTGGATCTTACATTTTCTAAGCATTTGAAGATTCTTGACATCAAGATAATAAATTTCGAAAAGGAAAAACAGAGTAATAACTATATGAAAGGAGGAGACCCAAATAAAGATTCAAAGTTTCTCAGAAATCACTTATGTTGATCTCTTCATATCTTGAATAACCACGTGTGCAGCATTGCGTCCAGGTGCACCCATCATGCCACCCCCAGGGTGTGTTCCACTTCCACAGAGATACAGTCCCGGCAGGGGTGTCCTATAGGCTGACCTGTATGTGTTCAATTCCAAATGTCTCAAATTAGAGCCATGGTTAATGAGAATCCTAGGTAGCAGAAAAGCAGGGTATATACAAAATCGTTCAACTTAATGTTGTGTGAGGACTACCATTCTTTAACGGGTCGCAATAGGAAAAGTGAATCCAGGCTCATAGCACCATGGAAAATATTCCCACCTGCAAGTGATTCAAAGAAAAGAAATGGTTAAAATGTGCGAAATTTTCTGGTAAACCAAAGGGAAAATTCCCCTCATGAGAAGTTATCAACTGTATTGGGGTTCCAATATGGCATTCAAAAATAAAGTTAAACTAAAAAGAATGGCCACAAACTAGCACATGTCCTCTTGCAGTAGACTGGAGTAGATCCCAACAATTTTTACTTTCTAAAGATTGGCACACCCAGTCTTAAACAAAAGAAGAAACTTGCTCGCATCTGGTAGCTATAATGGAATGCCTGGGTATCACATTTTTTTAACCTCAGGAGTAGATTTAGAGGTAAGATGACAAGGTAGTCAATTGTAATTTCAAACTTCTAAGGTAAAGAATTGCATCCACATTGAAGTTATTCCTTGTTTTCACCTATAGGAAAATAGACCTCTTCAATTGGTTTGAGATAAAATCATCAGGAATTGCCGGGTATCCACCTACCATACTGGTGTAGGTAATAGTGAAAGAGGAAACTTAGAAAGGTGTTTTAGCCATTAATCACAAGTGGTACTCAAAACTCTCCATGCAAATGCTGTCAACTACATGAATCTCATTCTGCTTAGGGCAATGCCAAACATAATGAACTAATAAATATCAAGAATCCACACAAGAAGCTTTGCTGAAATAAGTGAGGCTGGTTTCTATTAATCAGAAATCCTTTCCTTGAATCCCGAAGGTTACGGGCTTAGCTTCAGGGGAATATGCTTGAATAAGATGGTTCAAAGGACTAAAGCTTCATCAAGACTGGAAAATGGATAATGATTGGGGCAAGGGATTCAACCCTGCTAAGAGGTGAGAGTGAATCCCATTTTTAATAAAATAGATTACAAGGACGTGGTTTGGGATAGAGATCTGGACTCAAATAAATGGCTGATTCTGATACAAATACCTTTAATGATACTCAGCTACTCGGCCTTGAAACTATCATGCAGAAACATAATGATCTTGTGAAGGCTACCGAAGAAAAAGGAATTCAAATCTTAAAATGCCACTCAGAATAGAGGACTCCACTTGATGTAAAATGAAGATGGGATGCAGCAGCTCTGTAATGATATCAACGAGGAATCGGAACTGGAAATGGTAACTTAGAAAACCTACCATTTGGAAAAGAGAGAAACAGAGCAACACATACATATAATAGTATAGCAGCAACAATGGAAGATTTAGTGGTGAATGGACCAAGAGTTGGAAATTTTGTGGAAGAAAAGGAGAAAGAATAGTGAAGATGAAAGGGTTGAAGAAGTCAGACAGGAGGAGCTGCAACATTGTATGGTGGAGTATACTCTCCACACACCTATATTACTTCACTAATCATATGCAATTCATCACAAAGAAATCCCCTAGGGAGGTAAAGGAAAAAGGTAAAATGGAAATTACAACGCAAGAAGTGAACAGACCATAATTTTCTGTGAGGATGTGATGTCCTTATCGGATGTAGATTATTCAGGGTTTCATATTCATTTTATATACTTCATGCTATCCTTTGCCACATTCCAATTAATCAACAACAGTCAAAATCTAACATTCCTGGCTGAAAAGTTCCTCATATTGGTCTCTTAGAAATTAATACCTGTAAGACCAAACTCCCTTTCAAGGTCTGGTGGTGTCAACATGTCATAGCCAATAATTGATGAACTGAAGCCAGGTGCATACTCATCTATCAAGGAGAAACATCTCTGAGCAAAGGATTCCTGATCATGCAGTCATGTGTTAGTTAACCACATATTGGATAAGCAAGGATACCAAAAACAAGAATACCAACATCTGCATGAGGACAAATGCTAATAAGATTTCTGGGGGTGGGGCAGTGCATTGTCCATTCTAAACTAAGCCTCTAGTGAGCTAAAATTGCCATGAGTTCAGACCAATTTTTATATCAAAACTTTTCTGGTTGAGCCAGCTGCAGCATCAGTTGGGCCTCAAAATTGCCGATCCATTCTGTTACCTTATTGACTAGTCAAGTTTTCAATATGGACAGTCGCTCAACCAGATTCTTCACATTGTAATTCTTAGGTATCCAGAATTTCATTCATCTGCCTCACTGCTGTTCCAAATTCCTGTTGACCAGTCCAATTTGGAATGCTAAATGGCTTGAATTGGATACTAAAATAATCATAAAGATTAGTGAACAATGTTATGTGGAAAATAACATTAGATGTAGCCATGTAGGTAGGTCCATCAAGCAGAAGATTTAAAACCCAAATTATTTGTCAGCTTTAAGATCCATGTGAGATTATAATAGGAGTTAAAATCATGGCACAAAGTTCCTGGTACACCATATGGTTTAGATTTTAACCTGGTGAACTTACAGAGTTCATATGACACATCAAAACATCGGTTCACACTTCATATGTCTCTGTGACACACACACACACACACACACACACACACACACAGAGGCTCACTCTGAACGCAGAATCTTCCCAGCTTCCCTCTGAAGATTTATAAGGTGTGTATTGTATAAACAAGTTAATAACATGCTTACCTGCAAAAAGGAGGTCAAAACCACCATTTAATATAGATAAAAGATTCATTTCTCTGTTGTTAATTGAGGGGGATTGAGTCATTGTTGTTAAATCAAGAGAGAGAGAGTGAGAGAGAGAAATGAACTGTTCTAGTCTATTTTAAAGTCTTTATTGTAATTAGACTTGAAGACTCCTATTAGGTTACTTGGTAGTGTAAGGATGGGGTTAGTTCAACGATAGAGATATTCCATTCCTACTGTGTTCTAGCTGTGTCTCCTGCTTCTCCCCATTGTGCGCTCTTCTCTCTTTTACACTTCCTTGAACTGGGTTTCAGGTTCATGGATTTGCTACATGGTATCAAAGAAATGAAGAAGAAATACACACACACATAAATATATACTGTGGCTCATCCTTGGCTATCATTCCATCTTTGTAATCATTTTCCAACTATAAATAAAGTGGTACAGGTGCCTCTGTGACTATAAACAAACAAGATAAATCTCAATATATATATACAGTTAATCAAAATCAAGCAGAGCTCGGCTTTCTGCCATTTTAATGGTACTAAGCTGTTTTACTGACTTCTTTTGGACAATGGTGCAATCCAACACACCTCTTTCACTGCCATATACAACGACAATGAACTCTGCAGGTTGAACACCCACTGTGTGGTGAAGTTTGAAATTCAAAAGCTCTTCCTCTTGTAACAAGCTCTTGTGACTGCTGCTGTGTTTTGACTGATGCTACGTTCACTTTATTGCAACTTGAGGTACAGCTGAACTGAGCAGTTCTCCATTAATTAATCTCTTATCAATAGGACTCGTCATTCTGGCATAATTTCCCACCCAAAGATGATCTTACCCCAAGAGTATTGATTCCAAAGACGAAGCTTACTTTGAAGAACATATCCTGCAACCAAAGCATGTTTTGAACTTCTGCCTGGACCTGTCTCCCCCCCCCCCCTTCTTTTTTCCTTTTTATATCTTGTAGCATGCTTTCCAGTGCATAAGAGACAGTGGGGAGTTGCCATCTTAGCCCTGATCGATTTGAAGCCTTGAGAAAGGGCCTGCAGCAATCACATCCTGTTCCCTTTCCTCCTTGTTTTATCGTAGTTTGAAGGAGATACTTCTTTCTTCTATGCCTATAACTCCCTGTCCCTTGTTATTATAATAAAGTCCCTGACTGAGGAACTTGATTTCCACTTGAACCGATCACCCGTAACAAATTCCAGAATTGTACTCTGCCTTTTAAGTTTAATCCCTGACTGTCCCCCTATGTTGTTACTTTTCCCACAAGGTGTTAATGGTTACATGAATGTAGGTCTTCTATATTTGTATTTTACTGCTTCAGTGGCAGTTGCTAAGATGCATAGAAATAGTTAAAATGCAAATGAGGAAATACGTTTTTTGAAATGCAATAAACATTAAGATGAAGAGATATTCCACATACATATGAAAATACTTGCATAAACAAAATATGCCAAGTGTAGTTATTGGTCAAGTGGTCAAAACATTAAACACTAAGCATAGTTCTTGGTTCTAATATCTATCTTTATTTTTGAATTGATATTGTCATACTAGTATCATGTGTGCCTATGTCTGCGGCACTCTTTACAATATATATACAAGATCAAAATCAGGGATTGATAGTTAATCATAATGATTATTTCAAATACCAGGAGGAGAAATAGTCTCGTCCAGTGCTGACGGAATAGTCATCTCCATAAGTGGTCTCCGTGATGGTAAGCCATTGCAAGCATCTCGACAAGCTAAATCAATCTCCTCCATACTAGTAAAAACGAGTCAAAATTTAAGGTCATCTTAGATGTGAAGCAATCAAGATCCAGGAAATATACTGGGATCATCACAATTACAAAGCTGGGAGACTTAATTTTATTAGTGACAGTTAGAATAACTAAATGTACAACAGTGAAGCTGCATCCAATGATGGTACGAAAAATTTGATGAAGAAAATCTGTTTTTTTATTGGATATGTAGCACACCTTTCAGCACCAATGTGAATGGTTCCCACATGTTGAGGGCCTGCCCCAAGAGAAGGCTTGCAGCACTGGAATTGGGGCAATCTATCCGCAGCTAAGTTAATTTTTGTTGTTCCCTGTTTCAGCAAATGACAGCCACATAAACTTGGTAAAGCAGGTAATTTATGAAATTAGACAGTATGTCTCATTTTATGAAAATAAATAAATATAACACATTATGTCATTGTGAAGACTATGTCTAAAAAGGATTTGTGTGCCTTCTTCTCAGTTTGATTTCTAAAGAACAGAGAGGTGCATTTATGACAACATTGCTTTGCTGTAAAAGGAAGTCCAAGTCCTGAGTCGGAAAACCAGAGGTCAGAATGCACTTTTAAAGTTGAACAGGGCAAAAGCATATGACTGAATAGAATGGAGGTTTTTGTTTGACATCCTTCCCGAATTTGGATTCAGCTAACCATGGTTAAGCTGATTGGGAAAACTCTAAACAATTGCTGGCTTTTGGTTGTGACAGGTTTCAGTCCTATTGACTACCCCAAATCCTCTAAGGAGAACCACCACATCTCCTACTCTATTTATCCTTGTAGAAGATGTAGGGGCCTCAGATCTCTTTTAAGGAAGGCTGAGCAAGTTATTTTCATCCGCGTCGAGGTTGCCCTGGTCCTTCTCATATCCTTTTCGCAGATGATTTTTTCCCCAAAGGTTTAAAGTAATCTTTTATAGCATATTATTGTTTTCATTAGCTGTTATGAAAATAAGTCAAGTCATCTCATTACCAGCCACAGAAGCTGCTTTATCATGGGCATAATTAAGGATGATTGTTGATATAATCAGTTTCTCGAAAATCCTTCATTTACATATTTGAGAGCCCCTCTTACACTGATTGGCTGAATTCTCCTACCGCAGGGACATTGTTGTAGGAGGTAAGTAGCAAGCTGGAAAGATAAATTGTTATCCTGAGATGACAGATTAATTTGACTAAAGCGTGCCATATGTTCTATGCCAATCTACACTTTGTTTTTCTTGGAGATCCCTATGTTGTGATAGGAAACCTTATTCTATCTCAACCAGGTTTCTTTGGGTGATTCTATGATGCAGATCTAGCACCAATCTGGGCTACTTTTCACTAGAATCAACAAGGGGTTGACAAGTACATGGGCTGGGCCAACTTATTGGACCTAAATGGGTACACGACTTGAGTAAGAAAATAGGTTATTCAATATGACCACTTAAAAGTCACATGACTTAAATAGGGAATTAATTGTGTCCAATCAAGGTAAGGACAGATAAGTCTTTTAAGTTTAAACAGCCATTAGGAGTTAATTTCCTCTCAAAGTTAGGATTAGTCCATTCCAAGGGAACATAGGAATTTGGTGTATATCGCTAAATAAAAATGTATATATAGCCCAAGTGGAGGAATTGAAATTCATACTTGAAGAATCAGCTTTTCAATTGACCAGCCTTGGCTGCCGCTTTCCTCCTCTGCAGGAGAATGTTCTGTGGTGTTTAAAATCCAAAAAAATTAACTCTGCTTAGTCCATTCCAAGTGTAAATAGGAATTTAGGGTATATCGCTAAATAAAAGTGTATATATAGCCCAAGTGGAGAAATTGAAATTTAGACTTGAAGAATCAGCTTTTCAATTGAGCAGCCTTGGCTGCTGAGCTTTCCTCCTCTGCAGGAGAATGTTCTTTGATGTTTAAAATCCAAAAAAAATTAACTGCGCTTGGTCTTTAAAGTCCAAGTGCTGTTCCCTAGTGGTACAAAGTCTGAGCAGTGCAGGTGCTAGGTGTTCGAAGTCCTAGTTCCTTCTTTGACTGTGGAATCAGTCTTCTACAAAGATCTAGCTTAAAGTGGCTGCCTTGGGAAGTCTGCTACTCAGTAAGAAAATCCAATTCATCTTCTCCCCTCCATCCTTATTTGTTCAGCAAGTTCATAGAGAAGAAACAGAGAAAACCTAACACTAGATACTATTGATGTTTCAGTTCAACCAAGGTTGTCAAAGTGACAAAGCGACCAAGGCAATGGAGGGCTTCTAAGGCGCCAAGGCGACAAAGCCCCAATAAAGCGACAACTAAGCGGTCAAAGCATTTTGCTTTAATTTTTAGGTGGTCAAGGCATTCTAGTGTTGATTTTTTGATATTTGATCCAAATATCAAAAGTTACACAAAATTCCTGGCATTTAAGTATGAAACATTTTGCAAAGTTAATGAAAAGTTCATTCATATAATCAATATATAACATTGAAAAATGAACATAGTCATTAGCTCAAACATAACCACATCAAAGTCACAAATCAAACTTCAAAGTTTAACAAATGAAGGAGTTCCGTGAGGAAGAAGACTTTTGTGAGAGAGCAAGAGTGATTTAGGTTAGGGTTCTATTTCATGAATTTGTGAGGAAGAGTGTTCAAGTTCTGGTATTATTTTTTTTCCACCCTATTTTTCTTTGATTTGATTCCATGTACCATAGTCTTACAACCGGTGTGTAAAACTAACCAATAAAAACCTTCAGATTAGAATCAAATGCAATTATATTCCATACCATTGATTTGGTATCCTTTTTATAAAAAAATTATTCAATAGAAACAAATAAAGCGGTCGTCTTGACGACCAAGGGTTCCAAGGTGCCCACCTGCAAAAAAGTGACCATTTTATTGGTTTCAAAAAAAGCGACAGTTGCTTTGGCACAGCTAAGAACCTGAGACCGCCCGGATGCTTAAGCGACGCCTTGACAACTATGAGTTCAACCATCAAAATCCTTCCATATTCAAATGGTTTTACCAAGAATTGCCCCCTTCACTTGATCCAAGTTACAGACCCACCCCATCCTAAAACCCTAGATTTGGATCTTAACAATTTTTCTCGAGAAGACCCAATTTTCATATCTCACATTCTAACCATCAGTTTTGGCTGATTTTGGTAAAGATAACCCTTTTCCACTTGCTAAAGTTTGATATGAAGCCCAGCCCCAAATTCCATCAACAAACCATTAAAGCCCCAAATTCCATCAACAAACCCATAAAGCCCCAATTCGGCTTTCATACACCCTGACTGTATTTTTCAGATTTCAAGTTGGTTCTGATTTTAACATCCTAGCAACTGACCTTACTTAATCCTACTCAATCCAAGCCCACATCATTATGAATATGCGAAATGCCATCATTGGGTTAATTGGAAGGAGGAAAAAATTAAAAAAAAATAAAGAATCGCAGACCCATGGAAGACGATGGACTTGGTGTTTGACCGACGGAGGCCACTAGCCTCTCTAAGGGATGAAAAGGCTTATAATGAACGTTATCAGAAAAATCATGCTTCTTTAATGCAAGTTTACGAGAATAACCATATCATTTTTGCTAATACATAGTAAATTGGTTCAAAACCTTAAAAGGGGATTAATTGGTCTTAGAGACTTTTTGTTGTCCTATTCTTTTTTATTGGTAGGGCAGAGAAATCAGGCAACGTATTGTTTTGGTTGGATGGATCGTGCCATTAATTGGACCTGGATATCCAGGCCAGTTGGATGAGGTCATGTTCGGACTTATTGACAACACACAGTACCAAAATCTTTTAACTGAACAGAATGGACAATCTTGTATGTACAGAAGCTAGCTTTTGATGGTATTTTGTCCGTTATGTTAGAGGACAAGCTGAGGAGACAGCATTGACTTTAGATCTTCACTATTTCCTTAATGTCTGAGTGACATCTTGGTATTATTTCAGTATTTCAGCGAGATCTCAGTAATTCATACTTTTTATTAATTGTATCCTTTCTACTACTAAATTACGTGCTGAGCAGGGCCTCTTATTACACCATAGTGTACCAACCTAGGCTCCAAAATCAAACTCCTATTTGGACTTTGATATGAAAATTCACTGTAAAGTCTTACGAAATAATTGAAATAAATAATAAATAAATAAAACCCCAACCCACTGAGACCTCAGTCCAACCCAGTTTTCTGCCTGGCTAAAACCAGGTCTGAAATCAAGACCTTGAACCATGGCATCAGTTGTTCTAATATACCAATCAGATGCCAATATGCAACAGAACACACAGCGGATGTTCTCTATGACATCTAAAATAAGACTTAAAAGGAGCAGTTAGTGGTTAACCATTAGTAAGATCACATGCAAACAAGTCAATCTTATGTATGCGTCCTAAATTCATATCCTTTTTTCAAAGTAGTGCATCATGCAGTTTTGAGTATATCATATTCTAGCCCTCTTGACTTCTTATGGGGGAGTTTAAAGTAAGATTTTATATTTTATTGAGAGATGTGGTATTTAAGCATATGCATATGGGGGAGTTTAAAGTAAGATTTTATATTTTATACTGAGAGATGTGGTATTCAAGCATATGCATAAAATTGGTCTCACACATGTGTATGCAGTGCTTTTTGTTTGTAAGTGTTTTCTGGAGAAGGATCTTACTGAGCTATAGTCTGCATTTTTTATAGCACGGCAAAATTCTTCAGGCAGAAACCTTTGAGGCACTAACTCCTGCATCAAAAGTGTTAAGCATGAACAAATCAATACAGCCAGTTGATAGTTAACAGCAATACTTAAGCTTCCTATCAAAGAGAATACACAAATACGACTCTTTTCTGAGTAAGAGAACATACAAATCGATTAAATAGTATGAATGTGTTTCCAGATGAACAAATATGCAGTAAGTTGAAATTTTTACCATGAAGGTTCGGTAAGGGGTTGCGTTCGACAAGACAACTGATGAGTGCACTGGAGTTCCATCAGCTAGTAGAACCTAGATAATTGCAAGCATATTGCCATAGGATGGATATATCTCATTATTTTTAAGCAAGCCTCAAAATTGTCTAGCAAGAGCAGCTTAAAGAGTCAACTAACCCCTTCAGTTGTGCCAGACTCGTCATTGATCATCAACTGAAGAACCTAAACGAATGAAAGATGAAGAGTAAAAGGTTTTAAAAACATTTTATAAACAATAAAGAGACTTCAGTGAGGATTGAGATCTGAGACATGGGCTTAATTTCTTTTCACCAATTTTGTGATACATATCATGGAAATTATTAAAAGAAAGAAATTAAAGTTGAAGAAAATGGATTTTTTTATTTATTTTTTATTTTTTTAATTTCTATGATTGAAGAGCCAACTTCCCCCCCCCCAACATCCCCATCCCACATAAAAAAAAAAAAAAAAAAAAAATTAAAAAGAAAAAAAAAATTGTTGGTTGGTTTGGTTTATTTGTGGGTTGGTTTAATTATAAGTTGTGGTTCAAGTTATTATTATTCAGTTGTTTAGTGAGGGTAAATATGAAACTTCGTATATTTCACATTATTATAAATAAGAAACTTTACTAAGGATTCAATTATTTCCACATGGTATCAAAGTCAGGTTAAAATTAGAATCGACAAACCAAGGCAAGTTTTTTTTTGTTTTTTCTCTTTCTTTTTTCCGCCTCCTTTTCGATTCTTTCCTTTTCTTTTTTCTTCCGTTGGACTCTCTCTCTCTCTCTCTTTTTTTGTTTTTTCTCTTTCTTTTTTCCGCCTCCTTTTCGATTCTTTCCTTTTCTTTTTTCCTCTCTCTCTCTCTCTCTCTCTCTCTCTCTCTCTCTCTTTTCGCCATTGCTAGCATCTTCTCCTCCTTCTCTTTTGTTTCTTCTTCCTTTGGGTTCTCAAACAACAATAACAATTGTTGACAACAACAACCAAAAAAAAACTCTCTTCTTTTTTCCGCCTCTCTTTCTTACTTTTTGTTTTTCATCCGCCTCTCTCTTTCTTGATTTCTTTTCATTCTTCTGCCCCATCATTCCCAGTGATGACAATGTAATCTACATAGGCTATAAGAAGCGTGATGTGAGTTCCTAACCTTTTCACAAAGATAGTATGGTCAAAATTACTTTGCTTGTAACCTATCGATGTCACGGCTTTTTGGAGGCGTCCAAACCAACACCGGGGAGATTGCTTTAACCCATAAATTGACCACTTCAACTGACAAACCTTCCCTTTTGTTTTGCTATCAAAGGAAGAAAACTAGTCGGCAACAATAGGTAGAGAAGGTTGACATGTTACAACTCCAATCTCCTAATCCATACTCAAGTCCTGTAAGTATCCCTAAGGTGTCTTCTTCTGACCTTCCAATTGCTGTTAGAAAATGAACCAGATCGTGTACTTAGCATCCTATAGCTAAATACGTTTCCTATGATTCTTTGTTTGACTCCTACCAAGCCTTCATATCTTCTTTATCCACTACATCTATTCCAAAGACTTGGCAGGAAGCTTATGCTAATAAAAATTGGAATGCAATAATGGTAGAGGAAATGCAGGCTATAAAGAAGAATGGTACTTGGGAGTTGGTTACTCTTCCTCCTGGGTAGGTTGTAAGTGGGTGTTCGTGGTAAAATAGATCATGGATGGTTCAGTCAACCGATTAAAGGCTAGATTGGTTGCAAAAGGGTTCACTCAAACTTATGGAATTGATTATCAAGAGACCTTTGCTCCTGTTGCAAAATTGAATACAGTCAGGGTCTTATTATCAGTAGTTGTGAATCAAGATTGGGATTTACATCAATTAGATGTAAAGAATGCATTTTTGCATGGAGAATTGAAAGAAGAGGTCTACATGGAATCCCACATAGATTCTCAAATAAGCAAAACAAAAGGGAAGGTTTGTCGGTTGAAGCAGTCAATTTATGGGTTGAAGCAATCTCCTCAGTGTTGGTTTGGATGCCTCCAAAAAGCTGTGACATCGATAGGTTACAAGCAAAGTATTGTTGACCATACTCTCTTTGTGAAAAGGTCAAGAACTCACATCACGCTTCTTATAGTCTATGTAAATGACATTGTCATCATTGAGAATGATGGGGTAGAAATTCAAAAGCTGAAGAGCTTCCTCGGCAAGGAAATTGAGGTTAAAGATCTAGGGAAACTCAACTATTTCCTGGGAATTGAGGTCGCTAGGTCAGGAAAAGGCATCTATTTGTCCCAACATAAGTATATCCTAGACTTACTTTCGGAAGTGGGAATGTTGGGATGTAAAGCCATGGATACCCTAATTGAAATAGATATTAAGCTTAAAGAGAAAGAGGGAGTACTAGTACATAAAGGGAGATATCAGAGGTTGGTTGGAAAACTGATTTACTTGTCTCACACCAGGCTTGGCATTGCTTTTTTAATAAGCTAATTTATGCATGATCCATACTCGATTCATATGAATGTTGTTACTAGAATACTTTAGTATTTGAAATCCACACCAGGAAAGGGAATACTTTTGTCACCCTCCGATAATTTGAAAGTGGAAGCTTATACAGATGTTGATTGGGCTAGTTCACCTGACAGAAAATCAATATCAGGATACTGTACATTTATTGGGGGCAATCTAGTAACCTGGAGAAGTAAGAAGCAAAATGTGGTGTCATTGTCTAGTACAGAGGCCGAATATAGATCCATGGTTTGAGGAGTATGTGAACTTTTATAGCTAAAGGATTTATTAGAAGATATTGGGTTTCCTATTACAAGTCTCATGATGTTATATTGTGACAACAAGGTTGCCATCAGTATAGCCAATAATCCAGTGCAACATGATTGTACAAAACATATTGAGATAGATAGATTTTTTGTCAAAGGAAAGTTGGAACAAGGCTGATATGCATGCCTTTTGTGAGATCTGGAGATCAAGTAGCTAACATCTTTACTAAAGGACTCAAGGAAGGAGACTTCTACCCTATTTTGAGCAAGTTGGGCATGATTAACATCTATGCCTCAATTTGAGGGGGAGTGTTGTTTGGTTCGGTATATTTGTGGTTTATTTGTGGGTTGGTTTAATTATAAGTTGTGGTTCATTTATTATTATTCAGTTGTTTAGTGAGGGTAAATATGTAACTTCGTATATTTCACATTATTATAAATAAGAAACTTAGGTGTCACATTGATCTACTAAGGATTCAATTATTTCCACAAAAATGTATTAATGATGTGATGCAACATACAGGATAATTCTATTCTGGGGCCGGCTTAAAAAACTGACACAGTGGAAATCATCCTGGCAATTTCAGATATATTAGTGATTGTTGAGCACTCAAACTTGGTGGACATAAAGTTCACAGTTCACACATTGCCATCATCACCATCTAGTCGTGTAATGTTCATTCAAGACTTGATATCATCAAATCTCAAATTACGCTTTGATAAAGAGTTTCCTTTCTAAAGAAATAAGACTAATGACACAAGCAGAAAAATCCATGTACAGGGTGGACAGCATATAGTTGAGACAAGACAGCAAATTTGAGATGCAGCCTATCCACAGAATTCCCCTCTCTCAACAGTCAAGAGAGAACAGTCAAGAGAGAATAATTCACACCTCTGCCTGCTAAGATTAGTGGACTGTTGTATCTAATTAGATAGGCAACAGATTTGACATCCTACACATCTGAAACCAAGTCAATAAGGGGATTTCTGTAGGAATGCATTACCCCCACACCGTGTTAAAGGTGGGAGCCTTTTGCACTGGGTATAGCCTTTTTTTCATCTCCATTCAGAGGAGAGGGGAAAGAAAAAAGAAAAAAAAAAAAAATGCAAATAACTTTATCAAGAACAAGATTTGAAAAAAAGAGACGTTGATAGATAAAGACCAAAGAACAAACATACCTCTGCATTTGTTACAATATGAGCCCCAGCTTCTGTAGCAGCATTACTTATTGCTAATGATACTGAGCCCATCCCACCTTCCACATGTCTACAACAATAAAATTGGTGCTTACCAGTCAAGCCTTATTGCTACCATTGAGAGTCAGTTATAAGAATCTTGTTCCACCATCCAGTTTCCACCCAGGGCTATAGACTTTTCAGGAAATCACGCTAAAATGGGTTTGACTGAAGCTTTCCTGGCAGCTATTCACCCAATAAAACCTACATATGACTTAGGGTAGGCTGGATGGCCGGTTCAATCATACAAACCAAGAATCTCTCTACTTTTTATGCATAAATTTTACAGGTTATTCAAGCAACCATGGAAAAATCACTAAAGAAGTAAGCCTATAAAACAAAGCAAATTATTGTTTATCCTTGGTGCATACAACTTCATATGAACCATGAAGCATTTTTGTTCAATAAAAAGAAAATAGGTCATTAAGAACTTTCATTTTCATTCATAGTTATCAAGGCAGCAAGAAGACCGTCGCATTTGAGGGTGCAAAACAAGCTAACACCAACAAGGCAGCAAGGCACAAGAAACCCCAATCATCCAAGGCATCCAAGGATCTTGAATGTCTAAGGAACACCTTCATAACCATAATCACAATGAATCGCTTACCAGTACATCTTCCTATAATTCAAAGAGACAAGTAATTATCTAATCCAAGCCCAATATAGTTGTTTTGTGAATTCTTCATAATATTTCTTAAAATTAGTGCACAAAAATCTATGCTCTCACAAGATGATCCACTTTGGAGGAATGGTTTCAGATGTTCATCACCATTCTTCATTTCAAAAGATAAAATTGAAAGAAAAATAGCTAGAAAGTGAAAACTTATTCTCTCAATTTTCACTAGTTGAGCGAAGGGATTGAAATGACATTGTATCTAATTAAAGTGTTCAGGTGTAGTATATATCTGGCTCAATGAGCTTTAATTGATAAACTAAATCCTGGAATAAAATAGATTTTGGTTAAACTGGAGAAATTTTAGGGGCTGTAGTAGCTGAATCAATTATTCCATTATGACCAATGGCACTCCAGGAAATTTCTTGAAAGCTAAAAGAGGCATCCCATTTTCTTATTCATCCTTGTTGAAATCTTCAGCTGATCATTTCTAGAAAGTGGAGATAGGAGTAGAGCTACTAATAATGGGAGAGAGACTGAATATTCATTGAGCCTTTCCTTGGATACAGTACATCATAGAGTCATCCTCAAGAGCAAGTATTTGTTTTATCATGTTGACAAAGGCAATCCAGCTGTCAGAGGCAATTTAACCAATGGAAATTGGAAGCTGCTCATAATGATTACCTTACTTAAGAAATCAAAACAAGGAAAAAGGTAAGGAAACATATGGTGAACATAACCAACACGAGGGTAACTGATTTGAACCAAATTCTAGGGTTTAGTTGTTTGAATATGGCCCTCGAATCAAGCTCACCCCAGGATGCTCTTCCCATAGAATCAACAGTCTTCTAGGGCTGTAATGGCCTTTGATGCAGTGTTTTTGCAGCAACAGATAGAAGCTAGGGTTCGGTTAGGGTCAGAATAGGCCTTGGCCAGGCTAGGAGACCTTAGGTTTTCACGTTTGAAGGTTTAAACCTTGCTGCAACTATGGTTTCAGATCTGAAATTGTAATTAAGGATAGGTTTTAATGGAATCTAGGTCTGACTGGACAGTTACTAAGGTTTGGCTGGGTTAGGAACAATGCTGATGTTTTTATTTTGTAATTTCAGGTTTAATACTGAGGGATTAGGGTTTCAATCTAGGTCTCCTAGTTGGATTGGGACTTTAGAGATGTCAGCTAGGGTTAGGGTTTGAAGGGCGAGGTAGAGAGATCTAGGTAATCCTAAAGTGTTCGGAGTTTGGTTGAGGGGTTTGAGAGTTATGTGAATCTTAATGAAACTAGGGTTTAGCATTTCTTGAGGTTGAAAATTTGCAGGAATTTTTTAAACCTAATGGAGGAAGGGTTGATGATGAAGCTAGGAGTAGAAATGAGGTGTAGGAGAACGTGAGATCCTATATGGAAAGGGAGGGGTTGAATGCGGTGGGGGAACAAGGGTTTTGGAAGGAAGGCAGGCTGCTGCTACCATAGGGAAGAAGGGGAATGGAGGAGAGGGTTGCATGGGAGATAAGGCGAGGAACGGATAAGGGAGGGGCTGGTTTGTACTCACTTAAAGCTGCTGTGTTACTTGAGTTTAGTTGCTGCCACAGGCTTGAACGACAAGAACTTGAAGAAGAATTGCAGAAATTAATCACACAGCCATGGGATTCCTCTTAGTCCTACTAACATGCTGGACCAATGACACCCAAACTTGAACACATCAAAGATTACCAAAAATCACCAAAATACCCCTGGTGTGATTAGCGGCCATCGGGTTTGGGGTGCAACCCTAGGCCTATGCTGCTGCCTCTGAAATGATTTACATCAGGAACAAGAAGAAAAGAGTATAAGAGTATACTAAATAGTGAGAGCAGAGAAGGGTGGAGGGGACGAACAAGAACATGTTACGAGGGCTTTAGACTCTAAAATGGCTCTCCACCTACTTATTCATGTCTACTTTATTAACATCTGGTTTGAATCATCAAAATTCGTGAGAAGCAAATAGGATTTTTTTTTTCTTTTTTTCTTTTAGAAACAATGAGGACAAGTCACCAATAATAACATTAAAACTCCCAGAAACTTTTAGAACCAAAGGTCCACCAATTACAGGACTCATAACTATGGTCATCAATTGGGAAGAGAAAAGGGAAACTTCAAGAAATGCAGAGAAAGAGTACTAGACCTGACATGAAAACCTAATAAATTGGAGTTTCAATTCTAAGCCTAAAAATGAATTTATTCATCTCACTATTCGCTGTCAATCTACATTTGAATCTGCCACATATTTCTTTCTCTGAGATGTCATTCTGCAGCAGAGGTTCAAGTTAACAGGAATTAGGATAGAGTCAAAGTATCATTCGAAATGGCCTTAACTAGAGCAAATGAGTTGCAGCAAAAATATAAAAACCAACAGATGGCAACATTAGCCAAGTGTATGAGGGCGACCATTAGAGAGTTTTGACACCAAGGGGAAAAAAATCAAATGAACAAATAAAATTGCCAGTTTCTGAGAAAGGTGGATCAAGAATGTGGGACAAGATCCATCAAATGAGGACGAATACTGGGAACAGGCTTAATATTTGTATGCAAATGCAAGAACAACTAATTAGGAAAAAAATCTCTTTGAGCAGCTCACTTATGAGTGTGAATAATCATTGGATCTACTCCAAATTCATAGTACTTACCAGAGGCTAAGAACTTATTTGTCTATGTCTAAATACAGCAAGTACCAACTAACAATAAATGGATACAATCATATGCAGATTTTTAAATAAATCAAAGCACACAACATTGTGATAAGGACAATTCTTTCTCCAATACCAGCAGCTCAGCTGCTTGTGCAACCAACAGAAAACCTTGATCATGGTACTCAATAAAAAAAGACATGCTCCAGGAAAAATTCTGATAATAAACACTACCGAATATACATCTACAGATAGGGTTGGGAAATGTAATACATACGACCACATGCCACGATCACCATCAGTTTCTCCCATCACATGATGCAGCAGAACATATCCACTCCCTGGTGTATGCACACTTGCCTAGCACAAACAAAACAATACCTAACATACTCGACAAAAATAATAAAGAATGGAGCACCAAATAAAGAAAATGATAACATTCTGAAATATATAAATGCTAATACAAAGATCTTTGAATTAATAACCCCTCAGTAATGGAAATTTTAATTTCTTGGGAGCAGATGAATTATAAGGAAAAAAAGAAACAGTTCTTCACACAACCAGCCCAGTCAGATGAACTGGCCAGCAACAGTATTCCACAGTCAAATCGTAAACCATCAAAGGATGGCACCGTTGATCACTTATGGATTCCACAATCATGATTCATTAAACCATACTTGTTAATTGTGTCCTCAGCAAACACGGATACCAAAATGTTTTACGGAATAAATCTGACAACTTTGCATATGAGTACACATCTTGGGGATATCCCTGCATATCTCGGAATTTTGCTGTAATTATACGCTCCAACCAAATTTGGCTTTGATTTCAACCCAAAAAAGAAGAAGAAAAAAAAGGAACTTCACTCTGACTGGGTAAGATCTTGGTCCAACTTGGTTTTCTGGACCACTGAGACAGCCTCTGAGATCAAATTCTCAATCCTTGGTGTCAACGCATTCGTCAACATTATGATAACCCAGGTCTTGGCTTTGTATATGAACTTCTATCTTCTCTTGTCAAGGATGGTTAGATAAATGAATGCTTAGGCAAATAACATGATAAGCCCCTTGTATCACAAGTCTACACTCGACAGCGTGGAAAGCAAATCCCTAAAATCTAGGGAAGGAAAGAGTCATATTACAATTAGGATTAGATTCAAAGAGTCCTATTCGAATTACTTTTTAGGATTAGAATTGAAGAGTCCTATTCGAATTGGGATGATTCTGTTAATTAATATTGTAGGAACGTAATTGCTATAAATAGGGGGAAGGAATAGTAGAGGGGACAGTTTTTTGGAGTTATTGGGGAAGATTAAGTGAGAGCTATTGCTCTTGGGTAGTCGTAGGATTCACCTACTGCTAGTAGTGTGTTCTGTCTGGAGATTATTTGATTCAATGTTGCTATTATCGTTGTGAGTGAATTTATTCATCATTTTTTAGATCGGGGTCTTATCAATTTGGCATCAGAGCCATCGATTCCAGGGGAATGGTAAAGAGCCAAATGGAGCAGAGGGTAGAGGAATTGGAAAGTATCGTGAAAGAGATTCAAGGTCAAGTTGGACTCTTGGCACAAAACATAGAAAAAGGAGAAAAGGCGAATGACGCTTTCAGAGAGGAATTAAGGGTCCTGCTGTTGAAAGGAAAATCAGCAGAGATGCATACCTTAACGCCTGAGGTGAATGAAAACGAAGGAACTCCAGATTACAGCGAGCGAACGATCGAACCAGAGAAATCGAGAGACTTCCTTCCTAGACATCTTGAGATGCCGATTTTCATGGGGGAAGATCCAATGGGGTGGATCGCACGGGCTGAGAGGTACTTTGACCTGTACAAACTAAGCGATGTAGAGAAACTCAGAACTGCAACTCTTTGTTTTGAAGGTGCGGCAATGGGATGGATACGCTTCCGAGAATTGCAGCAGCCATTGTCATCATGGAGAAACTTGAAAGAATCGATGATCCATCGATTTAACTCAGCACAACTGAAGACTCCCCAAGAAGCGTTGATTAATCAAAAGTAAAGTGGGACGTTTGCAGCATATAGAGAAGGGTTTGAGAAATTAGTAGCGGCAGCCGGAGCGGTAGATGAAGAATGGTTGAAAGGGGTGTTTTTCGCTGGTTTAAACGAAGAAGTGAGGGCGGAGGAACGATTATTTGGCCTCACCAAATTGGGCCAAATAATGGACCTGGTCCAAGACATGGAGGACAAAAATAGAGTGGGGAAAAATAAGAAATCTTTTTTGGCCCAACCCACTCAATCGGCCTAAAATTTAACCTCACATTTTATTAACTTCAGCCCACCCAACACCAATATTAGAGGAACCAATACGGTTCAGGGAACCGGAATGAACCAAAGCTTTAACAGCTCGGTTCGCCCAAACCAAAGAAGTGAACCCTCGTCTTCCTCTTCACAATCTCGACTTGCAACCATAGTGGCGACGGTGAACTCAGGACACTCACGATTGCTATCCCAGGAAGAAATCAAAGATAAAATGGACAAAGGGGTATGTTTCAGGTGTGATGCTCCATACTCCAAAGGCCACCGATGCCCTCTGAAGCAACTAAGGTTGTTGTTACTCCATGACGATGATAATCCAGAAGTTGCAGCAGCGGAAGGAGTGATCGATGACGACAATACGACAGTCGAAATGGAGCCAGTGCTCGAGATAGAACTCTCGCATACTTCTTTGGTGGGAATCGATTCACCACATACCCTGAAACTAACGGGACAGATAAATGGCTGTGAAATCATCTTTTTGATCGATTGTGGTGCAACACACAATTTCATCGCTCAAGAGTTGGTGGAGCCGTTGGGATTGGTAATCCAAAAAACAAAATTTCAAGTTGCTTTGGGCGATGGAACTTTAGCAAAGGTACAAGGATCTGTCGACAGATTCCGATTCAGTTGGGCGGTGAGGTCTTTGTACAAAATTTTTACCCTTTCTATTTGGGTAGCATTGATATAATCTTGGGCGTAGAATGGTTGCAGACACTCGGGGAGGTACGCAGTAATTGGAGTTTGAGAACCTTGAACTTTGAGTGGCAAGGACGACCCATGAAACTAAATGGGGATCCGACCTTGTTGCGATTGGAAACAACATTGAAAAGTGTGCTACATTCTATTCAAGCAGGCGGTGATGGCTACGGGCTGCAGCCTCAGCATTCCGACGGAGACGACATAGAGGTACACCAGAGTACAATAGTATCAAATTTATTAACCGACTTTGCTCAACTATTTGTTGAACCAATTGAACTGCCACCAAGAAGGAAGCAAGACCACCGGATACGGCTAGCTGAGAAAAGTAACCCACCTAATATTCGACCCTATCGTTACCCACACTCTCAAAAAAACGAGGTCGAAAGGTTGGTACAAGAAATGTTAATAGCAGGATTGGTACGGCCTAGTGTGAGTCCTTACTCCAGTCTAGTATTGTTGGTTCGAAAGAAGGATGGCGGATGGCGTTTCTGCGTGGATTATCGTGCCTTGAATAAACTCACAGTTCCTGACAAGTTCCCCATTCCCGCAATTGACGAACTGTTGGATGAGTTGGGCGGAGCCACAGTGTTCACCAAAATTGATATGAGAGCAGGATACCACCAGATCAGAATGGCGGAAGGTGATGAGGAAAAAACGACTTTTCGTACCCATAATGGGCCTTATGAGTTCCTGGGGATCCATTTGGGCTTTCGAATGCTCCGGCCACATTTCAATAATGGGCCTTATGAATGAGGTATTTCGAGAACATTTGCGAAAATTTATTTTGGTGTTCTTTGACGATATCTTGGTGTATAGCAGGACCATGGAGGAACATGTGGGTCATTTGCGAACCACCTTTATACTTCTCACACAACACCACCTCATTGTCAACCGAAAAAAATGCATGTTTGGGATTGCTACACTGGAGTATTTAAGGCACATTATATCTAAAGACGGAGTTGCTGCGGATCCATGAAAGATCAAGTGCATGGTGGAGTGGCCCCAACCCACCAATCTTAAAACCTTGCGAGGGTTTTTAGGTTTAACCGGGTATTACCGTAGATTTGTCCAAGATTATGGAAAGATTACCGCTCCGCTTACTAACTTATTTAGGAAATATGCATTTCAGTGGAGTAAAGAGGCAACCAAGACATTTAATGCCCTCAAGACAACAATGACAACCGTTCCAGTATTGGTTATGCCAGATTTCACAAAGGAGTTTTTGGTAGAGACTGATGCTTCAGGTTTTGGGCTGCGTGCGGTTTTGATGCAAGATGGCCACCCCATTGCCTACTGGAGCCAAGTGTTGTCCCCTCGCCATAAACCAAGTCGGTCTATGAGAAAGAACAAATGGCAATTGTGCTAGCGATCTAGAAATGGCGTCACTACTTGATGGGAGACATTTCAAAGTACGAACTGATCAAAAGAGTCTGAAATATTTGCTGGAACAACGCATTGGGTCTACTTGATCAACGAAGTGGGTCTTAAAGCTTTTGGGATTTGATTTTGAGATATTGTACTGACCGGGCAGCGAAAACAAAGCCGCTGACGCTCTCTCGCGACGGTCAAAGGATGATAAGCAACTTCTCTCTATGACAACAACAACTTGGCAGGAAAGTGAGGGTTTAGATGCGGCAATTCACGCCTCAGAGCGTTACCAGAAAATTATTCAGGCCTTACTGAAAGGATCCCAAGACTATCCTAACTATCATCTCCAACAAGGAACATTACTCTATAAAAACAGGTTAGTCATCCCTGAAGGATCCCCCCTAATTCCCAAATTATTGTCCGAATATCACTCCACCCCAGTTGGTGGGCATTCAGGGTTTCTGCGGACCTACAAGCGATTGATGGCTGTGGTCTATTGGGTGGGAATGAAGGCTGTTGTTCGAGACTTTGTGGCTAGTTGTGATGCCTGTCAGCGCAGTAAATACTTGGCTATGAAACCCGCAGGTCTCCTTCAACCGCTGCCAATTACGGAACGCATTTGGGAGGATATTAGTATGGATTTTATTGGCGGCTTACCCAAGACTAAAGGTGGGGACACAATGCCGGTGGTAGTGGATCGTCTCACCAAATACGCCCATTTCCTTGCTCTTTCACACCCCTACTTTGCTAAGGAAGTGGCTGCATCATTCACTAGGGAAGTTATCCGCTTGCATGGATTTCCGTGATCCATTGTCTTAGATCGCGATCGTGTCTTCCTTAGTCACTTCTAGATGGAGTTATTCAAGCTAGCAGGCACCCACCCAAAGTATAGCAATGCCTATCATCCACAAACCGATGGCCAAACAGAAGTGGTGAATTGCAGCCTTGAAGTTTACCTACGCTGTTTCTGTGCTCGCCAACCAAAGGATTGGATTAATTGGTTACCTTGGGCGGAGTATTGGTACAACACGACATTCAATTCAGCCACTAAAATGTCTCCATTCCAGATTGTATATGGCCGTGAATCGCCTTCACTTTTGCGTTGGGAAGATGGCCGGTCCAAGGTTGATGATGTTGATGTGTTCCTTCGTGAGCGAAATCGAGTATTGGATGATCTCAAATCTAATCTCCGGGTGGCCCAAGAACAGATGTGCGCCACCGCTGATCCCAATCGCTGGGAGGTGCACTACAGGGTGGGGGATGAGGTCTTTCTTAAGCTCCAACCTTATCGTTTTCAGAAACTTGCCAACCACCCATACGAAAAGCTAAGCCATCGTTTCTACGGGCCATACCAAATCATAGAGCAAGTGGGCCCGGCGGCTTATCAGTTACAGTTACCAGAAGGGACTCGCATCCACCCTGTGTTCCACGTTTCGCAGTTGAAACCAGCAGTTGGTCAACACATGGTCCCCCAGCCTCTTCCCTCATGTTTGCGAGAGAATGGCGAGTTACATCCCACACCAAAACAATTGCTCAGCATTCGCTTCTCTACTCAGGGGTTTTTGGAAGTTTTGATTCAATGGAAAGGACTGCCTCCTTGTGAAAATACTTGGGAAACTTATGGCGAGATGCGGTCCCACTTTCCAGATTTTCACCTTGAGGACAAGGTGAAACTGTTGGAGGGGAGTATTGATAAGCCCCTTGTATCACGAGTCTACACTCGATAGTGTGGAAAGCAAATCCCTAAAATCTAGGGAAGGAAAGAGTCATATTACGATTAGGATTAGATTCGAAGAGTCCTATTCGAATTACTTTTTAGGATTAGAATTGAAGCATCCTATTCGAATTGGGATGATTCTGTTAATTTATATTGTAGGAACGTAATTGCTATAAATAGGGGGAAGGAATAGTAGAGGGGACAGTTTTTTGGAGTTATTGGGGAAAGATTAAATGAGAGCTATTGCTTTTGGGTAGTCGTAGGATTCACCTACTGCTAGTAGTGTGTTTTGTTTGGAGATTATTTGATTCAATGTTGCTATTATGGTTGTGAGTGAATTTATTCATCGTTTTTGAGATCGGGGTCTTATCATAATAGAATCCAAGGAATGCTACGGCCAAAATTTACCATTGTATTTATCCTATTTTCTCTTGCATCTTTTTCCTCCCTCCCGCAACAAATCCCAACCCAAAGCAAACAAACAAACAAAAAAATTGATATCCCTTCCTTTTCAAAAGCAAGAATAAGTTAAGAAGCTTACCATGGTCCCAATTACACCATCTGTTGCCAAAGCTGCCTTTAGTACATCACTCTGAAAATAGCAATTATTTTATTAAGATATGAATAATGGGATTTAAACTTCTGAAGGGTTTTCACACAAAGCATAAAAACATTCTTTTCAGCATTGCATGGTGAAAAACTTCATCAAAGAGCATGTTGCAATATTGAAGCATGTGAAACTATAAATAATTGATATTATGTCATAAATAAAGTTAAAAACTATGAACTGACTTAACTACATGCCACCAGGGGAGTATGTGGAACACTTAAGATTTTGCAACAACATCAAACCAGTTATTCAAAGAGGTTAGAAAAACTCACATCCACTACTCTTTTCCCTTGCAATATTGAAGCATGTGAAAATTTTAAACGATTGATATCATGACACAAATAAAGTTAAAAAGTATGAGCTGACTTGAATACATGCCACCAAGGGAGTTTATGGAACACTTAAGAAATTTCAACAACCTCAAACCAGTTATTCAAAACCTTCGATGCTGGGGACAGTAAGAGATCCACAAAGGCCCTGTAGAATTGATTCACAACATGTTAACATTAAAACGAGACAGAAAAATCATCAAAAAATAAAATAGAATAAAATAATATGTTTGTTCCATAAGCTAAAACTCAATTTGTATCCCATTTTAATGGACAACACAGAAAAGAAATGGCAAAGCTATCAATTCAACACAAGTTGAGAATGCAGAACATACGAAAATGAGAAAAAGATCTCAATGTGCTCAGGAAGAAAAGAACACTCACACCATATCTTTTTGCCCCAACGCTAAAGCTTGTCGCATCCAATGAGCCCAAAATGCTGACTTTTGCAATTTATCCTTCATCTGATCAATAAGGCTAGGACGGAACCCATGCAGAATTTCGGGGGTAGGTGAATCCAAAAGAGAATCCATGAATTCACAGAATTTTTGTAGCTGAATCTCATATCTACATAATAGAACCCATATTTCGAATAATAAATGCTGGAGAACAAATCAAGGTTAGGGAATTTAGAAACAAGATATTTAAAATTCAGCTCAAACAAAGTAGCTTTGTACTTAGAAAACACATAGGAGCAGTGCAAAAGAAGCTAAGAAGGAACAAATAGCTCATGCTTTGAAACGTTTATATATATTAAAGGGTAAAGGAAATTACTCTTAACACTTTGCCAAAGACAATTTATTAACTAGTCATTAGTATGTCTCACACTCACATCCTTTCATCTGTCTGATTCTACAAATATAAATTAACTCTACAATCCCAAAGACTAATAACCAATCCAGGACTGGCAATTTAGATGCAAATCTTTTCTGGGTAGAAGGAATTTCAAACCGTAGATAAGGAAATTGAAGATTGTAAATAGGATTAGGCTTAGAAGGAGTTAAAGAAAGGACTACTGAAATAAATGAACAGAGATAAGCACCAGTACAGGGCAGTTTCAGCCTGTATGCAGATATTTTGTATCTTCCAGAACTCATTTGGGTTCTTGAGAATCTTAAGTTGTTGTCATCAAGTACCACTAGGATTTGGTTCAATTAGCTAATGCAAACGTGGCAAGGAGCAGATTCTGATAAGTAAGAGAGAAAAACAGAGGGGGGGGGGGGGGAAAAGACAAACAAAATCGTGCAACTAGTCAACTAGGACCACTAGATTTCATGTCCAAAGAAACATTACTTAACCCCAAAAGAAAGAAGAGAACATACATTTATTTCTGTTCATTCAAGAAAACAATGAGCACTATACCTGATTTGTGAGTTATGCATAAAAAGCATGCTCATCAGGGAGAAATCAAAGAAGTTAAGTTCATCTCACACATCACTAGAGAACCAAACCACTATACCGAAAAAGCGATTGTTGATTTGGAGGCAGAGAGACACTGGCAGTCCTCTCTCTCTCTCTCTCAAATTCTCTTCTTCTCTTCTCTACGGCTACTTCATCTCCTTTTTTTCCTCTCTCTCTCTTTCTTCACCTCTCGTTTTCATCTTCTATTTCAGTTGGAGAGTCGCTGGCAGTTCTCTTGGGTTTCAGAGATTAACAATTGGTGGCAGAGAGACGCCAGCGGTCACCTCTATGTCTCTCGGCCTCTCTCTCTCTCTCTTTGTGTTTTTCTCCACCTCTCATTCTCATCTTCTCTCTCTCTGCTTTCTCCACCTTTGTTCTCATTCTCTCTGCTTCTCTCATTGTTATTCATCTTCTCCACCTGTTTCTCCTTCTCTTGCCCTCTCCCTTTCTTTTGTTCTTCTCTTTCTTTCCTCTCTCTCTCTCTCTCTCTCTCTCTCTCTCTCTCTCTCTCCCCCCCTCTTTTCCTGATTTGGGTTTAGCTTCAGTTCGTTGAGGACCCCACCCCTTCATGGCCTCTCTAGCATCAAGGGAACACCATCAGGACCATCATTGTTGAACCCCTCGCATCAAGTTCGAACGCAGATTTGGTTTCATTGTTCTTTGTATCAATTTCATGATGCTAACAGCCCTAGTGTCTGTGGTGTCGCAACTACCCATGCATTGTTGCAATGCAAGCTTTTCGTCTCTTCAATTGATTAGGAGACTAAGTCGGTCTAGATAGGCCTACTGCCCTTTTGGATTTTGGTGCTTTTTGGTTGTGGTTGTACTTTCCATCTGATTGTATAACTTTGTGCCACTTGTATTTGTATTGCACTTGTTTTTTAGAGCCTGTCTTTGGCTTTGTACTTTTTCCTTCCTCTTTTCTCCAGTTTGGTTAATAATTTATTTATTCATATCACAAAAAAGTGTGCTAATCAGATTGGCAAACAATACTTTTTGGCCAAAACCACATGATCTAGTGAGGTGGAAAATACTTATTCACAGCCTAGAGTTTAAACTATTGGCCTTTTCGATTGTTATCCACCCATCAGTTATTTAATTAGGTTCATAGTTGTCAAGCACTCGAAGGGATGCCTATGCATCCAGGCCCTGGACAGACAGGGGAGCGCCTTATCCACTTCAGGTGTCAATTGGCATCCAGACCCCCTCCAATGCACTGGGTGACCTAGATGCCATAAAAACCATATTAGATCACAATTTGCATCACAAGTTTTGAAGTTCCAGCTTCTTCCAGTAAATTTAGCAATTCATCCACCCTTAGGGGAAAGAACATCACATACTACCAATTCATAATGGAACAAATAGACCGTCAGCCATGCAAAGGGTAGTCATCTATCCTTGGTCAACTTCTTCGTAAAATTCAATATTTGCTAAATGAACTTCAATTACCAGCTTCACAAAAAGGAGCTACAATGAACGCTGTCAACAAATGTGTGTCAGGTACTTCAAAGTAAATTTCGACGGTTTGCCATTTGACATTCACATGGTAATCTTACAAAACACCAACACATTAACCAGTCTTAAACAGATTTAAACTATCTCAAGGTAATCGACACCCCTAGAGAGAGAGATTACTGTATTCAAGTTCCAGATTCGTTCCAGTGTAGAGTACAGAGCACTAGAGCATAAAACGCTATGTTCTATGAAGCAATACCATAAGTGAGAATAAAGAATAGGATAGTACCTTGGATACGCACTTGCATCCTTTTCAGAGAACTTGGAAATCTCTGAGTGGTTAAGTTCAGCATCAGGACCCAACAGAAGATAACGACCATCAACACAGGGAGTGAACGATAAAGTATTCGTCTTTAAGAGCTTTAGCCCATGTCTTCCCAGTTCAAGCTCCCTTTTGCCACCAGTAATTTTCAGGGGGAGAAAAGAAGATAAGGATTTAGAAGAAAGCCAAAAAAAACAAAATTTTACAGCAGAGGAACAACAATTATCTGAGATGAACACATGCCCACTCAGTAGGAGGAACAATAATTATCTGACATTGATGAAAAGGAATAGACCAACTCTTGAGTAAGACATGCAACAGAATCACTGAATACTGTTCTACGAAGGATCACGGTAATGAAGATGATTTAAGGATAAAGAAACGGGTTCACCTGATTACGGAAGGACGGAGGAGGCTCTGAAGGTAACTACAACGAGAGAATTTGAATCCAGGGATGATCTCTTCAGTGACGGCAGCACCACCAATGACGTGTCGCCGCTCAAGAACAAGAACAGAGAGACCAGAGCGAGCCAAGTATGCAGCCGCCGTGAGGCCGTTGTGACCTCCACCCACCACTATAGCATCCCATTTCTTCTTCGATTGAAGCGCTTCACCTAAACTGCTGCCAGTGATGGTGCTCAGGCACCTACGCCACATCTTCTGAGTCTCTGATTTCTTGTCTGGATCGCAAGAATGTCAAGTGATAACAAACTCCAAGTTGAGAGATTAGTAAAACCCACTTTCTTTCTTCACCATTAATTTTTTTATTCCTTCTCCGTTATTGACGATGCGTAATGCGATCCAACTTTTGGCGTCCGTGGAATCCACCCAAAAAAGGAAAATCAAAATAAACTGATACATGCAAGTTTTCTTTTTCTTTCTTATGAAATAAGGAGCATTGAAGCAAAACAAAACCAGAAACAGTAGTTTCGCTCGAGGAAGATCCTTCATTCCTTCCTTTGGCTTAATCAAGTACAACCATTTAAAGGATACATCTTCTACCTCCACTATCTCCATGCTTCCAAAAATTCTTTCTCAGAGTTACCCCACTACTCCTTGCTCTCAAACTTCCAAACCCCGCTGACCCACCTAAATTTTCTCTCACAGTCCACCCACCCTGGCCCAAAAACAAAAAATCATAGGAATACTACCAAATTGAATGATTTGATTCTTTTTGGCTCAGCCACACCTAAAGAAGCAACAAACTTTTAAAAAATGATTGAAAAATATTGCACTTATTTGAGGCAACAACTTAATCATCATAAAACAAAAGCACACTATAGCCCAGCACTTCTACTTTTATGAAGCAGCTCCTATCTTGAAGATTTAATATCAACCTTACATCTAAGTTAGATTTATATATTGGGATCCCCTTATCAATGGCAAGCTAAAACATCAAGATTGTGAAAATCTAAATCAAAGAGTTTCAGACTGCAAACGTGGAAAGTCAAGCTTCTCAGTCCTATAGCTAAAACAATATTAATTCAATCTACCTCTTCTACAATCCCATATCATTGCATGAGTTGTTTAATTACCCTCTTCCACTTTGCAAAAGTTAAGACAAAAATTTCTTTTGGTCTTCCAAAGACAAGAACCTACTTTATACAATTAATTGGAAAACCATCTAGTCCTCAAAAAGAAGTGGACGATTGAATTTAAAAAGTCTCTTTAGAATGAATCTAGCATTACTGTTGAAGACAGCTCGGGAGATATTGTGCCCTTATCATTTGCCTTCCCTTTGGTAAAGATTAATCAGTGAAAAATAAATGAAGCAAGACACCTTTCTCAATGTTAAGGCAAAGTCAAACGACTTTTGGGGGAAATCCATACTGATGGCAAGAGATTACATGAAAGCAAGGGTTTTATAAGCTTCTTGGCAATGGCAAAAATATCAATCCATGGCATAATTGGTGGACTCCTAATTTACCTAAGCATGACTTTGAAGGTATGGACTTATCTACAACTCCATCCTCAGTTTTTGACTTCATAGAACATATATCTAGCTGTTGGAAACAACAATTACTAGAAGAATGGTGGCCTCCTGATGAGCGCATTTATGTATGAAATCTTAAAACGTAAATCATACATTTTTATACATTTTAGACAAACTACTTTCAAGTATATTCTTATTTTTGTATTTGTAAGGTAAATCTAACAAAATGGTAAATGCAGAGTTAAAAGGCACGAGAATGAACATTTTGGAGGATGTCTAAAAGTCATGATCAATTTCTCTTCTTGCGGTTCCCCATTTGGGAGCCTAGATTTGAAGCCATTTTCAGAAGGACAAATGGAGTTTTTATTTTTCTTTTCCCTTCTTTATAAATATCCTTTTTAACTTAGAAATATTTTCTTTTATTGTTTAGTTCCACATTGAAAATGTGAAGCATTTTTCCTCGATCTTCACCCTATAAAAAGTCAAGCCCCACTCCCTTCTAGATATACTGAAAATTACTCAAGCTCTTCTCCCTTGGTAGAATCCCCTCAGTTGACTCTTAAAGGGAGTCGGCTACCTTTAGTATAATTTTATTATTCAAATAAGTCTCTCTTTTTTTTTCTTTCAAAAATTTTTTTTATTTAGTTCAAATTTTCTTTTCAAGTAGATAAAAATTTAATATATGCATTGTAATTTTTCTTTTATTGAATAAAATAGACTTGTTATTTTTATTATCATTCTCGTCTCTCTCTCAACTTCCCTATCTAAATGTTTCAATCCTAATGACAAGGGTTAGAGTAATACGATTGGGTTAAGCGTACCATAATTTTGTCTATTCAAGAGCAATTCGCATCTTGCATCAATTGAAAGAATTGTATGTCAATGCAATTTACTATATTTCAGTTCCTTTGTATAAGAAAGAAGATGAGGTCATTTGGTATCCAACTTCCTTGGGGAAATTTTCTGTGGCATCTGCTTATAGTCTCAGTGAGGACTTGAGCTTGTCTCAAAATTAAAAAAAGTTGTTGAAGCTATGGAAGTTGAATTTATATCCAAGAATTCAAATTTTTATCTTGGAAGATTTTATTGGGTGAGCTCTCCACCCTAGATTTGTTAACTACAAAGGATTGTAATATTCGAAATACCTGTGCTCTATGTGATGAAATGCAAGTGACAACAAGCACTATCTTCTTTTTTTATTTTGAAAAAGGTAGCTATGTATTAGAAAGAAAAGAAAAGTTACAATCTGAAATAAGTCTTCCCTTCAGTGTCATCTTTTACAATACGCGACAACGCTTTAGGTAAAGAATGAGGAGAGAAAGAAATTTCATGTACAGAGGAGTAAAGCTCAGCCAAAAAAGCCGCCCCATCATTAAGTTCACAGACAATATAATGAAGCCCATATTGGCAAAACCGTCTCAATGAGTCTCGGATGTCACAAACATCCTTTGTTGCATACTAGGTAAACCTACTTAAAATCATTGCAATATCACTCGATGAATTAGAATGAATCTGGACTCTCTAGATAGAATGTTCCAAAGCTAGCACTGACGAATGGCTGTAAGCTCCATGCAAAGAATGTTTGTTTCCAGACATCTATCAGCAATAGCGAATATGACTTCACCCATCTCATTTCTTGCAAGAATCCCATATCCTCCATGATTCCCCATGACAGAGCCGTCACAATTGAGAGAAACCCATTCTGCAGGTGGCTTATTCCAAGTTAGAGCATGTGGTCTTGAAATCCTATATTGCACTTGATCTTCCAACGACCCCCCCAAAAAAAATTAAAAATAAAAGTTTAAGATAAAAATGATGGATGTATATGTCATTCTTAATTATTATCTGATGGTTACCATTAAACCCCAGTTTTAAGGAATAAAAAGTTAAATCCTAATATAAAAACTAACTCACGATTCATGAATTTCTCCCTATTTATTTTCTCCTGAATCTCCTCTTTTATTCCCTATTTTCTCTCTTTTTTATCTCACACGTCTCACAAAATATTAGAGTAGTTAGTAGACACTCAAGTCTTCCTAAAATCTTCTCTACAAATTCTAAGGTATTCACTCTTTCTTTCTCAAATTTTCTCTCTCTCTCTCTCTCTCTCTCTCTCTCTCTCTCTCTCTCTCTCATGATTTTTCTAGTATTCTTTTCCCAAAGCATAATTGGATTTTTCTTTTATTTCGTTGTTCTTTCTTTCTCCTAAAATTTCAATTCTACTAATAGCAATTTAAATCTCGTTAGAATTCAGCCATTGATTTTATCAAATCTAATCATAATCATTGATTTTTTTTAATCCCTAAACTTTCTCCTAAAATTTCAATTCCTATTAATAGAAATTTAAATCTCGTTCAATGAATCTGTTGATTCGGAATCACGGGATGAATAGATGTTATAGATGATGAATCAATCTTTTTTTCTACTTCGGTCACTTTATCTTTGCTAGTGCTGTCTATAATAATAACGTAATGACTGATGAATCAAAAATTTTCAATTGGAACTTATTTTTTCAATTGCTATCAATTGGTATTTTTTTCTTATCCATTATCCCCCGGTCTTGAAAAAATTGAAATTTAGGTAAGTGTTTTATAAACAAACATATGTAGCCATTAATATTATTAGACCTAATCATAATCATTGATGTTATTCTTTTACTTAATTTATGGAAATTGACTGTGTTTCCCATATTTGACTTCAAATATATCTTTTTTTTCCTTCAATTTCTCCCACAATTTCTTTCCCACATTTTTCTTTCATGATTTTTTAAAGTTTTTCTCCCCCAATTTTAGCCCCTATGCTTTGTTTCAATAAATTTTTTATAATTTACTTATAATTGTGTTATCTATATTTTAGTCGTCCTATTAATTTACCTAAATTTTAATGTGGACCCCACGTCCTAATATAATAAAAGAATTTAGAGGTGGGACCCATAGTGGGTCCCGCCACATAACATGTGTGGTGAAAAGACATGCTAGTCCGACGAAGAGGTGATCCAGACTCATTTATTCGACCCCCCCAAAGTTCAATCTTGGCTCTGCCCCTGCTTCCAATGATGACAAAGACCAATTGAGGTCATTATCTATGATTGGAATTGCTGTCCAAAGGAACTTCAACCTCATATCATAAATAATACGGTTTAAAACACCAGTGTGAGTCTCCGACTTCCCCTGGAAATGCGATTATTCCTCTCCATCCAAAGACGATAGAGAAAACAACCAAAAGTGAACCAAAATAATCTACCCATGAAGTCCTAGTTGTTGAAATCAGAAGCTGCCCAAGCCAACTCTTCATCCCAGCTAGATTATCACTTGGCCTAAAACCATGTAACTGAAGAATCGAATTTCAGATATGTTTGGAATACATGCAGTGAAAAAATAAATGGTCATGTGTCTCGTCCTCTGCAAGATAGAGAACACATGTTGGGTTCGAAGCAACACCCCAGGTAAACAATCAACTTCTCATACGGAGCCAATGATGAGCAGCCATCCAAGTAATAGACATGAACCTGGTTGGTGCTATAGAACGCCATATCAGAGACCACCAATTTACGGTTGGAGCATGTGGCCAGATAACTTCATACGCACTTTGCATAGAAAATTGACCAAAGGAAGTATGAAACCATATGAGGGAATCCTGTTGAAGCCACTGCCATTTTTTGGTTGCCTTGATCTCCTCCCATCTATCATGTAATAAAGGATCATTGAAAGGGTTGAACCACTGATTGGTGGCAGAAATGATTTTAGATACTGGATCATAATGTCCATGACCAATGGCTTCCACAATAAGGTCATTTGTCTTTGCAATTTGATCATTTGGAAGCCATGGTCATGCCATAAAATAACCTGATTCCCGTCTTTAATTAGAAAAAGACTGCAAAGTGCAAGAGTAGAACAAAGGTTTAGAATAACCTTGAGGGTATGTGAACAGTTCCGAGGAATATGCATAGACCAAATAGAGTCATAACTAAGCCACCTCTTGCGAACATACACACACCAATTTGTTGGAGCTTTAGAAGCCAGAAGGACATCTCTATTCCAAAGTTCAAGCCTATGTAATCCCAGCCCGCCTTCTTTCATAGGCTTACATACATCTTGCTAGGAAACTCGGTAGGATCCCACACCAAAAGTACCGTTCCATAAGAATCTACAAAATATGGATTCAAGGTGGTTGATAATGGCCTTGGGGAAATAACTCAAAAAACCACAAAGAACTGATCGAATGAGAGTTAAACGGCCCCCATAGGAGAGAGTTTGTGGTGCCATCCTTCAAATCACCGCTCAATTTTCTCAATTAAAGGCATTAAATCTTCACTACAGAGCCTCTTAGATGAGAGGGGAATATCGAGATACTTAATTGGGAAGGTGCCATGAGTGAATCCAAGGATTTGATCTATAGTGGTCAAGAGATATTGCAATAAATATAATTGAGATTTTATCTTATTTATGGTGAGACCCGATTGAGAAGAGAATCCCGTAAAAAGCCTGTCGAAGGTGGCCACTGTTTTCTCATTTTCGCCAAATATAAACAAGTTGTCTACAAAGCTGATAGATGTAATGAGAGGGCCTACACAGTATAAGTGATCATCGAAATCCCCTTCAACAGTAGTATCGGAGATGGAATCTAGGAAAACTTGTAGCACAATGTTGAATAACATAGGAGACAAAGGGCATCCTTGACGAAGGCCGCGATTAGCATAAAACCGAGATGACTGGATCCATTAAGAAAAATAACATAACTAGAGTCCGCCACACACCTTGAAATCCAAGCGATAAAACCTGGAGGGAAATTGAGCTTGTGAAGAAGGATAAACAAGAAGCTCCATTGAACCAAATTGTAGGCATTGTGAAGGTCAATTTTTGCAGCAAATCTGGGAGGGCCCTTTTGGAGATGATAGTCATGAACTACTTCTCTGCAAAGGAGAATATTATCAGATATTTGGTGTTCTTCCGTGAAGGCAATCTAATTGCTGCCAATGACTTTGTGCAAGCACAATCTTGATTCGATTAGCTAGAAGTTTGGCAATGAACCTATAAACTTGATTGCTGACTACAATGGGACAATAGTCTTCAAAAGAATTTTGCACCTGACCTTTTAGGATGAGGGTGAGTCTAGATAATTTGAGCATGTCAGGCATTTTTAGAGATCTGAAAAATTCTGAATAGCATTCCAGACATCTAAGCCAGTGATGTGCCAAGTTTTCTTAAAGAAAACAACATTAAAACCATCGTGCCTGGAGCACCTGTCATTGTCCGTAGTCATCACAACATTCTTAATTTCCTCCGTTTTGGGAGGCCTCATCAAGGAACCAGCCTCTTCATTTGTGATAATTATCTCCCCATTGGGCTCAAGATGGGTACTACCAGTATATGCATTTTCAAAATAGTTTATTGCCTCATTTCGGATTTCATTTTCATCTGAGAGCCATCTTCCACTTGCATCTTGAACATTAGTGATCCTGTTACAAGCCCTTCGGTTGATAAGGGGCCGATGAAAAAACTCGGTGTTCCCGTCACCTTCCTTAAGCCAAGTGGATCTAGACTTCTGCCACAGCTCAAACTCCCTAATATCAAGCAACTGGTGTAAAGTGTGGGCTTCTTGCCCTTCCTGACATAGGAAGTGAGGATCAAGGGGGGGGGGGGGGGGAAACGAAGGAGGCTTTGAGTGAAGTCTAGTTGGATCGTAGCAGTATCAATCTGAGCATCTAAGTTAGAGAAGATGAGGTGACTCCAAGTTTTTAGTTCTTCTTTAAGAAGGCGGAGCCGAGTCATTAGAGCAAAGAGTGGGGACCCTGTGATGCGTTGGCACTAGACATGCTGAACAATGGCAAAGAAGTCAGGATGTTCAGCCCAATAATTATAGAAATAAAATTGTTTACCTTGAAGAGTACATCGTTGACCGAGGTCTTCGACCACAGGAGAATGATTAGAAACTCCTCTATTTTGAAAAACCGCCGAGGAAGAGGAAAAGGTGGATAACCAACACTCATTGCACAAGACATGATTGATTTTCGAGGTGACCTGATCATTTCTAGAGTGGAGATTACACCACGTGAAAAAGTTTCCTGATTGGTGTAGTTCAAGCAACTCACAGTCTTCAATGCAATCCCGCATTGGTCTAAGCTTTCGATCCCCATAAACACGGCCACCCGCTTTCTCTAAGATGCTTTTATAGGCATTGAAGTCGCCAAGTAAAGCCAAGGAGAAGAGGGAGGCGGAATTAACTGACATAGGCAAGTCCAAAGATTATCTCGATCTGTGTATGCACTAGCACCATAGATAAAGGAGACCATAATATGTTGCATAGACTGCTTAAGCAAAATATTGGTATGAATAAATTGACCTGAAGTGAAAATGGGTTGAAGGTCAACTTCATCCTCATGCCGAAGAACCTAGATCCTACTATTAATGGTAGAGCAATAATTGTGGACAATTCTCCAATCGTGGAAAAACTGACTGGCCACCACAATAAAATATTCTATTTTAAGATGGGTTTCCAAAAAAGCACAAATAGTTGGTTTGTTTGCATGAACCCAATCCATCGGAGCTCTCTGTTTTCCAGGGTTACTTAGCCCTCTAACATTCCACACAGCTATCTTCAATGAGGGGGGAAGAAGTGACAATGCTCCTGCCATTGGGGCTTCTATCATGGATCCTACCATTCAAGTCTAGGATCCCATGATTCACTACCAAATCAGAGCCACAAGAAAGGGGTTCAAAACGATTGTTTTGTAATAGCCACTTGGCTGACTCCACCCCAGCATCAAAGATCGTTGAATTTTGATTCCGTTTTGGGCAAGGAATTACATGGCTGGCGGTGCCTTGAGGAGAGTTTCTTTTTTGAACACCATTTTCATTCATAGGGATGTTCGGATTCCTCACAGAGATAGCCTGAATTGTTGGGGTGAGATGGTGAGAGCCTCCCAAAAAAGTACTTGACATAGAGGAGTCACCCTTTGAGGAATTTGAGGTTCCATGAATAGGTGTGCCAGCATCACGTAAGGAAGCAGGTTGATTGCCATTGACCACAAGTGGAAAGAGACCAGCTGAACTTTCCATGTTTTCCTTTAGAGTAGGAGAGGCAAAAAGGGAAGGAGTAATCATGGAAGAATAGTTTTCTATAAGAGGAGTGCCTGATTGATTACAACAATGCAAGTCTTGATTTACAACACCTTGGGATCCGTAACTCATATATAATTGGCAAGTAAAGTCATACATGAACTAATTAATATAAACAAGTAATGCTACTGTAATTTGAGTAGTTGCATCAGTAGTACATCAATATAAGAATCTATTTATGGAAATAAATCAGAGAGATTCAAATATGGAAACTAAATCATGCAATCTATGTAATTAAAGAAATAACTATCCTTACCTTAAATAACTTGCAAAGAATCCCGAGAATCAAGGAAGATCTTTTCTAAACTTGGAAGGGAATCCTAGACAGTGTACATACCTTATTAGGGAAGATCTCCAGAAGATAGGAATCAAATCAACCAAAAATAAACCAAAACAGAGGCTACTGTCTTCATTGGTCGATTGATTGGTCTATTGACTCAGTTGACCAATCAGTCGACCAACATAGTCAGTGACAGACAAAATCAGAGATTTCTGATTCAAAATCTGAATTTTGTGATTTGAATTGTCACCAAACAAGAGGGAATATGCAATGATAGTGTATTGGTCTATAGAGGACTTCAAAACCCTAATAACATCAAGTCTTCAAGTCACAAATAGGAAACAAAAACTTACCATAAATAGGTCAGTCAAGGTTCTTAGAGAAATCATGGCAAATTCATGGAAGAGAAACTATAGAAGATGGATTACTAATCTGATAAAGAATTCATGGAAAACATGTATAGATCTTCTAGAAAAACAGATCTAACATTGAAGAACTTTGAATCTAAAAAGGGAAAGAAGATGAAGACATGGTTTCCTTCAAAAGCATGTGATGATCTGATTAAGATCATCCATCAAGCCTTAAATCCTTAGGAAAAGAGAGAAGATGAGTAGAGTGATGGTTGCAATAGAGATGCAACATCAACTCCACTGTTCTCAAACAGAAGGAAAGAAAAACTATAGAAAGCCAAAGATGGAGAAGAGAGGAGGATGATCACATACCTTATGATGCAAAAGCAAGAGAATTGACGAAGATCCAACAAGAAAACCACCAAGGATGCGAAGGAGATGATTTGAGGAGAGCTCTGGTTCATTCCAGGAAGTTTGGAGGCACAAAAGACAAATTAGACTCGAAGTTGGGCTTAAATAGAGTAGCCAAGACCTAATTCAGCAAAACAGATTTCATTGTCGATTAATTGGTTGACTGGCCCAGTCGACCAAGCAGTCGACCAATCAGGACAACAAGTCTAAAATAGGAAATTGAAGGCTCAGATCAAGTCCAAACTTGAAGGGGTTTTGCACACACACCAAGTGGCTTACCTAGTATGTAGAAATGCCTTCGAACCAAGTCAGAAAGTATTCCATGTTCATCAACTAATTCCATCTTCATCAGGGTGCAGTTTCCTTTTCAGTCCTGAACAAGTTTCCATAAATGGAACACTGTCATCAACTCCCATGGATTCTAAGCCAAACACCAAGTCTTCCACTGAGATGGTCCATAGTTGACTTCTTTCTTTACTTCGGGTTGTCAGACCTACAAACAACAGGGTTTCCGGGTCAAGGTTAGGGCTGGGTTTCACTATGGTCATCCACATATGTTGGGGCGGATGCCTCTCATGTTTCCTCATGAAACTCAAGTCATTTTTTGGACACTCAATGAGCCCAACCTTAACATATGCAACTCTATAATCTCATGATGAAAGTGGGCCTGCTTGATACATACATGACCTAGCCATTGCCATCACGGGTCACTCGGCTTCAATACCCATGCCAAAAGAGTAGTAATACTCAAGGGTTCCCTATCCAACACATCTAGATACTTATTGACCATCCTCCTAGTAGGTTTAAGTGGATGTACAAACACCAGGGTAATGGGCAAACCCATAACCCCAGTCGATATATAAATATAAGTGGACAGTGACCTACCGTCCAATCCAAACACGTCATTTTCACTATCATCATTCAAGTAATTTTAATAGTAATTAAACATAAACATCACATTACCTTCCATTCATGTAATGTCTCACGCAATTTTATAATGAATATACGATATCAATATAAATGAGAATATAGAGACATGTCAAATACACAAGATATGGTATGTGTTTCTTCACAATATAATAACAAGCAATAAAATCAAATTAACTACACAATATATGAAAATGCTTCCCTCACTTGTTAACGACAATACTAAACTCCAATGTCCAAGAACTCCCCTTTGAATTTCGGAGCAATCGGACTTCAAATGAAGAAGTTATGACCGATTTAGGGTTTGTTGTCGCGTACTATTCACTTGGTCAACTAGGCCAAGCTGCCAACCGATCGACCCACTGAGTCAATAACCTCAATTTTGCTTTGTTTTGTTTCCGTTTCGTCTCCGATCGTTAGGGTTTGTTCCTTATGTTCAATACATGTTTTTTTAGGGTTATTTTGGTGATCTTAGACTTGCCCATTGATCTCTTTCTTGAAGTTTACAAAGTCGAATTCAAAGTGAGTACTCCACTCACAATATGTATATTTACATACCTTGTTATGCTATGATTTGAATGCATGATTTAACTATTATTGTTTTACTTTCTTTACATTATGTTACTTCTGTAATTATAATAACATATTCATATTGTGATTTACATATTGGAATGAATCATAAATGATGTTGAATGTGATTTGAACTTGATTGTGATATGTATGAAAGAATGATGTGATGTGAATGCCTAGGTTGTGATTGGGGAATGAGGAATGCCCTTTTGACATTTCTGTCATTAGACACCAGTGGAGGTGGTATGGAATGCATTCCTATGGTGCCCCTTGGCGATTTCCCTAATTACTGGGTGACATACCTAGGGCATGTCTAGAAGTGTTTGGCTAGAAAACCCTTGTCATATCTGACCATATCGGAAGGGGAATTGAGACTGAGTGACCCGTGGCAGCAATGGGTATTTAAAGGGCGCTTAAGACCGGTAACCAACCCATGAGAGGTGATGAATCATATTGTGGGGGCCATTCATTGGTAGGGTTGCATGTGGTAGACTTGGGCTCATGGGCGCTCGAGATTGTAGGAAGCAGGAGAGGACACGAAAGCTTCCCGTTTACTATGTGTGGATGACCAATAGGGTTAAGAGTCTACGTAGCCAAGAACGAGACGGTGACTCTAGTGGGAAAGGTACTGGAAAGGATCGTGGGAAGCAAGGAATTGACGTATCTAACCCTAAGTATATGTGACTCAGTAGATGACTTGCATTGGGCTAAGATTATTTCTGTACACGCTCCAGTACTCAGGCCAAACGGTGATGTGAGAGAGTGTTGACCTAAACCCCAGCCAAGGATGTCCGGGAAGGTTTCAGGACCCATTTACCAAATGGAGAACCCAAGATGCCGGGAAGGCTGAGGGAGAGTGATTTGAGACCCACCCAGAGGAGTATGGTGCTATGACTTAAAGCGTGTCTGCCAATAGACCAGCATACATATATAGAGTTAGAAGCATACTTGCACATATTGTTTCATGTCATTGCATTTATGTTTGCCTTGGATTGTGTATGAAGATCTTTATTGTGATTGGATTATTTGCTAAGTTCTTTTTGAGCTTACCTACGGGGGACATGTTTTTAGATTATACTGCAGGCATCAATGACTTTGAGAACCAAGACTATGAAGCCTCGACGGGTGACTCATTTGGTTCCCTAGATGTTGGCGACTGCGAGCAATATAGTGAAGCATACCCGTGTGATGACGAAACGTACCAAAATTAGCTAGATCTTGAAGCTTTACTCCTTTTGTTTAGTTTTAGAATGATTCATAGTTTCCTTTGCTTTTCTTTCAGTTGTAATAGCTTTAGACTTTGCTTTAGATTTCGATATACCTTCCGCGTTTGTTTGTGGGGTATATTTCTGCTATATTCTACAATTATCTTTTGATTGGAATCTTGTTTTTCCATACTATGATATTCTTTTGTGATTCTTCTAAGATCATTTCTTGATCTTTTATTATTAAATTACTTGAATACAATGATTTGTTCTTGCTCTTGATTATGTTATTGTGCTAAGTGGATATGATCGTTCCTAAACTTGATCTTCAGGGTTGTGGATCACACACTCGGGTATTCTAGATAAGGTACTGGCTAGGTGGATGTAACACTCTCAGCCCGCACATTCGATGTAGTATCACAATGGTACCCCAAATTATTAAAGAAACAACACACGACTATGAGCAACAACAATCATAGGTTTCGCCAAACACACAATATTAAGCATATGACTGCGAAGCTGATGCGTCCAAAATCTGCTCAGCCCTTGGATCTCCACGTGATGTCCTGCAAAACGAAAGCGTCAGATGTGGCCCGACCGCTGGGGTCGGGAGTCCACCTCCGAAGGCTAAGTCAGTTGATGAACTTAATCACAAACGGCTCTGCTAGAAGCACAAAGCTAATGAATGAAGAAACGGGAAAGGTGATCTAGATAGCAGATCGCTGATAGTCTAGGTCTATCAGTATGTATCTGAACCTGAGTCTCAGATAGTATTCTTTTTGATCGATTGATCCGTCCCTCACCTTGTATGGTAGTGAGGTTTATATAGAGTGTACCTTCGAATCTCCTTCGTTGGATGCACTTGAGCCTTCTTCGGGTAGTCGTTGGATTTCATCAGTGAGATCCGTTGAGCGATAGACTTCTACTAGTTTGGGCTAGTAGAGGACTCCTGAGATAACCGTTAGGTTATGCGATAGTTATCCCTTTGATAATGATTATCCGCAGCCGTCAGTTTGAGTCTGCCATCATCAGGGTGATTACCCTAATCCATAAGTAAGATTAGGGCACGCTTGTAGCCGAATAAGCTTTCTTCTTCAGCAAGCCATCTTCCGGATCCGGTTCGCTCGGGAGCGATTAGGTTTTCTCCATCTCGACCGGGGTCGAGGGTCGGACCAGGTATGAACCCGGTCTGATCATAAACTCTCCATATCACGAGCCCCCCAGACCAAGCGTTCGGTCGATCCCGAGGGCTTGGTTTTTAATCGGGTTCGTCGTCAGGTGATGATCTCTGCGTGCTTCATTAAATGTCATATCACATTTAATGCGGTGGTCACTTTTCCTCGAGCGTTGTGAGTGTAAGGCCACATGTCTCGTTGCAGTTGATCTGTTGTGGCTCACGTCATCCAAGCGACGGTTTCCGAACGCCTATTTCGGATTCGTGAGTTCAAACTTTCAAAACGTCTTTCAATCTTGATCGTTGATTTTGAATCAATCTCGATCGTTCAGATTCCCGAACACTCGTGCAGGGAGTTTTAAAAGCGGTTCGTTGTCTTCGTAGGTTTCATTCTTCCCGTCCGGAATTTGAACCTTTGTCGTCTGCTTCGCGCCTTCCTACTCTCAAGCTTCCGTCTCACTGAATCAGTAAGTTTACTGGTCTTTTCTTTTTGTAGTTTACTGAAACAAGTAATGGCGGACGATAGGGCTTCTTTAGTACCCCATGTTGGTGATAGCAGTGATGCTTTTGCTTCTCCTGCTCCCGAACAGTCGGATAGTGATAACAAAACCCTAACCGTCCTCTGGCAGGAGTTCGCTGAAGTTTCTCAAAAAGGTTTTGAAAGAAAAACCGAAACTTCTCCTGTCCTCCTCGAGTCTGGATCTTCCAAGATTGTCGAGTCTTCTAGGCAGCCTCAAACTTCCGGGTCCAATGGTGGACCTGGCTCTATTCCTTCCATTTACAATGGAGAAACCCTTCTTTCAGCTGTCCAAGATTTTGACCTTCCTTCCTCATATCAGGTTAGGGCTCCCCACCCTGATTAGAGGGTTGATTCATCCCTTTCGGGTGAATTTTCTCTGTATATAGATGCACTGGAAAGCGGGGTTCGCTTTCCCTTTTTAAATCCTTTGTTCTCCGCAGTTTTGAATCACTGGAACATTTGTCCCGGAATGCTCCTCCCCAATAGCTAGCGTCTCATCGTCGGCTTCTTGGGTTTGTGTTTTGAGCTTGGCATTACGCCATCTCTTTCTCTTTTTGTACATTTTCATGTTCTTTTTATCTCCCATCCTCCCGGATGGGTTTTTCTTTCCAAACGCAATAAGGCTGAACTTGATTGGAGGGGCAGCATCCTTGTCAAAGGAACTTGCCCTTCTAACCACAAAAGATGGCGCGAACGATACTTTTTCTATCGAGCGCCTCCATCAGATCTTAACTTCCCGACCACCTGAAGGAGGTTTACTTCTTCGTCCGAAAGTAATCGGGGCCTTCCCTTATCCAGAGAAGACGAGGCGGCCATCAGGAAGATCAAATCCATTCCGTGGTATCAAGAGATACATGGATATGAAGTGGAGTATAACTCCATCCTTCAAGATCTTGGGGCTTGGCTCATTGTGAGCTTCTAACCATCATCCTTTGATTTGACTGAAGTGATATGTTTTGAATTCTGATTGTTGTCCTTCTTCTTTGCAGTGCCTCCCAGAACGAACCCTGAAAGCCTGCGGGTGAAGGCCGCTAGGGCCGTTGTGACAGCCGAGCAACGATCGCCTAGGGTCTTGACTGTAGATGAAGAGGCTTCTCTTCCCTCTCCCGACCCCTCTTATAGGGGTATTAGGAATATCAGGCCTGTAGCTGATGCTTCGGGTAAAGGGAAGAAACCAATGGTGGAGAGGGCTAATGTCTCTTCTTCCGCCCGTATCAAGAGGAGGCATGACACAATTGATGCTTCCTCCAACAAAAAATCCAAAGCTTCGACGGATGGTGAGGAGGTTTTCATCCCCCAGTGGACCCTGAAGATGACCGACGAGGTTACTCGGGATCCCGAGAAAGCTGCGGAATGGAGCTCCCTCGGTCTTGCTCCTTCGATCGCCAGGAGTTTGAAGCCCCGGATGACACCTCCCTTGTTAGTCAATCTACAAGGTACCGGTCTTCTTGCTTACTTATGTTTTCATAATTTCTTATGACTTCTTCTGACATCTTCCGTCTTCCCAGGAATGTTGTGTTGAGCTTTTATCAACACATGGAAGCATTGAGCCGGGTTGGTCGCACCAGCTCCTTGCTGCAAACTTGTGAAGAGAAATTGGCCAAGGCCAATTCTGAAATAGACCAGCTGACTGCAGCTACCGTGGAGCTGCAGAAAAAGCATGAGGAAGAAGTAATCTCCCTCAAGGAAGCCCTCGAAGCTTCAAAAATTCGTGTCTCTGCTGCCGAGCGCGAGGCCAGGAAGCAAAAGGCAGCTGCCACGTTGTTTGGTGACAGCCTTGAAATCAAAAGTAGGGAGCTCGAAGGACATCTGAAGTTGGCGATCCCTAGCAAGCCTGAGCATATAAAGCCAGAGCTTCGGAAGGAGTGCATTCGGAAATACCTGAACAGCGTACCTTTCTCCGAGTTGCTAGGTCTCTACAACATTCAAGCTTATCGTATGGGGCAGAACGACGTTTGGGAGCAAATCCTTGGAACGATCCCTGACTTCGACACTGCTCCATTTCGTGAGGTATGCCACCAAGAGGTCTTCGGGAAAGTTGGTATGGATCTCCCGGACTGGGCTCAGGGAGAAGATGATCCTTTTCCAGCTGACCCTCAATATGAGGCATATCTGAATGACGAGCCGGCACTTCCAGAGGAGAAATCACAAGCCGAGTCTCAAGTTGTTGTTGTAGAGAATTCAGCCGATGCCACTCTTGAGGAAGGCTCTTCTCATGGTCCTGAGAAAAGTCCTCCCGATCAGGGTCCCTCGGGCAACAATGAAGAAAAGGCTTAGGGAGTTATTCTTTTGTAAAGATTTACCCTCAATTTAATGAATAGACATTTCTTTTTTCATGTTGGCCTCAAAATTTCCCCGTCTCCTGCCAAAATCTTGCCTTGAATATCAAAGTATTAATGATAAAACTTATCACTTAACTTTTCATTCCTCGCCGAATAATAATCTTGTAGAAATATTGTGAAGATGCGTTTCGAGAAGATGCATTAATCTTCCCCACTACTTCATTTATTGCAAAGTCCGCACGTTTCCCTTCTGCGAAGTTCAAACGTTTCCCTTCTGCGAAGTTCAAACGTTTCCCTTCTGCGAAGTTCAAACGTTTTCCTGCTTTTGTATACCATTCACTGTTTCCAATGAATCGGAAATATATCCATTATTTTAATGGCAGTGCGACGATTGGAGGTATCTCTGCATCAGGTGCTTGCTTCCACATGTTTCCATGTGGCATCCCTTCAACCGTTGATCTTGCTTTTTGCGGATTTCGAAGCGTCATTTCGATCTGGGTCGTCGGTTGTCCTTAGCCTTCAACCGTCGTCTTATACCTTAGGCTATTTAAAGCCTTCGTGGGTACTCTCCATCTATCCTGACTTCTGCAAGTTAGATTTGCTAAAGTGCCAAAGCAACCTTTCGTCCTTCGGCCCTTCTCCGTATTCCTCATACTCCAACGACAGCTCTATCCATTTCGAACAAGTGAGTTTTCGATTACTCATCTCTTTCCCCACTTCCCCCTTGAGTAAACTGCACAGTAGTTATACTTGGGGTTTAGTTTGTTGGTTTGTCGGGTCGTAGAAAACTAGGGTTTCCCCGCTTTTGCTGTCGTTTATTTCGGTACTAATACTGCTTGTGTTTTGTTGTTGTTTTGCATAGTGGCTCCCAAGATCAACCCGAACTTTATCAGAGCAAAATCTTGCAAGAAAAGCGTTCCGTCGGTGGTGGTTGGGGCCAGTGCGGTGGTTTCAGCTAGTGAATCGTCCAAGCGTAAGGCGACTGCTGGCGGTGAATCTTCAAGTCAGATTTCTGCAGCTTCTATTGATGCCGTCCTCGCGCCTCCTTTGCCCGAAGTGATCGCTCGTCTTTCCCGGGAAGATCTTGATCACTCCGTTGCCGATGGTGCTGCCGGCGTTCCTGCTGGTGAGCTTTGTTGGTGCACCCCCGAAGGAGACTCTTCGGGCATCCGAGGCAACTATGTTGGCGTCGATGAAGGTGTGGTCCCAGCAGGTGCTGCTCCTATTTCTAACTCTAGTGCTTGTTTGGCATCCTCCTCCTCTCCTTCTGAGTTGGAGGATTTTGCCACTAGGAAGCACCGTCGGGTGACAAGTGATGAAGCTCATCCTTTGCTTGGTGTAGTTCATCCTGCTCATCCTTCGCCTGAATTAGTGTCAAACGAGTTTGACAGAGCGTTGGAATGGTGTCTCGCTGCTCGAATGACTTCGAGAGCGCAGTTCTTTCCAAACTTCCGGATAAAGTCTTTACGAAGTCACTTGGTGATGTAAGTCTTTCTTCATTATCCTCGATTCTGAAAAATTACTTTTTTGCTCTTCGCTAACTCGGAAGTTGTTTGTAGGAGCCTTCTTCGGTAACTTCCACAACCAAGTGGAAGCCAGTTACTAGACTCGGTCGGTTGAGCAATGAAGTTTCTAGGCTTCGGGAAATCTCTGAAGCTAAAGATGTTGAGATTGCTTGCCTTCGGAATCTAGCTTGGGAGGTGGCGGGAGAAAAAAATTCGATGATTGGTCATCTTCGGTCGGACTTGGATGATGCCGGGGAGAAGATCCGGCGGATCGGAGCGAACAGTTGGAAAGTCGGAGCCAAAGGATCTGAAACGTTACCCGAAAGGCAAGCTGTCGTTCCTTTGCCCGAATCCCTTCCAACTGATGTTCGTAGAGCCTGCGTCTTCAAGTATTTACACAGTAAGCCTTTTGTTGATATGCTGAATGCTTATAACTTGCAGGGCGTACCGGGATGGTGAGAACGAAGTATGGGAATCAATATTAAGGAAAGATCCTCATTTTGATACGACTCCCTACGGTCTTGTTTGCCATCCTGAAGTATTTACCGACACGGGTATTCCTCCTCCCACTTGGACCAAGGATAAGATTGATCCTCCACCTTCCGATCCAGATATTATGCAATATCTGGAAGATTCTCTTGTTTATTCTCCGCTGGAAGAAGTCAATTATGACGAGCTTGTACTGAATGCGAGTTTGGTCGAGGACCATTCTTCTCCTGGACAAGCTGGACAAAGAGTATGAAATTGCGGAGGATTTTATGCATACCGAAATATTTTTGTAATCCTCATTTCTTCTCTTCTTTTCCTTGACTCCCCACCAATGGTTGACTCATATGTTTGTTCTAGCAAAGTCGTGTCGATCTTGCATAACTTGTTAACAGTCACCTGTAATGACTTTCTTCTTTTGATCAAAGATTGTATCCAGCTCTTGTAATTGTCTTGATACTGGCCTCTTTGGATCTTCTGAAGAAATAAAAAATTACTTTATCTTGAACTTTGCTAGCCACTTGAATCGCCGTTGTATTAGGTCTTAGTTGTCTGAAACAATGCCTTTACTTAAGGATTTCCGGAGAAATACAATTAGTCTGAGAAGGAACTCACTCGGGTTTTAAACCGATGCCTTATACTTAAGGATTTCTGGAGAAATACAATAAGTCTGAGAAGGAACTCACTTGGGTTTTAAACCGATGCCTTATACTCAAGGATTTCCGGAGAAATACAATAAGTCTGAGAAGGAACTCACTCGGGTTTTAAACCGATGCCTTATACTTAAGGATTTCCGGAGAAATACAATAAGTCTGAGAAGGAACTCACTCGGGTTTTAAACCGATGCCTTATACTTAAGGATAATTCAAAAATTCAATAAGTCTCAAAGGAACTCACCCGGGTTTCAAACCGACGCCTTGCAAAAGGAACTCACTCGGATTTTCATCCGATGCCCCGACTTAAGAAAGTTCGAAAAATTTCCATAAGTGTTGAAGTGTTGAAGGACCCATACGAATTTTCATCCGATGCCTTATAGTTGGATCTTGTTCTTGAATGTGGTGTATGATGCAAAATGATTACATCGCGAACAAAATTGAAATCATCCTCAAGGATAAAACTTTTTGAGATGCCTAGCATTCCACGAACGATCCAACTCCTTCTGGGAATCGATGTTCTTCAGCCTGTAAGCTCCTGAACCGACCGGTTTCACAACCATATAAGGTCCTTCCCAGGAAGGGTCCAACTTTCTTTGGTGACGCGGGTCGGAAGCTAGGGTGTTTCTCAACACCAAATCTCCGGCTAAGTACCGACGATTCTTCACTCGAGTATTATAATGAGACGCTATCCTTCTTTGATAATGTTGAGTTCGTGCTATTGCCTTTGCCTAAACTTCGTCCAACAAATCAAGACTATCAAGCAGTCCTTGTTCATTTGCTTTTTCCTCGAACTCACGATCCCGTAACGTCCCTGCCATTATCTCCACAGGTGCCAATGCTTCGGATCCATATGCCAACCTGAATGGAGTTTCTCCTGTAGGTGTTCGAACCGTAGTTCTATAAGCCCACAAGTACATTATGTAGTTCTTCGACCCAAGAAGCTTTGTCGGCTTCGAGTCTTCTCTTTATTCCTTCCAGTAGCGTTCGGTTAGTAACCTCTACCTGGCCATTGCTTTGGGGGTATGCCACCGAGGACATACGATGCTCGATCATATATGTTCCACAGTAATTGCTCAAATTGTGGACAATCGAACCGAGTACCATTTGGAATCCCAAAGCGATATATGATTGATTCAAGCACAAATTTCTCCACTTTTCTCTCGGTAATTGTCGCCGTGCAATCGGCTTCTACCCATTTTGTGAAGTAATCAATTGCTACTATCGGATATTCCCATCCGCTTTGATGCCTTGGTGAATTTGCCCATGATATCAATTCCCCACATTGCAAAGGGAATGGGATTTAGAATTGAAGTCATAGTTTCCACCGGGCTCTTCGATACATCGTAGCATGAATTTGACAAGTTACTACATCGACGAACGTAGTCCATAGCAGCCTCTTGGACCTTAGGCCAATATTACCCAAGTCTTAGAATTTTGTGGGCCAGGGCTCGCCACCCATGTGAGCGCCACAAATTCCTTCATGAACCTCAGCCAAAGCTGATTTTGCTCCTTCGGGGCCTATACATCTCATAAGGGGTCCAGCATAAGATCTTTTGTATAGTCTCCCATTCGAATGACAAATCTAGCTGATCAAATCTTGATCAACCTTGCCTCTCTTTGGATCCTCGGGTGACTTGTCATCCCTTAGATACTCGATTATTGGATCCATCCAAAGAACGTTCGCTTCAATATAAGAAATTTCTTTCTCATGATAACTTGGAAAAGTTATCTCTTCAATGTAGACCGAAGGGTCTAGATTCTTTTCCTTGGCATTGGCTAGTCGGGATAGCTCATCGCCACTAAATTTTCATTCCTCGAAATCGAGATATCTTCAAATTCAAAAATTGGTTTTGAAATGCCCGCACTATCTCCCGATATTTTTGCAAGCGTGGTTCTTTAATGCCATACTCCCCCGGACTTGGTTGACTATAAGCCGAGAGTCACTATAAATAGTAACATCTGCAATAGCTAATGCTTTTGACAACCGAAGTCCCGCTATCGGGCTTCATATTCCGCTTCGTTATTACTTGCATCAAATGCGAATCTCAAAGCATATCGAATAATAAATCCTGCTGGACTTTTTAATAGAATTCCAGCGCACTGCTCCATCTTTATTACTCGAACCATCCACATATACCTCCCAAGTGGTTGGTATAATGGGATCCTCAATGGTGGGTTCCACGGTGCAGTAGTTTCTACTACAAAGTCGGCTAATGCCCGAGCTTTGATTGCATTTCGGGCTTAAAGCTCACTTGGAACTCGCTGAGCTCAACCGACCAGGATACCATCCTTCCGGACAAATCAGGTTTGTTAAGAACTTTACTAAGAGGAAAAGTTGTAAATACCTCAATTGGATGAGCTTCGAAATATGGCCTTAGCTTCCTGGCGGCCATCATGAGAGCCGAGCTCGCTTCTCAATCTGCGAATATCTCGTCTCCGCATCTAGCAACACGTGGCTTACATAGTAGATCGGCCACTGTTTCTTATCTTTCTCCCGAACAAGTACCGCACCGACCGCCGAAAGGGATGTCGCTAGATATAGCTGTAATATTTCCCCCTTCTCTAGCCTGGACAGGATCGGTGGTTGTCCAAGTGCTTCTTTTAATTCCTCAAAAGCTTTCTGGCACTCTTCAGTCCACTTTGCTTCCTTATTGCCCTTCAGGTCTTTAAGTGCCTTGAAAAAAGGCAAACATTTTTCTCCAGACTTGGAGATAAATCGATTTAAAGCAGCAACTCTCCCTGTCAAACATTGTACATCCCGAACGGTTTTGGGAGCCTCCATATCAATCAGAGCTTGTATTTTGGCAGGATTAGCCTCAATTCCCCTCTGTGATACCATGAAACCCAAAAATTTGCCCGAGGAGACTCCAAAGGCACATTTTTCGGGTTCAACTTCATTTGATGCTTCCTCGATCGAGAAAACCTCGATCAAATCTGCAATGTGATTTGCTTTTGTAAAGCTTTTCACCAGCATATCGTCAACATATGCTTCAACATTCTTTCCTATCAGCTCTTTGAAAATCTTGTTGACGGCCCTCTGATATGTTGCTCCTGCATTTTTTAGGCCAAAAGGCATGACCTTGTAATAATAGCTCTCACGATCAGTCATGAAAGCCGTATACTTCTCATCCTCCTTATTCATAAGGATTTGATTATACTTTGAGTAGGCATCCATGAAACTTTACTTAAAGTTTCATATCCTGCAGTCGCATCTATCAAGAGGTCAATCCGAGGCAACGGGTAGCAATCTTTTGGGCAAGCTTTGTTTAGATCTGTGTAGTCTGTACACATCCTCCACTTCCCGTTCGCCTTTTTCACCATCACCACGTTGGCCAACCAAGTTGGGCACTCGATTGGTTCTATGAAACCAGAATTCTTAAGTTTTTCAACTTCGCTCCGAACGGCTTCATACTTTTCAATAGAGAAATTTCTTCTTTTTTCGTATCACTTGGTTTCGCCTTAGGGTCTATCCGAGTTTGTGCTCTGCAATGGCCCGATCGATCCCGAGCATGTCCTCAGCAGACCATGCGAATACATCTTTATTCTCGTTGAAGAAAAAACTTCAACTCATCTTTAAACTCTTCCATTGTTCGGACCCGATATAAGTAATCTTTTTCTCATCTTCGGTACACGACTGGATTTGCTCCGATTTCTCCATTGGTTAGGGCCTTTGCATCTTTGTCTCTTCCCGATCATCTCGAACTTCTATGGGGAGGGCAGTAACCTTCCTCGGACCCTCCTTGTCTTTTAAATAGGCAACATAACACTGCCGAGAGATCTTCTGATCAGAGGAGACTTGACCAATTCCCATATCAGTCGGGAATTTTATCTTCAGGTGTTTTGTCGAAACAATAGCACCTATCTTGGATAAAGATGGTCGCCCGAGAATCATATCATAGGCTGGTAGTTCTCGAACCACCGAAAAATTGATTCGGACAGTTGTTTCCTTAGGAAAACTTCCAATGGATAAATCCAACTGAACCGATCCTTCCGCTACTGCAGATGACCCTGCAAAGCCATATAGGTGTGTAGATGAAGGTTTCATCAAGTCCTGATCCACCTTCAATTTTTGATACACTTCGTAGGAAATTAGGTCAGTCTGCAGACCCCGTATCAATCAAAACTCTATGCACTTCCCGCCGTGCAATCTCTACCTTGATGACTATAGCATCATCATGAGGTAAACAAACGTCTCTTTCGTCTTCTTCGCTAAAGGTGATAGAATCTTCACCATTCAGCTTTTTCTGCTTCTGCGCCTCTCCGGCTCCAACAAATTTGGATTTTGTTTTCAGACTCCGGAATGATTCGGGCTCTGGTCCACCGAAGATGGTAAGGATCGGTGACCGAGTAGCAGCTTCAATCACCTCCTTGCCTTTTTTAGACTTCGGGGCCTCCCTCGATCGTTCTGAACTAACCGAACGATCCCTTTTTGGAGCAGCCGCACATGGCCCACGTGGCTCCTCCCTTCTCCCCGCTAACAAACCGGACGGATGTCCCCGAGATATCAATCTCTCAATATCCGCCTTCGGATGACGACAGTCATTAGTATAATGACCATAGTCCTTGTGGAATTGGCAATACTTTTCCCGATCCCGTCGCTCTCCGGGTTTCAAAAGAATTTTAGGCGGCCACTTCAAAATATTTTTTCTTTTGAGGATATTCAAAGTATCAGCCCGAGGAGCATTCAATGGAGTGTACTCACTTCTGCCGGGGGATATTTGGCGCCAAGGCTGGGATTTTCCAACCCGATCGCGAACATTCTTCTTTGGCTTCGCTTCGCTCGGGAGCCTTTTGTTCCTTATTGGAGACTTTATTATCTCCTTGGCGCGCATCTAGAATCTCCATGACTTCAGCCGCTTCGGCATCTCCTGTACCAACTCAAGCATAAGTCGTGGGTATATCCCGTAGTAATAACTCCAGGAGTTTCCGATTAGTGAGTCCTGTGAATAGAGCGGTTACGGCTACTTGTTCATCCAAGTTTTCTATCTCCATCGTCACTTTGTTGAATCTTTTCGAAACTCTCGATTGATTCGTTCTTTCCTTGTTTGACAGGTAAACAAGGTTTCCTCCGTTTTCTTGACTCGTATCCCACTCTGGAATCATCCTATGAATTGGCGAGCCAATTTGTCAAAGTTTACGATCCTTCCCGGAGGGGAGGTTAGAAAACCACTTTTGTGCTTGCTCCGATTAGAGATGAACCAAAAACCCGCATAAAATTTCATCGAGAATTACCGAAATTGCCATGGTCTCGTTGGTAATAGCCGATGTGAGCTGTTGGATCTCCGGAGCCATCGAATGTTGAGAAGGTAGGCAAACGGAAGTTATGGGGAAACCGATATCCCGCAATTGGCTCAAGCAAAAGGAGTCTTCCGAATGACCGAGTAAATATCCTCGATTATTCTTCCCTTAGCCAACTCGCCCTAATTTCTCATTGATGTTGGCCAATTCTTGACCAATCTGGGTCGGGTGATCTTCAGCAATATGATCACGACCTCGATTAACACGATCATCCCGTGCTACTCGATCATCACGAACAGCCCGTCCTTCCCGAACATTCCTCTCGTCACGAACTGCTCGATCATCACGAACGGTTCTTCGACGATGGGTGAGTGAGTTCTTACCCCCGTATCCAACCTTGTATTTGAATCAGTTGTACTCTCTTGCGGTCTGTCGAACCGATCGCCTCGCCTCGGTTGATCATCGATCCTCCGAAGTCCTCGGTCTCCTTCACGGAAATTCTGATCAACATTCCGGTCTTCAGCCATTCTCTGGTCACGTGGCAATGCACGTCTCCCTGAATCGCGTTGATCAGGCTCTTGTGGTAGAACCACTCGTCTGGTGAGCACGCGGAGTGCTTGGCTCACCTCCAAGAGTTAAATCTTTACCTGATCCAATTGATCTTGGATTGTATCAGGAGGAGGATTACGTCCTCCCTGGCCATCATCCACTTCGATAGGATTTTGGCTTTCCTGGGGAATATCTGGATTATTCACTCCAGGTATTTGAACACCGGAATTGCGTTGTGCAGTGGCTGCTGCGGCTGCTGATCTAGTCACCATGGCTTTTCAAGTCATTCCCACAGACGGCGCCAAATGATGCGTCCAAAATCTGCTCAGCCCTTGGATCTCCACGTGATGTCTTGCAAAACGAAAGCGTCAGATGTGGCCCGACCGCTGGGGTCGGGAGTCCACCTCCAAAGGCTAAGTCAGTTGATGAACTTAATCACAAACGGCTCTGCTAGAAGCATAGAGCTAATGAATGAAGAAACGGGAAAGGTGATCTAGATAGCAGATCGCTGATAGTCTAGGTCTATCAGTATGTATCTGAACCTGAGTCTCAGATAGTATTCTTTTTGATCGATTGATCCGTCCCTCACCTTGTATGGTAGTGAGGTTTATATAGAGTGTACCTTCGAATCTCCTTCGTTGGATGCACTTGAGCTTTCTTCGGGTAGTCGTTGGATTTCATCAGTGAGATCCGTTGAGCGATAGACTTCTACTAGTTTGGGCTAGTAGAGGACTCCTGAGATAATCGTTAGGTTATGCGATAGTTATCCCTTTGATAATGATTATCCGCAGCCGTCAGTTTGAGTTTGCCATCATCAGGGTGATTACCCTAATCCATAAGTAAGATTAGGGCACGCTTGTAGCCGAATAAGTTTTCTTCTTCAGCAAGCCAACTTCTGGATCCGGTTCGCTCGGGAGCGATTCAGTTTTCTCCGTCTCGACCGGGGTCGAGGGTCGGACCAGGTATGAACCCGGTCTGATCATAAACTCTCCATATCAGAAGCAAAGAATTAAGGCCCTACTAGTAGCCTTCTTTTTCATGTCTCTAATATTTCAAAATAACACTTTCATAACAAACTCAAAGAAATTTGGTACTTGCTCAACGGGTGGGGTACCTTGCCTTTCCTTTTTTCAACCTCCCACTACATGAGCAAGCTGGTCCAGTTGCTCCATCTCAGTGAGAGACACCTCCAAACGGCCATTCACCAAGTCAGTACTCAAAGGTATGTGGGTGGGCTCAATGGGTTGCTTACTTTGTTTCTACCCCTCCCATAAACTGAGCTAGTTTTCCCTGCATGGGCTGTTGGTTTTAGATCTTGACTGACCCCAATCTTCTGGGAATGAGTTACAAGACCAGGTCCTACCTCAGGCGCCTTCTATGTGCAAACTGAGCTCTTAGTGGCTGAATTACTTCCCCCCTTGGATTGGCATCCTCTGCAACTCTACAACCAAAAAGCACCCTCCATGCCCAAAGATTCTCCTAGGTGGGCCCCATCTGAGGCTTTGTGGAAAAGTCCTTGTGAGAGTCCTGCTGTTTTGCATTCAGTTGGGAGTGGGCCCTTCCTTGTGAATTTTATTTTTCAATTTCTAAATTCTCAGAATTTTCGAATATTGGAAATCTAGACTTGACATCCTGATCCAGCTCTTCCTCATGGGACCCAAGATCATCCATGACCTCAGAGCATCAAAGGAGAGAGACAATTAGGAGTCCCGACTACCTTATCCACCGAACCAGTAAGTAATTAGGGGTGCAAGTTTGGCCCTGGCGGCCTTGACCCGCCCTGAGCCCGAATAGTGCTTGGGCTAAATATTTTAGCCCTATGGGCGGGTTAGGGCCAAAATATTTTGGCCCTAAACTAGGGCCAAGGGCGGGCATGGGATTACTCTCTGGACCGCCCGGCCCATCCCTGATTTTATACCTTGACCTAGGCCCTGATTTTGGCCTTGATTTGGGCCCTGATATTGGTGTTGATTCTAGCCCTGATCTTGGCCCTGATTCTGGCCCTAATCTAGGCCCATTGAGTTTGGACCTTCCACCCACATGGAGAGGAATTAATTCTTGGCCTTGATTTTGGCCTTGATTTTGGCCCTGATTCTAGCCTTGATCTTGGCCTTGATATTGGTGTTGATCCTAGCCTTGATCTAGGTCCATGATTTGAGTCTGGACCTTCCACCCACATGGAGAGGAATTAATTCTAATCCACATGGGTGGATACTTGACACCTGTCAAATTCTAAAAACTTGATAATGTTATGTAGAAAATTAAATAAAAATAAATTATAACCTCATTACCAATGTAGTAAGCATCCATCTAATTTTGGCCCTGATCCTGACCCTAATTTTGGCTCTACTCTTAATGTTAATTTGACCTTAATCATGTACTAGATTTTTACCCTAATCTTCATATTAACATTGATATAACTAAGTCTTGGTTTTGACCCTCAATCATTTTGATCATATTACACTATGAGTACACTTTTTATATTATTTTTAAAGTTTTTATTTTTATTTTTTGAACTAAGTCATTTTTAGTTCCCAAAAAACATTGACTTCTTTTTTATGGGACTAAGGCCAGATAATATACTATAAATAATAAAAACTAGTATATAGAGAATTAATATCTAATAAATCTACACCCCAACTTCTCATCATGAATATTGACATCTTTCTTTTGCCTCCAATGTGATATTTCCAAAAACTTATTAAGGATGGATAGTTGTAATTGTAAATATATCAAAAAAATATCAATACTAAATTTTGTTGATTTACTTGTTAACAAGGTTTTGAATATGGATTTTTTTGTTGAATAATGATATCAATTTATCGAATAGTTATGAATGAAAACATACTTACCTACGGCTTAAGTCTTGACTTTGAAGATAAACTTTTCATTTTATCAGATCCCTTTTGAATTCTGAATTTCTAATGTTTCTAAGTTTACAAAAAGAGTTTGTGTGACACTGTGACCTTCTCTACAATTGACTTGACTTTCAAATATGTGTAAATTTAATTACAATTCTTCTCTCTACTCGTTCTCTTTCATGAATAATTTTAACTCTTTGCCACTAGAGAAAAACCTTAGTAGAAAATAGAACAAAAAAGGGGGGGAGAGGAACTTGGGGAAAAGACAGACTCAAGTGCAGTTTGGCCACTATCTTAGAAATTGAGAATCGAGATAAGTCATTTTCTTTTTCCCTTCGAGCTTACATATAATAATCCTAATTTTCGTCAAATAGAAATTAGAAAACCCTAGAAATTTGGATTTCACTATTCTCTACAATCTAAATGGATATAAATACAAATTGAATACAAAGCAATAGTAGAGTTTTTCAATTTCCATCACTAAAACAATGGGAAAGGTTTTCAATTTCCATCACTAAAGCAATGGGAAAGGTTTTCAATTTCTATCACCAAAGCAATGGGAGACTTTCATAGCTCAATATAAAATTATGGAGTGTGAATTTATTTATGTTCAAAACAACACTATCAACTTATTGACTATTTTATCATTTTGTAGGAGCTTGAATAATCTTATATTTTTATGAATTTTATTTTTAGTCTATTTGTGATACTTATATATATATATATATATATATATGAATTTACATTTGATATTTTAGGTCCAAGGATAGGACCAATTAAGGCTAGGGAACAGGGCTAGAGATAAGGCCAATCAGGGCAAATCAGGGTCAGGGTTAGGTTTAGGGTCAGGGCCAACCCATTCTGAATTGGCCCAATTAAAGCCAATCAAGGAGGGAATTGCTTAGCTTGGCCTTGTAGGGCGTAGGGCTAGGGACAATAATCATTGGCCTTGAATTAGGGTCAGGGCATGAATTGGCTCAGATTAGAACATATAGGGTTGGGCTTCGGATTACAAAAGCCCGACCTAGCCCGGCCCTGTTGTAGCCCTAGCAAGTATCATCTAAAGAAGAATTCTCTGACTCAACGACCTCAACTCTCTCACTCTCCACTGAATTTGTTGGATTCTCCTTCTTCACCTATGGATGCTTGTCCTCCATTAATGGATGTTTTTTGAAGGTGCATTGAGCAGCAGAGTGGCCAAACCTCCTGAAACTAAACATCTCCTAGAACTAGGCTCACTGCGCTCATGAAAACTTCAATCACACACTCACTTTTCTTCTCAACTTCAAGGAGTATTTGAGCAAAATTACCAAACATTCCTTGTGTTGTTTGATTATCCATAGCAACAGGGTGACCCATTGCTTCTGCAATATAAAATAACAAACATGCCAACACTCCAACTAGCAACAGGGTGACCCATTACTTCTGCAATATAAAATAACGAACATGCCAACACTCCAACTGTAGCTCCGGAAAGCATAACTAGACTAATTTGGTTGAAGGTTGCGGCGCACTGATATTAAAGTCCAGCCATAGGATTTATGAAAAATCAACGGTCGAAATTTTATTGAGATCGAACTCATCTTGACCGAGATCTTGATTTAACGGCCCTGTATCTCTTAATGGTTTGGCATTTATTGCAAAAATCCCATATATTTAATGTGATTTATTGGGAAATGAATCACTCTTGCCGTAGAATTCACCTAAAATTTCAGTTACCAAAAAAAAAAAGAAAAAAACTCTCCCTATCCACTGCTTTTTATCAAATTTGATAAAATAAGAAAAGAATTGAGTCGTATCATCATTTTGACTCATACAAAGTTCAGATAATTTTATTACCAAAAAAAAAAAAGCTCAGATAATTTGCGTGCTCTTACAGGCCAACTTAAATGTGAGAGCCCATAGTATCTTACTTTCTTTCCATAAATATATGATGCCCAAAATGGTATATAATAGGTATAAATGCAAAGTAAGTAAATGACAGTAAAGATATAACTCAGAAGATACAGATATGGTCAAAGAGACAACTAAGAGTGTATTTGAAATCTATAAAATCTCAGCAGAGTGTATTTGAAATCAATAAAATCTCAATAGCTGAGTTCACAGGTGCAGATTTGCTGCAGAATCCTCTTCCAAACTCTTTCATGGCTCCCCGTAGAGTAGACTGGTCTACACTCCCGAAGGAAATTCTAGGTCTGATCCTGCAACGTCTCCCGAACGTGGTTGACAACATGAGTTTTGGCTCTGTTTGCACTACATGGAATTCCGTTGCATTCGACAGATCATACGCACCAGCAACTCAACTTCCATGGCTAATGCTTCCTTACAAAGCAGGCCAAGAGGGAAAGGAAACCCGTAAGTTCCTTAATCTCATAGAAAACAGGGTCTACCAGATCAAGCTCTCAAAAGAGATCCAACACAGTAGATGTGTTGGTTGTTGCTTCGGTTGGCTTATAATTCTTGATGGATCTTGCCATGCTCATCTCATGAACCCTTTTTCTGGTGCAATAATCCATCTCCCATCTACTGTGACATTCCCTGACGTATTAGAGGTTGATGGCCTTAAACCTTCCGGTGAGATTGGTCGTTATCTAATTCGTCGACACGACCCTGATCGTGTATATTCAATCTCTGCCGCTAGACTGAAAGTTGTACTTATGAGTAAGGCCATTCTTACTGCAGATCCTAAGGTTGACAAGAATTATGTAGTTGTTGCAATTGGGTTCACAGGATTGGCTTTTTGTAAAGCAGGAGCAAATTCATGGACTCATTTAGCTCCAAAAAGGGAGCAAAACACTTTTGAGGATATAATGTGTTCTAATGGGTTACTGTATGTGCTTCATCATTATGGAGATATTGTGGCTTGGGATGTCAATGACCTTGTTCCTAATAAGAAACTAAAGGTTGCCCCTATATTACAGACGTTTTCAGTTCGAGACTTCATGCCATATGGGAATTGGTTTGTTAGGAAAAGATACTTGGCGGAATCTTCAGGAGATCTTCTACAGGTTGTTCTTCAGTTTCGAGAGATTGAGGGAACTCGTAATGATTTTGTTTCAGCTAATTGTGTTGTTTGCAAGCTTGATCAAAGTAGCCAGACTTGGGTTCGAGTTGAAAGCTTACATGATCGTGTGTTGTTCATGGGGTGTAATTTTGCAGTTTCTTTATCAGCTCGAGATTATCCTGAGTGTAGAGAGAACTCCATCTACTTTGGTGAATACTTCTGGGAGGGATATTTGGAAGGTGATGCTAATGTGGCTCATCAAAATCTTTGTGTTTTTGATCTTGCAGAAGGGAGATTTGTTAAGTTTTTCTCTTGCGCTTCACAAAGAATCAAGCCACCACTAGCATGGTTAGTACCTAATATTCGGTAGATGATGTGATGATGTATGTAATTGCTATAAACAAGACTAGTTGCTTGCTTGATATTTTCTAGAGAGAATAGGATATGTTATGTACATGAACTTTGTACTTGTTCTTCTCTCTTTTTACATTATTGTGCGTTATATACAATTTAGGTCTTCTCCTTGCTGAACTCTTGGTCTATTAGAGGAATGTTATTAGAGGAATGTTTCCAATAAAAATTCTTTGTTCTTGCATATCCCTACCAGTTTTCCAAATTAATCCTGCGGATACATATAATTCAGAAGAATATGTGAGTGATTCATACACGGCATCTCTTTCTTTTATCAAGGGTTCTACCAATCGATATGTTTCCGCAAATAATTGAAATTCATCTAAACTCTTGGTCTACTGAGAATCTATCTAATATTCTTCTTGGAACCCCCTGTTTTTCTTTTCTTAATCCTTCCATGCATTTCTCAATGTTCATAGATTTTTACCAAGATGAAAAAGAGAGAGGAGATAGCCTCAATTGTGAATGTCTTTTGGATGCATTTTTTGATTTGGAAAGCTTATTTGGTATATGCTATCAGCTATTATGTAACCATATATCGAGTCTCTATCATTTTTTACATGCATTAACCATATCTTGTCAAGGACTATGATCACTTCTAAATTATCTAGGACTGTAAGCACATGTAATCTATGGTTTCCGTACACAGCCTCATCCCAAGTACTAAACAGGAGCTGCTACGTGAATCCTTACTGTTCAATCAATTCTATTTGAAATCATACTAGATACAAGGCTTAAACTATGCATGTTTTTTCTTAGTACTAGTACTAGGGTGATTTTTAGGTTTGTACTACCTCTTTTAGTTCCTTCAATGTGAATTAGATCCCCCCTCTATACTAGTGCATCCAAGGGCATTTGTTGGTCATGGCATTGCCACATCAAAAGATTTTTATTTTGTAATTTATCATGTATTAGACTGTTATATATTTCTAGTTTTGCTTTTCATCCATCACAACATTTTCTTATATATGCACCACATTGTGTTTTGTTTCGTGGTTCTTCTTGACTATTAATGGACTAGTAATATATGTTTAGCATTTTCCAGAGCTTTTTGTTGCAATGGGACTATAAGCAACTGAAGTACTTATAATCTGGTCATTCAATTGCAAAAAAACTGGTCTCTTGGTCATTACTTTTCTTCATATGATGAAACCTTAATAGATTTAGCTATCTCACCATTTGTGCAAAGTTCAAGAACATAAATTGGTATAGGGAATGTTAACAATTTTTTTTTTTTTGGTGGGGGGGGTGGGGAGGGAATCAGCTAAAGACTTATAAACTGAAATAGAGCAAGTAAAGCTTTTATAAAATCTGTGATTTCTTGAAGTTATTAGTCAATATACGTGGAATCACAAGAATTATCAAAAGAAATAAACAATATAGCAAAAACATTAATGGTAGATGATTATGGGAGTCAACTATAATTGTAGACGATTATAGGAATCAACTACAATCAACTAAATCACTGATTTCTAATTATTGGAAGCCATGCATGGCTAGGGTGAGTAAGAGAGAGAGAGAAACAATTATTCACGTGGTTCGGTTGTGCTATGCGACCTACATTCACGGAGATAATAATTGTTCTTCCATGATTATTTATTGTTGTGATACATCTCATATAAACTAAAATAGAGTAAGTAAAGATTTTCTAAAATCTGTGATTTCTTGGAGTTATTAGTCAATATATATTGAAATTGCTGCACAAGAAATATTAAAAGAAAGAAACAATATAGCAAAAGCGTTAATGGTAGACGATTATGGGAATCAACTACAATGGTACACGATTATAGGAGTCAACTACGTACAACGACTAAATCACTGATTTCGAATTATTGGAACCCATGCATGGCTAGGGTGTGAGAGAGAGAGAAACCGTTATTCACGTGATTCGGTTGTGCTATGCAACCTACGTTCATGGAGTTTATAATTGTTCTTCCTTGATTATTTATTTGATTATTTATTATTGTGATAAATTATGATATATGTTTGAATAAGTTATGGATTTTCCATTGTTAAATTGGAAACACTATCATTGGTAAAAACCTTTTTGTCACACCCTAATTGGACCCTCCAGACCGAGTGCAACATTGAGATCCTTCACTAAGAATTTCCAACTAACCAAGACCCTATTGTTGGAGACATACACCCTAGACTTACACCACATCTCAAAATATCACGTAAGCATAACTGTAACTTATATATAACTGATAACCAGATAGCTGTTGGGTTCACCTATACAACATCCTGTCTAACTACCAACTGGAACTTGACCTACTAATCAAAATGAAAGGGAAAAACTACCCTAAAACGTTGAGCTCAACAAATCAAAAAGCACTGTGATGTCATTCCATCTATGGTCATCCACAACTGCTAACACTTAGTAATCTATTGAAACTACCAAAGAGGTTATCTCACCTGGAAATTGGTTTCTGCATCCACAGGCATAATGGAGACAGTCACAGTCTATAACTCAATGGAAAATCAATTCATATATACTATAACTCAAAGAAAATTAGTTTGTGGTGAATTCAATTCATACTATAACTCAATGGAAAATCACTGATGACTATCAAATCTGGGAGATAGAAACAGAGTTGGACCCTACTACCTCAGTTACCTTAACAAGAGAAAGAAGAAAGAAAGCATCCAATGCAAAAGAGACACACTACTACAAGGCCTGGCAGGGGGTAATGTGTGCAACCAACCAAAGCAGAAGCAGTTGCTTGCCAGTTTAGAACCGCAACCATCTGGTTGCAATACTCCAAGTTAACTGTTGCTCCAACATGAAACTAAACTTGTTTCCTCAAAATAATTCATCCCACACCCATTTTCAAGGTAGAAGGTGTACTCTTACATGCTGCAAACCAGCAAAATGGGGGGGGGGGGGGTGTGCATGTAAAAAAACTAAATTTATATAACATTAGATATTAAATTCCTAAATCCAAAAATTTATTACTACCCCTCACCTCTCCACACCCCCACCCCAACCCAACCCAAAAACAAAAAAAAAATTCAAAAAATTCAAAAATCATTACACGTTGGGATGGTCAGGTACGGGCCATATGTGTTTTGGGTTCAAAATTTCAACCCTAACTCATCCTCAGGTTGAAAACTCAAACCTGAACCCTATCTAGTATTCATGGAGGGCCAATTGGGTTAAGCTAAAACTCTTAATACATATTTTCTTTTATATTTTCTTTTCTTTCTAAATAATAGGGGAAATACTTATTTGACTAGATTTCTGTCCTTTTGGACTGACGATTTTATATACTTCATGTAAATATCAAAGGAGGAGTCAAACATTTTACTTCTTCATTAAGAGGCATTGGGCATTGCCAACTGAAGCAACCTTTGGAGGTCTCATTTGAAATGGTTAAATGGTTAGTGCACAATAACATGAAGAAGAAGAAGAATAGAAGAGAACATATCATGACAGTGATGGATTTTGTTAAAAGAGAAGTAGAGTTATAAGAAATGTTTTTTCATTTGATATGTGGCCAGCAACCCTGACTAATGAGATCAATTTAATTAATGATAATTTGATTGTCTGTTTTGTGATGGTTAATGTCCTACGTGAACTGGTTCAGTTATACCATTGTTTTTGTAGGGTTGTTCTTTTTATTTTTCTCCGCTAGGAATTAGTTAGATTTATAAGTTCAGACGCTTTAATGTTTGAATAATTGAATGCTGATATATAGAAATTTTGGAACCCTTCAACAAAGATTTCTTGGTGCAATAAAAGTTTTCGAAAGTCTCTTTCTTTTTGGATATCTAAGAGGCACATACTGTTTCATGTGTAGCTTTGTATACTTGGCCGGGCCGGTTATCTAATGGTTGATGTCTAATGATAGGATAGGCTACACTTACACGTCTGTGTGTGTGTGAGAGAGAGGGAGAGGTGAAATCAATGCCTCGTAATTGTTTTTGTAAAGAGTTTGTCGACAATTAATGTTTATTGTGTTACAATATCTGAGAAGTGTTTCAAATGTTTTTTGTTTCAATAAAATGGTTATGAATTGCCTCTTTTTTTTTCTGGGAAAGAGAGTTAGTGTCTTCCATGTTAGTTTTAATAGTGCCTTTTAGGTTAAGGAATTCACAAAACTACAATAAATCCAAAGAACATAGTTGCAAACTCAGCATCTAAATTGATGAAGATATTAGAAATATATCCTCATGTAACATGGCAACAAGTATGGGCATGGCTGACAAAGCTGGTAGCCTAACACAGAATCCCACCACATCCACCACCATAGCTATCACATGAAGTCGTCGCACCAAAGTGCTAGTGATCACTTTAGACAAAGGCACTATAACAAACACACCAAAGTAAGGATCAAGATCTTCATTCAAAGGCCGGTTTCGGCCAAGCCAGAATTGACATATGCCTAAATGGGTTGAAAGCAAGGAACTTTGAGGGTAAAACTCCACATGTAATAGGTTGGTCAATGATGCAATATCAGAGAAGAAATTCTATGAAGAAGAGAAAAATAATATTTTCTCTCCTTCACCTATAATACTTTATTTATAATGTTAGTTACAATCCTATATTATTTGGCAAAGTTAATATTGATGATAATTACAACAAAAAATAAACATAACAAATAAATCAAGATCCTCACACTCCAGCTCTGACTTGAGCACTAAGTAACTTGCTGCCCAAATACTTCGACACCCCCTCAAGTCAGAGCATATACATTACCAAGACCAAGTCTAACATATCCAAGCTTGAAAGAGGGTCCATATATGGCTTTAGTAAATAGGTCTGCCAATTGATCTTGTGATCTAACTAGAGGAGTAACAATATTGCCTTTTAATACCTCATCTCGAACAAAATGGAGATTCACCTCAATGTGCTTCGTATGCTCCCTAAAGATAGGATTACTCGCAATATAAGTTGCTGCTTGGTTGTCACACAATAGTTTCATAGGATCTTCCATTCGAAACCCAAGTTCTTATATAAGTCTCTTAATCTATAGTAGTTCTAACACTGGATGGACCATTGCTTTGTATTTAGCTTATGCACTAGATAGAGCCACAGTGGATTGTTTCTTGCTCTGCGAAGTAATAAGATTTCCCCCAACGAAAAACAATAGCCTATAGTAGATTCCCGATCATCTGCTGAACTTGCCCATATTAAAGTTTGAAGGAGATTCAATAGTGTTTGCAGCTTCAAATCGATAATAATTATTGAGATTATCTACCCAGTTTGGTTTGTTATGCTTTGCCCAACATGTTTCTTCAGTATAATTCCATTTACCACAGTGAGTACATATTTTGAGGTTTTTTCAAAATAAGCTGAACTTCTTCTGCTACCTTGTTCCTGGATTGAGGCTCCTCTACCTCAAGATGGAAGCCCTTGCCCGCAGCCAGCCACCATGGTGAGTTTTCTTTAGGAGGGGCAACAGTATTTTTCCTATAGGAGTCATGCGTTGTAATGGAAGAAGCTTTCAGATAGAGATGATATCTTTTCACTTGTCAATATTTGGTCATGAACAGGTTGATAATCAGAGTTAAGACCAACTAGAGCATCTCTAGTAAAGGGTTGATAAACTGTCAGTTCTTTCAGAATCCCTTTGTATGTACTATAGTTGTCAACCAAGGATTGATCCCTTTATGTAATATTAAACCACCTTTCATAGAGATGGTAGATACTAGAGATATTTTTCTCACAAGAATAAATAAATAAAAAATATAGATCATCCCAGATATTTTTGGCAGTAGCATGGAACATGATGCTGTTATTAATCTATGGCTCAAAGCTATTTGAGATCCAGATTTTAATAGTAGAGTCATCTCTACTCCATCTTTCTATCATTAGCAGATTTATCATTCGACGACTCCAATTTTAGAGGATCCTTTGTCAAACGTTTTTCTTTGCCTTTGGCACGTATGAATGAAAGAACTAATTGTGACCATAGTAAGTAACCATTGAGTTTGTTGGTGGTGATTTGAATCTGAAATGATTCAACTTTTGCAGCTTTGGCCATGGAGTAGAGAAATGATTAGGCTAAAAAGTGAAATTTAATGGTGCATAAAAGTACCTAATAGTACTTTGGTATCCTTTATAGCATGGTACAAACATGGGTAGAGTAGGCAGCGTCATGGTGTTGCAACCAAGAGAACAAGTGAGACTTAAGGTTGTTAAAGAGAGATGATGAGAATCCCTAAATCAAACTATTGTTCTGATGCCATAATACGATATCAGAAAAGAAATTCTATTAGAGACGAGAGAGAAAAGAAAGAAATCGTGTGTTCTCTACTTCCCCTTTAGTACTTTATTTTAATATAAGTTAAATCCCTATATTATTTATGAAAGTAAATATTAATGAGGATTACAACAAAAAATAAGCATAACAAATAAATCAAGGTCTTCACACTCCAGCTCTAACTTGCACACTAATAACTTGCTCCAAGTTACTTTGAGAGTCAGCACTAGTCGAAACCAATGAAACATGTTGAAATTAGTTGAACTGCAAAAATCATAATTTTCTGGGCAAAAGGAAGACAAAATGCATAGTGGCGAAGCTATATACGTAGATTTGTTGCACAAGTTAGGTTCCATTGATTTAGTTTTTTAGTAACAAAAAGAAAGAATAAATGGGAAAAAAAAACAAATAGTAAACATTAACTGTGGGTAACTTATTAATGGTTGTGGGAATAAGCTAGAATATAATTTGTTCCACCTCACAAAACCTTAGGATATAATTGGATGCTTCCTTTGGTTTATCTGCTTTAGCTTCTTCTCCCATCATCTCTTGGCTTGTAACTGGATATATATAAGTTTGTAGACTAACGTAATGTTGAAGATAATAATAGTTGAATAAAGCAAGAGAGAAGAAGAGAGAGAGAGAGAGAGAGAGAGAGAGAGAGAGAGAGAGAGAGAGAGAGAGAGAGAGAGAGAGAGACGTTGAGAAGAAGAGAGAAAGAGACGTTGAGGAGAGAGAGATCTGAGTGTGCGTATGAAAGAGCACACAAAATAATAATCACACTAATTTACAATGAATTAGTACATGGCTTTATATAGAAACAAAGTCCTTTTTCATAGTGTTCTTGGAGTCCTTCTCTGTATAGTTCTAGGAGTCTTTTGGCTATGGTGCTAGGACTCTAGTGTTTTAGATTACATAAAATATTGATTAGGAGTTTGTCCCAATCAGTATCTCCTTTGGGTTGCCTAGTGTCTTTGTGAGTACCAATTGTAGAGTTCTTTTTGTATGTAATAACTGGTGTTTGATCAGCTGTGGGACTTCTAACAGCAGTAGAACTCTTGGAAGTCTGATCAGTTGTGGAACTTCTAACAAAAGTGGAACTCTTGGAAGCAATCCTAGCCGCATATGCTTGAGATGAAGTGGCGGCTAGGATGTTGCGGTTGATTTTTCAGATATATCCTTAATACGCCCCCTCAAACTCAAGGGAGGTGAAGTTACCTTGAGGTTGGCCAGTAAGGTGCTGAAACGTGGAGTAGATAGCGGCTTGGTGAAGATATCAGCTAGTTGATCCTTAGTAGATAGGAAACGAACATGAAGATCTCCTTTGGCAACCTTATCATGAAAAAAGTAGAAATCAATCTCGACATGTTTGGTACGAGCATGAAAGACAAGATTTGCAGTGAGATAGGTGGCACCAATATTATCACACCAGAGTACAGGAGCAGCACTTAGAGATACATGAAGCTCGTGAAATAGAGATTGTAGCCAAGTGAGCTCAGTCACTGCATTAGCAAGAGCTCGATATTCAAATTCTGTACTAGAGCAAGCAACAATGAATTGTTTTCGAGAACTCCAAGAGACAATGTTTGGCCCCAGGAAGACAGCATAACCACTGGTAGACTTATGATCATCAGGGCATCCAGCCCAATCAACATCAAAAAAAGTGGGTTAAGTCATATTAGAGGATTTGTTAATGACTATTCCATGAGAGAGTGTACCCTTTAAGTACCACAGAATCCTTTCGATATGAGACCAATGATCAAGAGTTGGACATTGCATAAACTGATAGACCTTGGTGACTGCAAACTGTATGTCAGGATGAGTCATAGTAGCATACTGTAGGGTCCCCACAATCCTTCTGTATAATGTAGGATCATATCCATTAGCTCCCCCGAAAATTTGCTCAACTGGGTAGAGGGAGAAAAAGGATTGGTAACAGGCTTGCAATCACTCATGTTAGCCTTGCGAAGAAGGTCAGTAATAAATTGTTGTTGATAAAGGTGAGACCATCCAGGAATAAAGAAGCAGATATTCCAAGAAAATAATGGAGGGGACCAAGATCTTTGATGGCAAAGACAGAGGCAATAGCAGTCATAAATTTTGATAATAACATTTCAGAACTACCAGTAACAATGATGTTATCCACATAAATTAAGATAAAAATTGTTCTAGAGATACCATGATAAATGAAAAGAGAAGTGTCAGTTTTAGAACCAACAAAGCCAAATTCTAGTAAGAAGGAACTAAGATGATCAAACCAAGCACGAGGGGCCTGTTTGAGACCATAGAGAGTTCTGTGAAGGTGACAAACATAATCAAGATGAAGAGAGTCAGCAAACCCTGGTGGCTCTTTCATATAGACTATTTCATTTAGAAAGCCATGGAGAAAGGCATTTTGGATGTCAAGTTGGCGAATAGGCCAAGAGTGGGAAACAACTAGAGATAGAACTAGGCAGATAGTAGTGGGTTTGACAACAGTGCTAAAGGTTTCATTGTAGTCAAGACCCTCTTGTTGATTGAACCCTTTTGCCACTAAGCGATTTTGTATCTTTCAATAGAACCATCAGCCTGCCTTTTAATTCAAAACACCCACTTGCAACCTATAACATTTGTCTGAGGAGGAGGAGGGACAAGAGACCAAGTGCCATTCTTTATCAGGGCATTAAATTCATCATCCACAGCCGTTTGCTAGTGAGGGTATTTGTTGGCAGTAGTGAAAGAGGTAGGCTCAAGTTGGGTGTCATCAAAGATGGATGTAAGTAGGGCTTTGGGTGGATGGTGAGCTTTGGAGCGAGTTACCATGGGATGAGTGTTAAGAGAAGTGGTTGGAGGAGTTGGGGAAGTAGATGGATGTTGAGGATCATAAGGGAGATCAATAACAGGATCCAAAGAAGAAGAATAGGAGAATAGTATAAGGATGAGGTGGAGGGGTGGGGCTCAAGGGGAGGTGATTCGGCCAAGGGTGGGGATGGGGTGGTGAGTCCATAGGGGAGGGGATTAGGCTAGGGGAAGAAACAGGGGTTAGGTGGGGAGGGGAATCGTGGTCTTCTAGGAGAGTTGATTCGGCCAAGGGTGTGGGTGGGGTTGGGGGGACTGAAGAAGGAGGAGATGGAGGAGGAGAAGGAAACACAAGAGGAGGTCCAAGAAGAGAAGGTAAAGGTGGTTGACAGTGATGGGTAATCATAGTGAATAATGGATGGTAAAAAGGAAACTAATCTGAACCAGTGTAAGGGTGAGCCAGTTGAAGATTGTCAAAGGCATTGGTGATATGATGTGTAGCCTCAGAATCAAGATACCAAGTGGAGATAAGGGGATTCTGTGAGTGAAGCAATAAGTCAACACATGAGAAGTTGATCCTAACGAATCCATGAATTGTAGGCAGGATTCGATGTGCATAGAAGAATGGAGTCTTTCTCAACGATTGTAGTTGTAGGAGGACAGATGGAGGAGCCATCCACAAGAGAAAATAAGCCATAAGTCTTCAAGAGAGGAACAAGTTGTGACCTCCATAGTAAGTAATTGCTGTCAGTGAGCTTGATGATCAGGAGACTGTTGAGGGAGTGAAGTGAATCAGGGGGGGGGGGGAAGAAAAAACCTGGTGCTCTGATGCTATGTTGAAGATAAAAATAGTTGAATAAAGCAAGAGAAAAGAAGAGAGAGAGAGACATTGAGGAGAGAGAGAACTTGAGTGTGTATGAAAGAGCACAAAAAATAATATTCACACTAATTTACAATGAATTAGTACATGGCTTTATATAGAAACATAGTCCTTCTCAAGGTTTAAAGTATCGGTATCGAGTATCGTATCGGTAAAGTGATTTTAAGAGACGTATCGTCCTGTATCAAGTATTGTATCACTCTGACTAATGTATTTTAGTGTAATTCAAAAGAGAGACGTATCGAGATGTATCGTATCGGTTGGGTCAAGTATGGATACGTATCGGCTAGTATCATATGGTTTCATGGGATACTTTAAACTTTGGTCCTTCTTCATAGTGTTCTTGGAGTCCATCTCTGTATAGTTTTAATAGTCTTTTGGCTGTGGTGCTAGGACTCTAGTGTTTTAGATTACCTAAAATATTGATTAGGAGTTTGTACCAATCAGTATCTCCTTTGGGTTGCCTAGTGTCTTTGTGAGTACCAATTGTAGAGTTCTTCTTGTATGTAATAACTAGTGTTTGATCAGCTGTAGGACTTCTAATAGCAGTAGAACTCTTGGAAGTCTGATCAGTTGTGGAACTTTTAATAGCAGTGGAACTCTTGAAAGTAATCCTAGCCGCATATGTTTGAGATGAAGTAGCGGCTAGGATGTTGGTTGATTTTTTAGATATATCCTTAATATGTATAGAGTTCCATTATTGGATGTAAAATCATTTTATTAAGAATGAGAAGGTTTCCTTTTGTACATTTATACTGTTATGTAAAGCTTATCTTCCCTAGTTACCTTGGAAAATTTAAAATTAATACTCTTGCATTTGTCTTTAGTCATATTTAATGTGATTTATTGGGAAATGAATCACTCTAGCTGCAGAATTCACCTTAATTTTCAGTTACCAAAAGAAGTCTCCCTATGCATTGCTTTTTATCAAATTCCATAAAATATGTGAAGAATTGAGGTGTATCATCATTGTGACTCATATAGAGTTCGAATAGTTTGCATACACTTACAAGCAAACATAAAATTTGAGAGTCAAATCATATGTTACTTTCTTTCCATAAATAGCCCTTCTTGCACGTGAACCACAAAATTAGACGTGTGGTTGGCTCTCAGGTGTACGTTTACCTAATGATAACCTCATGTAATTATAGAAATACATAAAGAACAAAATGGAGTGTAACTCTCAACTCCGGGAGAGGTATAATGCAAAATACATAAATAACAACAAAATGACAACAAAGAAACTCAAAAGACACGGACATGCTCAAAGATGCAACTAAGGTGTATTTGAAATCTATAATAATCTCAACAACTGAGTTCACAGGTGCACATTTGCTGTAGAATTCTCTTCCAAACTCTTTCATGGTGCCCATAGAGTAGATTTGTCTAAGCTTTCAAAGGAACTCCTAGGTTTAATCCTACAACGTCTCTCAAACATGGCTGACAACATCAGTTTTCGGCACTATTCACACAATATGGAATTCTGTTGCACTCGAGATATCATATACACCAGCACCTCAACTTCCATGGCTCTAGTACTTCTTTACAAAGTAGGCCAAGAGGGAAAGGAAACCCATAAGTTCCTTAATCTCATAATTAAAAAACATGGTCTACCAAATCAAGCTCTCAAAATAGATTCAACATAGTTGACATGTTGGTTGTTGCTTTGGCTGGTTCATAATTCTTGATGGATCTTGTCGTGCTCATCTTATGAACCCATTTTTTGGTGCAATAATCCATCTCCCATCTACTGAGACATTCCCTAATGTAATAGGAGTTGATGGGTTTAAAACTTCCGGTGAGAATTATCCTTAAGTAATTCATTTGTAAAAGCTTGATCGTGTATATTCAATCTTTACTGTTAGACTAATTGTACTTATGATGTTAGAAACCATGGATTACGGTTGAGAGAGAGAGAGAGAGTCAATTTATGTGGTTTGGTTGATCTTAGCAACCTAAAAGTGAGACTCAATTTACGTGGTAACCTACATGTATGGGAATGTTAATGTGCTTCCTTGAGATTGATTGTGTTTCAAATTACATATATATAGATACGTTTGGTTGATCTTAGAACCTACATCTATGGGAATGTTAATGTGCTTTCTTGGGATTGATTGTGTTACATTATATATATATATATATATATATATATATATATATATATATATATATATATATATATATAGCCTACTCGACCAAATAGGTGATTTTCTCGCCTACTATGGATCCCATACTACCCCCCATGAACTGAAAATCCATAACCCCAATTGCTATGGGGAGGTGGAATCATTTGAAAATGAGTAGATTACTATACAGATTTTACAGAACGATAGATTACTATATAGATAGTGTGAAATCCCCTGGATTTCTACCCCTTTAACCCGTGGCTTCAAAATCGAGAAAATCGGGCCTCGAGTTAACAACAAATGTGGGCCATTCAAGTGGAGCCCGAAGGGTTGGAAATGGAACAAATGTTGGTGGATGACCCTTGTGATGACTCATCAACTCTAACGGCCATAGATCGATGATGAAGAATCCGATTGACGCGAATAAGGTATCAAAACGAAGAGCGTCGAAAGACCTTTCCAACAAGTCAAAGATCTCCCAATTTGGACTTCATTTGGACCCTCAAACAGGGCTGGTCGGTCGGGCCTGTTGAACGGCCGGTCGACCGCCCCCAGCCCAGTTCGGGGCAAAATCGGGTTTTACCCTTTAAAACCCAATTTTGAAGCTCTCTTTCACTCATAATCGCATTTTATGTTGCTAGTACGAGGCTGAGGCTCAAGGAGGAGGAGAAACCAAGGGAGAGGAAGATTCCTAACCATTCGGAAGCGTGCCGACACTCGAATCATAGCGAAATCGTTAGAAAAGGTGAGAATCCTCAAACCCTCTTCTTTAAGATTGGTTTTATAAGGTGTTCTTCACAATAAATAATATATTTGAGTAGTTGTTGCATGTTAGGTCTATTAAATGCTTGCAAATAGTTTTATTTATGTTTCTCTTTAGTTTGTGAGTGGTTTGTGTGGACAGTTGCAAACGATTTCGCGTTTTGACTCTCAGAGATGCTCTTGGGCGACTTGCGAGAGCCAAATTGGGGCTTTTTGATCCAAAACGAATTGGATCAAATTGAAGGTATACGTAGGACCCTATTGCTACCAATTAGACATTCCCAAAGTTTCGTTTCAATTCGACTTCGAATCAATGGTGAAATTTGATTTTCGCCAAAACTAGGTTGAGAAAGGTGGGTTCGAAACTAGTTGGCAGATTAGGCTTTAGTTGGGTGATTTTGGGAACTTTATTAAAACCCAATTGACTTCTAATTTATGTCTAATGATCCTCTTACATGATTAGGTTTATTTTGATTATAATCACCAACTTGTAAGTGTGACTTTGTGGAACTTTGTAGAGCTTATGCTAACTAAAAAGATGAGGAATATACTCAACATTATCTTGCATGTTTAATTATGTAATTAAAATTTATTATTAATATATTGCCTTGCTTTAATATTTATTATCTTGTGATTATGTGTGGGACTTTGCACGAATGAAAGGTAAGCAAGTATCTTTGCTTTTATTTTCAATATTCTTTGAAAACAATATGAGAATGTATGAGATGGATGAGATTGAATGGATTGAGTGTTTTCTTTTATTTTCAAATTCTAAATTATTGATATAAAGATATATGGATGATGTTGGATTAAATTACTCTTTTTATTTTATGTTTCAAACTAGGGTTGTAGGTTCGCCCATTACCCTAGTGAACTTACATGAGTATGCATCTAGACCTAAGTACATGCATGCTAAGTGTCTAGAAGTGTTTGGCTTGGTAACCTCATGAGTACTACTACCCTTCCAGAAGGGGTATTGAAACCGGTTAACCCGTGATGTTAGTGGCTGGGTCTTAAGCGTCAAGCAGACCCAATATCATCATAGAGAGGTAGGGTTGCATATAATAGATACGGGCTCCTGGGCGCTCAAGACCAGTGAATTGATCCGTGAGAGGACATGGAGAGCATCCTGTCCATTATATGTGGATGACCACTGGGTTAAGGAATGAGATCCAACAGATGCCTCCCATTGAGGATTCCATTCATAAGTGGAAAGGTATTGAACCAAAAGGGCACTAGGCATGAGGGAGATATCTGGACCATATGTAGTACGAGACCGTATGACTTTGCACTGGGCTAGGATTATCCTTAACACGCACCAATCTCATACCAAACGGTGATGTGAGAGAGTGGTGACCTATACCCCAACCATGGCTTGACAGGACTTTACCCAACAACTGCGGAGAACCCAATAGACATCTCTTGTTGAGGGAGAGTGACTGAGACTGCCCAAAGGAGATTGGTGTACAAACTTAATGCGTGCCTACCATAAAGACCTCATGATAGAGTTAGGAGCATAATATCATAATCATTCATACATCATATCACTATCATTAATTACATTATTGATACTCAAGCTATATGTGTGGTGTGGGATCTTGTATACGAATGCATGATATGATGTGGAATCTTGTGTACGAATGCATGATATGATGTGGAATCTTGTGGACGAATGTATGATAAGATGTTGAGTTGACCTCACTGAGTTCTGTTGAACTCATTCCTTTTTATGTCTGTTTCTATTAGAATATTCTACAGGTTATGAGGACTCCTTCCAAGTGGAGGATTCGTCGCGGCAGGGCTTTCTTGAAGGAGTGACTGAAGAAGATGTAGACTTGCATGGAGCTTCATGCCCGTGCAAAGACTGTTCTTATGAGGTTGGATTCCATTAGGGAATCAATTTAATTTAAATTTCGCTATGACAATCTATGCTTCCTTCAAACTCTGATGTCATTTTGATTAACTTTAGATAATGGATGATTGTAACCTTTTGATAATCCAGATTTAATAACTTATTATTAGAACTTGTTTTATTCTTGTCCTTTTAATTATGCTATATCCTGTGTTGTATGGAATTGTCATTGAACCTAGGTCCTGCGGTGTATCACCCCCATGAGAATTTGGGTATGGCCGGATCCGACTGGGTGGGGTGTGACAGATAGATAGATAGATACAAGAGTCCTTGTTCACCATTAGTCTAGGACTCTTGCTCTAGAGTTTGATTTACACAAGGTAGTTACTATGTTTTACATAGACTATGTCTCATATGTGTTTGGTGCAACTCTAAGTCTGATCCATTTGTTGTGATGATGTAACCTTCTAAAGAACTTGAGGTGTTTGAGATGGAGTTTGAGTCTTGGAGAGATAATAGAGCTCTAAAAAGATTGATATTCAGCCAAGACTTTAGGTGAGCTTCCAATAGAGGCCTTCATGCATGGAGGAGTGATGGCGGCTAGGGCAACCCTAGGTTTGGCTAGGGTTGCATGAGAAGTTCCAGTTTTATCCTTTGAATGTGGAAAACCATTATTATCCATAACATGGCCACTCAAACTCAAGGGCGGAGATGACACCTTGAGGTTGGACAATAAAGCACAACCATTGATGTGATAGAGGTTTCGTGAAGATATTAGCAAGTTCATCCTCTATGGATAGATACCGAACCTAGGTATCCCCTTTGGCAACCTTATCTCGAACAAAATGAAAGTCAATCTCCATGTGTTTAGTACGTGCATGGAAGACAGAATTGACAGTTAGATATGTGGCCCCCACATTGTCACATTAAAGTATAGGAGCAAAAGATAGATAAACAACCACTCTTTCAATAGATATTGCAACCAAGTAAGTTTGGCCATTGCGTTTGCTAGGGATCAATATTCAGCCTTAGTACTTGACCGAGCCATAGTTTGTTGCTTCTTAGAACTCCAAGAGAAAAGATTAAAACACAAAAATATAGTATAGCCACTAGTGAACTTTTGATCCTCAGGGCGCCAGCCCAATCCAGCATCGGAAGGCCGTTAAATAATTCTAAGAATGCCGATGAATAAAGATACCATGAGAGGAGTGCCATTTAAATATTGTAAAATGCACTTCACTCTAAACCAATGATCTAGAGTGGGAGAATGCATAAATTGAAAAACTTTATTGACTGCAAATTGATTGTATGGGCACTATAGTTGCATATTGAAGTGCACCAATGATGCTTCAATAAAGAGTAAGATCGACTATCTTCTCCTGTAAACTTACTGGGTTTCTCAATAGTAAAAACTAGTGTAGAGATAGGCTTGCGGTTGGACATCTTTGCTCTCTTGAATATATTGATGTTGAAAAAGATAAAGGCTATCAAGAGATCTAGTGACAGACATGCCTAAGAAATAATGTAGAGAGCCCAAATCTTTTAGGGCAAAGACAATACAAGTTCACTGAGGAATGGGGCCAATAAAGTGTCAGTATGATATCATCAACATATAGCAAGATAAACATAGTGTTATCAAATGCATGAAAAATAAATAATGTTGTGCTGGTTTTAGAGCCAATAGGCCCATACTCAAGAAGAAAGGAGCTACGCTTGTCAAATCAAGCATGCGGAGCCTGTTGAAGCCACGAGGTTGGTTTATACATATAGTTTCATGCAAAAACCCATAAAGGAAGGCATTTTGAATATCTAGTTGTCTAATAGGCCAAGACTACGAAACTATAAGAGCTAAGACTAGCCGAATGGTAGTTGGTTTAACCACTGCACTAAAGGTTTCATTGTAGTGAAGGATTTCTAGCTAATTGAAACCCTTAGCCACTAAGTGGGCTTTGTGTCTTTCTGTCACATCCCCCCAGCCGATACCCTAACTGGCATACCCGAGGGAGTGATCCATAGCCCAAAAGATCAAGTTTAGGAACGATCATATCCATTTCGCACAATAAAATAATCAAAAGCAAGAACAAATCATAATGTTCAAGTAATTTATAATAAAAGTCAAGAAAGGATCTCAGAAAGATCACTATAGAATATCAGAGTGCGGGATAACAAGATACCAAATCAAAAGACAACTGTAGAGTATAGCAGAAATATACCCTACAAACACATGCGGAAGGTACATCGAAATCCAAGTAAAGCTCTAAGCTAATACAAGTAAAGTAAAAGATAAGTCTAGAAGAAACAAAAGAAATCTAATCCACATCTTCAGTCAGCTCTTCTTGCTCTTCAGTCTTCATCTTCTTCACCTTGTGCTTCCTCATACATAATGTCAAAGAAATCCGAACCTGTAGAGAAGTCTAACAACAGATTGTACAAAAAAGGAATGAGTTTCGAAAGAAACTCAGTAAGGCAAGTTAACCCATAACAACATAAATAACATGGAAGCAAACCATAACAAGATGCAATGCAATATGAAACAAGTAATGTATGTATGCATCTAAACTCTATGTATGCTGGTCTCTATGGTAGACATGCTTTAAGTCATAGCACCGTACTTCTTTGGGTAGGTCAAACACACAACGCCTTTTGGTAGTGGGTCCGGCATCCCTCAGGACAAACCATGGCAGGGGGTTAAGTCAACACACTCTCTCACAACCATTTGGCATAAGTACCGGCGCATGTCAGGGAAAAGCCTAGCCCAATGCAAGTCATCTACTCAGTTACATCAACTCAGTTCCAGATACTTCCATTCCTCGCCCCTGGCGATCCTTTCCGGTATCCTTTCCACTAGAGTCCTAATAGTCCCTGACTACGGACTCATCAACCCTATAGGTCATCCACATATGGTAAACGGGAAGCTCTCACGTCCTCTCATGGGTTGGTTACCGGTCTTGAGCGCCCGTGAGCCCAAGTCTAACCATATGCAACCCTACCGATAAATGGCCTCTTTCAAGTATCCACCATGTGATCCATGTCCTCTCATGGATTGGTTACCAGTCTTGAGCGCCCACGAATCCCCATTGCTGCCACGGGTCATTAGGTCTCAATGCCCTTCCGAATCGGGTCTGATATAACAGGGGTACAACCTAACCAAACACTGCTAGACAGCCTTAGGTATGACAAACAATGATTCGGGAAAGTGTCGATGGGCAACCCCGGAAACATCGCATACTATTTCCGATAATGTCTAAGGACAGAAGTGTCAAAAGGACACCTCCCAATCCCAAACCAAACTTAAGCAAACACAGTCTCAGATCAATTATAACATATACAATCAGCAACTCATTATATAAAAGAGAATGTAAAGTCATGATCAAATCATAAAACAATATAGTAATAACCAATTCATATAAGTATGAATAATGAAAAAGATTACATAAACAAGTGCTACTGTTCTCACAGTAGTAAATCAGAAGTATAAAGTATACAAACAGTAAACAAACTCATAGTTTCATAAGATAGAAACCAGAGAGTATGCAATCTATGTAGTTAAGGAGATAACTGTCCTTACCTTGATTATTGCCGAAGATAATCCAAAGATCAAAGAGAGAGGCTCCAAACTTAGCAAATAAACCCCTAACAATCATAGATATAACATTAGGAAAGATGCCTAAAAGATCAGAGAGCAAACGAATCAAACTGAGCGAAATTGAAGCTACTGACTTCATTGGTCGAGTGCCTTGGTCTACTGACCCAGTCGACCAATCAAGTCAAGACGGAATAGTGAAAACTGATTTGGTCATAACTTCTTCGTTTGAAGTCGGATTGATCCGAAATTCGAAGGGGAACTTCCTAGGATGTATTAGAATCATATGGGAAGATAAAATCATCAAGTCATGGTAAAAATATGGGTTCTTGGTTTGACCCAAGAAACTAGGGTTTCAACCTTATGGTTCCCATAATAAGGTTATGATTACAGGAAGAAAGGGAATGATTGTTATCAAGAAAATAACAAGAAATCATAGGAAATCTAGTTTAATAGAAACATTGCCCATGAGGTTTCCCTCACATGGGAGGTTACCAAGGGTTTCCAGAAAGATCATTCAAGGGTTAGGGTTAGGGTTTCAAGAATCTATTGGCTAGGGTTAAGATCATGATGATGATCATAGATCTCAAAGAATAGAATGAGATCATGGAATAGATGGTTGCAAGGATGCATTATCTTTTTCCTGATCTCAATCAAGAACAAGAACAAAGAAAAAATAATTAGAAATCCTAATTAGGTTAAACATGGATCATGAAGAAAATATAGTATGGTTAAGGATAAATAACTAGGATATGAAAGGTGTCACATCCTCCCAGCCGGTACCCTAACTGGCATACCCGAGAGTGTGATCCACAACCCAAAAGATCAAGTTTAGGAACGATCATATCCATTTAGCACAATAACATAATCAAAAGCAAGAACAAATCATTGTATTCTAATAAGTTAATAATAAAATTCAAGAAAAGATCTCAAAAGAATCACTAAGAATATCAGAGTGCGAAAACATGATACCAAATCAAAAGACAACTATAGAGTATAGCGGAAATATACTCCACAACATATGCGGAAGGTAGATCGAAATCTAAGTAAACCTCTAAGCTAATACATGTAATGTAAAAGATAAGTCTAAAAGAAACAAGAGAAATCTAATCCACATCTTCAATCGGCTCTTCTTCATCTTCAGTCTTCGTCTTCTTCACCTTGCGCTTCCTTATATGGACCGTCATCGTATTCCAAACCTGCAGAGAAGTCTAACAACAGATATGGTACAAAAGGAGTGAGTTTTGAAAGAAACCCAGTAAGGCAGTTAAATCCATAATAACATAAATGGCAGGATTTCAAAACAAACATAAATGCAATATGGTATGAGACAAACAATGAATGTATGAATCTAACTCTATGTATGTTGGTCTCTATTGGCAGACATGCTTTAAGTCATAGCACCATACTTCTTTGGGTAGGTCAATCACACAACGCCGTTTGGTAGTGGGTCCGGCATCCCTTGAGATATTCCATGGCTGGGGGTATAGGTCACCGCTCTCTCACATCACCGTTTGGTCTAAGTACTGGCGCATGTTAGGGTAAAGCCTAGCCAAATGCAAGTCTTCTACTTAGTTATATCAAGTCAGATCCAGATACGTCCATTCCTCACCCTTGGCGATCCTTTCCGGTATCCTTCACACTAGAGTCCTCATAGTCCCTGACTACGGACTCATCAACCCTATAGGTCATCCACATATGGTAAACGGGAAGCTCTCACGTCCTCTCACGGGTTGGTTACCGGTCTTAAGCGCCCGTGAGCCCAAGTCTAACCATATGCAACCCTACCAATAATGGTCCCCACAATGTGATTCCTGTCCTCTCACGGGTTGGTTACCGGTCTTGAGCGCCCACGAATCCCCATTGCTACCACGGGTCATTCGGTCTCAATACCCTTCCGAATCGGGTCTGATATAACGGGGTATTCCTAGCCAAACACTACTAGACAATCCTAGGTATGAAATCAATAGTTCAGGAATGTGTCAATGGGCATCTTCGGCGAACATCCCATACTATTCCCTCCGATGTCCAAGGACAGAAGTGTCAAAAGGACACCTCTCCTTCCCGAACCATACTTAATCAATCACAATCACAAATCAATCATATCATACACATTTACATTATATAGAAAATATACCATAATAAGATTCATCTCATATACAGTTGACAAATAAAGACATTCATAAACTAAAGAAAGCAAGTAAATAATGCTACTGTAATTGAAGTAAATACAACAGTAATATATTCATAAAATAATCTAATTATGGTAACAAATCCGAAAGATTCTAATATAGAAACTAAAATCACACAATCTATGCTATTATAGAAGTAACCATCCTTACCTTATATAACTTGAAGAGAATCTCCAAGGATCAAGGAGAATCTTCCCAAACTTGGCAAGAAGGTCCTAAACAAGTATATATATCATATTAGGAAAGAAACCTAGAAGGAAAGATATCAAAACATCCAAAACAGACCAAATCTGGAGTTGTTGTACTCATTGGTCGATTGGATTGATCTACTGTCTCAGTCGACCAATCAGTCGACCAATAGAGACAGTGGCCTACAAAATCAGAGTTTTAAGAATAAAGAACTGAATTTGGTGGTTCAAAAGGGTACCAAACAAGGGGGAAACTACTATGATAGTATCCTAGTATATAGAGGACTTCAAAGCACTAATCAAATCAAGTCTTCAAGTTACAAATTAGGAAACAAAAGTTACCATAATTAGATCAATCATGGTTCTTGAAGAATTCATAGTAACAATCATGGACAAGAACGATAGGATGATGGATCATTGATTGTGATAAAGAAATCATGAAAAGCATGCATAGATCTTCAAGAAAAATAGATCTAAGACTGAAGAACATGAATCTAAATAAGGAAACAAAACTTACCATAAATTTATTAGTCATGGTTCTTGGAGAAAGCATGGTATGATCAAGAAGAAAGAACTAGAGATTGATAGGTTACAACTCTTGTAAAGAAAACACAGCGATTGACTACTAATATGATCAATAAAACAGATCTAAGAAAATCAGAATTTGAATCAAAAGATGAACAAAGACAAGATCATGATTTAGATCATGATTCCTTCAAAAGCTTGCAATAATCATGGTTAAGATCATCGCATTAGCCATTAATCCTTAGGAAGATCATGAGGGATGAGTAGAGAGATGTTTGCAATAGAGAATGCAGCATCTTCTCTACTATGTCAGCCCAAAAAGGAAAGAAAAACAGAGATGGAGAAGAAGAAGAGAGTGTAGACATACCTTTGATGCAAGAGGAAGAAGATTACTTGAGTTCTTGCGAGGGATCAACCAAGGATGCAAGGAAATTGATTAGAATGGAGTTCTAACTCGTTCCAGAGGCTTAGGAGGCAGAGGAGACGAACTAATCCCGAGATTGGACTTAAATAGAGCAAGAAAGACCTTAATTTGGAAAACAGATCTCATTGGTCGATTGGATTGGTCTACTGGCTCCAATCGACCAATCAGTCGACCAATGGAGACAGCAAGGTACATATTGCACTGTTTTGGTCATAACTTCTTCGTTTGAAGTCCGATTGATCCGAAATTCGAAAGGGAACTTCACACAAACATACTAAGACTATCTAGCATGAATTGGGCATCATCCATGGTCCAAAAATCAGTACTTTATAATTTGGAGACATGAGTTTCTAAATTGGAAACAACATGGTTCTCATAGCCAAATCATCATGGATTCAAGGGAAGAATTAGAGAGAACAAGGCTTCACTCTAATGGAATATCAAGAGCATATCAGAGGCAAGAATAACTAAATAGAAAATCAAAAGAATACTAATCCTAGAATGAGAGGAATCAAAATAGAAACTTAGTAGAATGCTTATATCAATGGTCAACATAGAAGGCTAAAATGGCTAGAAAGAAAGGGGAATTGATTCGAATAGATGAAACACATTGGAACAACAGTAAAGGCTAAGATCAAACATGTTAAACATTAATGAGAAAAGAAGCTATAGTAGAATGATCATGCTGTCCAAAACTCAATCAAAATCAGTGAAGAATTGAGGAGATTCACCATGTGGTTTCAAGGGATGGATAGAGTGATTGGGGGTTCACTCTAAGACATAAGGAGATTAGAGAATAGGTAGTTATAGTAGTGTAACACCTTCTCCATAATCAAAACATCAAGATAGAACATAAGAAGAAGAAAAGAGAGAAGAAGGAGACAGAACACTGAAATCAAGGTCCAACTTCAAGATGTAACATTAAACTAACCTTTCTTCACCCAAAATAGATAGGGTGTCCTGGCTAGGTTTGGGCTGGATTTCACAAAAGGTTACAGATCTAGTAAGGAAAACACATTGATTGGATGTTAACAAGATCAAACTAAGGGTTCTTGGTTTGATCCAAGAAGTTAGGGTTTCACCCTTTTTGGCTCGCAGGAAAAGGTTGAGATCACAGAATGTAAGGGAATTAATGATTGGCCAATTAAAACAAGAAAATCATAAAAGGTCAAATTTAGATTAACATAAATATGACCCATGAGGTTTTCCTCACATGGGAGGTTACCAAAGGTTCTCCGGATGACCACACAAGGTTAGGCTTTCAAGAATTCAACTGGCTGGGGTTGAGATCATGATGATGATCATAGATCTCAAGGAACAAGATGAGATCATGGAGTGGATGGTTGCAAGAGTGCAGCATCTTCTTCCTGATCTCAACTAAGAACAGAATTGAAGAAAGAAAATCAGAGATAGAAGAAAGAGTGAGTATACACATACCTTTGCTGTAGGAGGATGAAGATTTCTTCAAGTCTTGTGAGAGATCACCAAGGAATGCAAGGGAATTGATTAGATTAGGGTTCTAACTTTTTCCAGAGGCTTAGGAGGCAGATGAGGTGGAGTATTCCCGAGATTAGACTTAACTAGAGGAGCCACGACCTAATTAGCAAAAACAGAACTCATTGGTCGATTGGATTGGTCTACTGGTCCAGTCGACCAATGAGTCGACCAATCAGGACAGCAAGGTTCAAACAGGGATTCGGAGGGCTATACAGGGTCAAATTGAGTAAGGTTTTCTTCTACGAGTCAATCAAGAAGTCTAGTTTCCAGAAATACTTTTAGATCAAGCATGGAAGTTCATTAGGTCCACAAAATAGGCTCACCTTCTTCGATGTGCAAGCAGGATTTGCTAGACATAGTTCAACAACTTCGGACAGGGATTTGGAAGGTTATATGGGGTCAAATTGAGTGGGGTTTTCTCCTACAAGTCCATCAAGAAGTCTAGTTTTTGGAAATACCTTCGGATTGAGCACAGGAGTTCATTAAGTATTTCAACTAATTCACCCCTCTTCGGTGCGCAAATTCAAAACTAACACTGACAATGCTCTCAAGTGAGGGGCATCATCGTCAATGTCCATGGGCTTGGGCTCCGACACCAAATCATCAACCAAAAGGGTCTACAAGTCTCTTTTTCCCCCACTTCGGGTCTTCGGACTTACAAACATAACAGATTCTGGGCTTGGTCAAGGTTAGGATAAGGCTGGACATTACAGATCTACCCTAAGGGAAAGGTCTGGCATGACTTCCTAAGGCTTTCAAAGATAATAACACTAAAATCAAGGTCCAACTTTAAGGTGTAACATTTAAACTAACCCTTCTTTACCCAAAACAGATAGGGTGTCTTGGCTAGGTTTGGGCTGAATTTCACACTTTCAATGGAGCCATTTGCCTTACGCTTGAGCCGAAAAACCCATTTATAGCCAATGACATTGTGAGAGGAAAGAGGAGAAACAAGAAAATAAGTAACATTCTTCAAAAGTGCAGTGAATTCTTCATCCACAGCCTTCTACTAATGAGAGTATTTGTTTGCAATAGTAAAGGTGGTAGGCTCAATTTGGGTATGAGCAACATGGGAAGTAGAGGTTAGAAGAACCCAAAGGTTTGCCTTTGATCATGTTATCATGGGATGAGTGTTCAATGTAAGTTCGGAACTGTTGGGTTGTCGGGTTTCTTGGGGTTCATAGGGTAGGTCAACAACTGGGTGAATATTCGTCCAAGGTAGGGGAGGAGGGAGAGGGTTCGGCTAAGAAGGTGTGGGAAACCATAGAAATGTTTGGGCTTGGAGAGGTTGCCCTTGGGGAAGAGTTGTGGGACCCAATGGGAGAAGTAGATGTGTAGTGTTCCCCAAGAGAGATCGGTCTAGGTGGGGTTCATAAAATAGAGGGCTGTGGTGGGGTAGGGAAGAGGGATACCTCACTAGCAAGGAAAGGGAATCGCCTTTCATCAAACACCATGTGGTGAGAAATAAGAATCTTCCCATTAATATGATTGAAGCACTTATATCCTCTATGTCTATAACTGTATCCCAAGAAGAAATGTAATGTAGACAAAAATTCTAGCTTATGTTTATTATATGGTCTCAAACATGGATAACATGCATAACCAAAAAAACCTCAAGGAGTCATAATTAGGTGAAACTTTAAAGAATTTGAAATAAGGTGAAATATTTTTTAACACTTGTGTAAGCAATCAATTAGTTAGAAAAATTGCAGTTTCAAAGGCATGCATCCAAAACCTTCTAGGGCAAAAAGCATGAGCTAACAAAGTTAAGCTAGTTTCTACAACGTGCCGATGACGGCACTCAGCAGCCCCATTTTTCTTATGGGTATGAGGGCAAGAGACTCTATGTTCAATATCATGCTCTTGAAGAAAAGTGGAGACAGTCCTATACTCACCTCCCTAGTAACTGTGGAAACGTTTAAGACGTCTAAAGAAGATATTTTCAACATGCAACTTGAATCACTTTAAAATACCAATAACCTCAAAGTTAACAATCATAAGATAAAACCAAATAAAATTGTCACAGTCATCTATAAAAATAACATAATAATGAGTCTTCAATGGATTCAACAGGAGAGGGTCCCCAAACATCCGAAAAAATTAAGTCCAAAGGTCCATTAGAAATAGATTTAGATGGGCAAAAAGGGAGTTTGTGACTTTTTCCTTTCTGAAGAGCATCACACACAAAAACAAGGTCCTCCAAACTAATTGGTAGAAAAAATTAGAAACCAAATTCTGAACAACTTTGGAAACAAGATGCCCCAAACTCGAACGCCAGTTCTAAAAGGAAGTCTTCTCTCTAGCCAACACCTTAGAAGAGGAGGTGGAGGACAATCGAATTATAGTATTCTAGCTTTTTCTTATGAATCTCCATAAAAATAAAGTAAATAAAATGGAGAATAAGGAGAACTTACTAGTTCTTACTTGTTCAAGCTCCTCAGAGAAAACCAAACATTGACTAGACCAAACGAAGAAGACAGTTTCTCCAAAAGCTCTGTGTTTCACTCTTGTACGTGCAGAAACAAAATGAGAAAAGAAGAGGAAAATAATATTTAAACATTTTCAAAGATTCCAATCCAAGAGGTCAAATATATCCCCTGTTCAATGATTCAGATGAAAAGCCCTTTAAGCATCCTCGAGATGCCCATCCAATGGTTGTTACATTAAACACTGGACAACTAGGATGACAAGTCTTTTCAAAATCCAATCACATAATTATGTGACGTGACGCCTATTTCAACACATGGCACATGTCGCGTGGTTCTAGGAGAACATGCATGTGATGAACGGCTACTAATAAATGCAACGTTTCAATTTTCGAAATGAGGAACGTGTATGGGAGCAACAATACAAATTCCTATTGGTCACACATATAAAACGACGACAAGATAGTCCCTTGGGCCGAGCATATGACTGCCGACTCCAAGGGACTAGGGGGCTTATGTTAATGGTTGGTTTGGCTAAGTAGGTCAAACATGGTTAAGGTTGACCATGGTTGGGGTTGACCCTGGTCAACCTTAACCAAGATTCAACCCAATAACTAGACAAGTTTAATAATGAATGGGTCAAACTGTAACAAAATAATTATGGAGATCAACCGTCAAGGACAATCAAAGTCCTAGTCATGAAAGACTCCCGAGTAGATAAGGTCTAAAACTCTATAGTAGGAAAGTCCAGAACAAACTCGTCAACAAGAGTCCGAGAAGGACTCCACTACTGAAGGTCAGTTAAACAATCCTAAAATCTATATAAACAGATCTAAGGACGGGAGGAAGGTAGGTAATAGTGAGCACTTGATTCCTAAACTAGGAAAGCTTACCTATTCGTTCTTCTAGATTTATTTCCTACTAACTTGCTTGTCAGAGACGGACCTCGACCAATACGGTCGAGTATGTTTGTGTAGGTCATCGAGTTTTGGTGGGCAAGGAGAATTTTTGCAGCAACAGTCCACGTGACACCTTCTTAGAGCTCACTATGCACTCCCTAGGAGATTTTCTCCCTAACGAGGAGCCAAATCCAGGAGGTCATCAGGTGAGAAGGATAACAATTGGTTGCTACACTTGTAGCAAGAAAGTGTCTTGTTTTCTCCTTGGCCACCAAGGAAATAGAATACTTAACTTTGGTTTTCATAAATGGCCTCAAAAGTTCTAGTATTTTCTAGAATACCATCCAAGCAGGGTTGTAAATGGAGAGTTTGGATCATCTCGTAGTTTGTGGTTGTAAAGCTGTCAGGGGAGCACAGAGTGCTTCCCCGTGGAAATGATCCACACTCGTAAACGGATAACCAAAATCCGCTTTCAAATCGCATCCATATCTATTGAGGGGCATCCGAATCCATTTGATAATTAATAGAATGCACCCTCAACAATTGGCTGCTACGCTTGTGGCAGGAAAGTGTCTTGTTATCTCATTGGCCACCAAGGAAATAGAGTACTTAACTTTGGTTTTTATAAATGGCCTCAAAAGTTTTGGTATCTTCTTGAATATCATTCTAAGTATTGATATAAATGGATAACCAAAATTTGCTTCCATATATATTTAGTGATATTCGAATTCGTCCGATAACTAATAGGATGTGCCCTCACAAATAAATTTATAAAGACTTTTGGGTAGTCATAAGCATAAGCTTTCTTTTATTTGGTTCTTTATATATTGGGGATGAGAATATTATATAATATACCATCAAATAGAATTGAATCCACAACCTCTTAACTAAGAGGTGTTGGTCTTGTCAATCGAAGCAAACCTACCATAGTGGGTAGTTAGAAACTTATACTCAACAATACACATATACTGATTACTGAAAAGAAGGAAAAAAAAAAAAATACACTATACTCAAAAGAAAAATAACTATTGGTCCGATCTAATAAATACGAATATATAATAGAATGCAAAAATGGTACCGCAACCATCCAATTTATAACTATTATCCGCTAGGAGACAGCGTAACAGAGAACCGAATACCAGCAAAAGTTAGGTGGATACAGATATTTGTGTTAAATCCGTTCAATTTATGTCATTACAAGCCTAATTGATGGAATTGAACGGAGAATCCCAGTTTGTAAATGCTTTCCGGTGCCTCTCAGTTGTGTGTATTTATTTGTTTGATTTCAGATTCCATTAATGGCGGCAATTGAAGCAGACTGGTCTGTGCTTCCAAAAGAACTGTTGTGTTCAATCTCGCGACGGCTTCACATCGTCGATAAGATCCATTTCGGTGCTGTCTGCAACTCGTGGAACTCCGCTGCATCCGACCAATCGTACCCACCAGCGTCTCAACTTCCTTGGCTGATGATTCCTTACAGCGAAGACGAGGAAGGAAAAGAAACCCGAAAGTTCTTCAATCTCTCAGATAATAAGAATTACCGGATCAAGCTCCCAAAAGAGATTCGTAGCAGTAAATGCGTTGGTTCCTCTTTCGGTTGGCTTGTAATCGTCGATATCTTGAGCCGTGTTCTTCTCTTGAACCCTTTCTCCAGTGCCATAATCCATCTCCCACCAACTGAAACCTTTCCTGATGTATTGGGTGTTAGTGGCTCTGAATCGTCTGGTAAAATAGATTATTACAGGATTCATAGACGTGGGTGTATTAATCGTGAATGTTCAGTTTCTCCTGCAAGATTAAGGGTTGTGCTTATGAGTAAGGCACTTGTTACCGCAGATCCTTTGATTGATAACAATTACATGGTCATGACAATTGGGTTCTCTGGATTGGCTTTCTGTAAAGCTGGAGCTGATTCATGGACCTTATTGGATCCAACAACAACGACATCGAGTGGTTGTCAGGACATTCTGTATTTGAATGGGTTGTTATATGTGCTTCATGATTATGGAACTATTGTGGCTTGGGATGTCAGTGGCAACCATCCTACTAAGGCAACCAAGGTTTCCCCTCCATTAGAGAGGTTCTCCCTTGGAAATCCCCAGCCATATGGGGATTGGTTTATTAGGAAGAGATACTTGGTGGAATCCTTAGGAAACGTGTATCAAGTTCTTCTTTGGTTTCTAGAAAGGGAGGGATGTGGGCGTAATCCTTATGGTTCAGCTTCATGTAGTGTTTACAAGCTTGATCAGGGTACGAAGACTTGGATTGAAGTTGCAAGTTTACGTGATCGCGTGTTGTTTTTGGGCCGTAATTGTTCAATTTCTTTATCAGCTTATGGTTTTCCTGAGTTGAGAGGGAATTCTGTCTATTTTGCTGAATACTTCTGGAAGGGATGGTCGGGAGGTGATCCTGCCGAGAATCATTGGTCTCTGGGTGTTTCTAACCTTGAAGAAAGGAAATTTGTGAACTACTGCTCTTGTGATTTGCAGAGGATCAGGCCACCACTAGTCTGGGTAGCACCTAACTTTCCATAGACTTTGATTGTCCATAATTTGTATCTCCAAATAACAATATCAAAAGGTCTGTTATTTCTCGAAGAAAACAGAATCCTTTTGGTGGCTTTGTTCTCTCTAAAATACAAGTTATACATTCTTTTCTGTTCGCATTTTTGTGGTCATTGCCTTTCCTTTCCTTTATTATTATTTAATGCCTTTAGATGGTTAAAGAATGAATAATTCTTTTTGATTGGTTAATTTTTCTCCCTGGTGAGCAGAGCCCCCCCGGGGGGGGTCATCACCAGCTGCTCCTCAAATCTTGGCACGGTTCTAGGTCCATTAGGATCTATACAATATTTTTTCCGGACTTGGCCTCTTTGGAACTGAGTTTGTTTTTCATTGGGTTATGATACAACTTCAGTTTATTATCCTGTTTCTGCAATGACTCAGTGAAAGACTTCGACAGCCCTCCCTCCCTATTTCTTCCTCTTTGTCCTCCATTTGGTTCATGTGCCTGCTTTTTGAATAGCTTGGAAGGGTAGGCAGCAAAAAGCAAGTTAATCTTGATTCAAGTATGCCATATTTCTGATCAAGATTGACCACTCACTCATAGTTTCTTATTTCTGTCAGTTATATTGTAACTGGGGTTCCTGATATGTCTTAATCATGTCGGGAATTCCCAATTTGGCTTGGCAAGACCATCTCGTTCGATCTTCCTTGACAGCTCTCCTCTCTTCCACCCATTCTTGTCTCACTTTTTGTTTTCAACTTGTGCATTCTGTTACAACTTGTACCATGTATGAATTCGAAATGAGCTGACTGGAGAGCAAGGATTTATGTGACTGACTCAATTTAGTTGTGATGATGTTTCTTGTTTCTGTTGTTGTTGGTGGTGGTGGTGTTGTAATTTACTCCAAAAACACATTGGATGGTGTTGTTTCTGTTGTTGTTGTTGGTGGTGGTGTTGTAATTTACTCCAAAAACACATTGGATGGTGCGGAATGTTGGACAGCTAGTCAGCAGTATGTAGATATACCATGCGAAGCAAAATGAAGATATTGAGATGGATTATGGTTAAAGTCTGGAGCAGTCCCTATAGGAAGTGGTATGCAATAATAAGAGACTAGGAAGGACCCAAGTATAAAGTAAGGAATGGACAGATTAGTGCTGAGTTGGGAGTAACCCCCATGCATGAGATGCTTTGAGATAGTCAGTTGTGGCAGCTTATTCATTTTCAATGGAGGCCTTGGGGTGCAACATTATGGAGTAAGTTGTTTTATATAGAAGGATCTAAAAGAGTGAGGAAAGACTTGCACTGTTTGGGCCTTGTCTCAATTATGGTCATGAATGGGGCTGTTTGGTCCATATAGCTGAACCTCACCATAATGTGGGAAGGTATGCTTCAGGGTGTATTCAGACTCATGCAGATCTAGATAATCTGGCAAAGTGGCAGAAGCTTGCAGATGACTGATTCTTCCTAAAGGACAAGGAAAGATAGAAGAGTAAAATGAATGTCTCCCTTACCCCAGAACTTTCAATAGACAGTTCATTCAAGAAGTCCATTTCGCACCTATACTCTGGGTTCCCCCAGCCTTGGTGCAAACCAGATACTAAAGAACTAACAGATATGCCTGATTGACTGGTTCAAGCAACCATCCCTCAGGAAAGAAAAGCTTGACCCATATCAGTAAGATTACTAAGTTTTCATCAAAGTTGTGCTCTTTTTCATTTTATTACTAATGTTTATCTTTCCTCTTTGCTAAGATCCATGTAACCAACTGCATTTAGTTTGGGTTAGCTCAAGTTAGTTGCTGCTTCCTTAGCCAGAAACTTCCAGCAACTTGAGACAACTTCTAAGATTTAGTATAGTATTTATTGAATCAGTGAGCATTGAGGTGACTGCATTACTATTAATTGAGAAAACAATTCTTATCCTCATTCTCTATGGACAGTATTTCTTTTGAATAACCAGAAATGTTATGTTAGTTAACTCCATTTTTTCTTTCCTAATTCCACCAATATATTTTTTTGCCTAGTGTGCTGCTGGTTCCACTATTGTATTTTACGAACTTGATCTGTACTTTTATTTTGTTTAAAGCTATCAAATGTCTTCCCCCCATCCCTAAACAATGCTGTCAAGCCCTATGGTGTATGGCACTTGGAATTGTCTAAAAAACTTGTAACCTTCTTGGGCAACAACATAAGGGGTCGTGCATAGGGGATTTGCCGAATCTGCGATGCTCCTAAGAGAGAAGGCTGTATCTCCTAGAAAACAATGTCAGTTTCTCCATCTAATTCCAAATGTTAACATACCTATCTAATTTCTTACCTTTGGTTTTGGGACTAGTGAGTTCTTTCAGAAGTTCTAAAAATTGATCCCTTTTAGTTTCTCCTACTGACTTCCAAAAACTGATCAGGAGATTTCCTAAGCAATTTAGGGGTTGTATGGCAACGATTCTGTGCCAAAATTTCCAATTCGGCACAGAATCCACTTTTTATGCTTCTGTGCTGAAGTGGGCAAATTTGGCACAGAATCTGTACCGAAATCTTGTATGGTTGGTCACTGATGGGCACGTTTCTTTGGCCCATCTTGGCACATCTTGTATGCTATGTATAAAGTCGAGTACAAAATCGGCACGCTTTTTTTTTTTAATTTTTTAATAAAACCAAAAGAAAACTAAGCTAAATACAAATACCACATAAGAACATCAAAACTAAATGAAAGATCACCAAAAGGCTCCATCTATTTATAGAAAAATGGTTTTCATTATTTGTCAAAAACAAAATTAACAACATGAATCCTAATGGAATCAAACCATCACACCCTAAAAACTTTTTAGCTGCTCTTCCATTTGAGCTAAGGATTCTAACCTACAAAAACACATGTTGGATAAATCCAAAAGAGTCCCTATTATGAAAATAGCCATAAAATAGATATTTTTTCTTCTATGATCCGATATTACTTCTTCAGATATCCAATTTAGGTTTCCAAATTCTTCAAACTTTTTGTTGGCAATTTGCTCATCGCGGATGAAGTTATGAATAGCACAATAAGATTTGACAATTCTGGGTTGAACATTTGACAGTTCGAACAATCAATCATAAGTCCAATAATTAATCGATTAATCGACCATAATAAGAGAAAATACAAAATTTGTCATGAACTCATAAACATCTTTTAAGGTCAACCTTTATGACTATAAGACATGTTTTCACTTAGGTTATAAACCCAAGGCTGAAATGTGAGAGGTTTGTTGTTGAAGTTGATCCCATATACAAAATCTGGACTAGGTTGGACTATAACCAACCAATCTACCCCTCTTCTTCTTTGTTCAACAGAGAAATGAATGGTTTTGCTTGAGGAAGAAACTGGGAAATAGTTGAATGTGAGACATATTACCCTCTCACATCAATGTTTAGTAACAATAGAATTCAACATTCTATTCTGATGAACATTCAATACTATTGTTGATTCTCAAAAAAATGTCTTGTAGTCTATAGAGTACTCACACTATCAGTCTCTGAAACTTTCAGGAATGTAGAGATCAACAAGAAGAGATGATGCATGATGAATTTCAGAGTCAACAAAACTAATTTATTCTTCTACATCAAACATTTTACAGCACACAAACTCACTATTACATAAACCTATATTTCTACCCACACCCACAAAATTATCAATCGAGCATTGCAATGGTAGTGTTTCATCACTATTTGATTTAGGCATTAAATTGCTACTAGCTTTTGAACCGCACCTTCGAATTTCAGTTAGTAAACTTAGTTTGAAACCTCTACCCTTCTAACTCTTCTAACTGTGTAATTAGAAACTGTAGAGGTGCACAATCCTCTTCCCTTGCAGGCAAAGGATGTGGACTCGAACTTACCTTTTTATCAATACAAATATCCCACAAGCCAAGAGTTGAAAATGGTTCAAATTACTTTTCTTAGGAAGAGAACTGCTTTGTTAGGAATACCCCAAAAAAAACTGCACTGTTTATTTTTATTTATTAATTTTCACTTTATGTATTGTTTCTAGTGGAAACCAACTTTGATCTTTAAGAAAGAATGTGGTTTACCAAATAATTAGTTCTACTAGCTCTTGGCAACATTTTTCAACTACCGGTTCAATGCCATTCATGTCAATTCCTTCTCCCAATCAATTGACATAGGAGGATCAATTTTGCCGATCTGCAGTCCATCTATCTTGTCTTTTAACAAATATTAGTAGTGAAAAATCTAATGGCACCTCTTTTTAGAAACAAAGATAAATTCAAGAATAGCAAACCCAAAATTAGAACCCTCACCAAAACTGAAACTCCTTCAATAAATGAGAAATATAGAAACTTGTTAAAGCAAGACAGCATCAAATCATCTAATTGAATCAGAGATCGCATTAGTCCCCAAATCACCCAGGTAAATTTCCACATTGAATAATTATATATTCAAGCCAAGAAATTAAATCGATGGGGTTAACAGCAGACCAGCCGAATAAACCCTTACTCTAGTGCAGAGGCATGAAATTGCCTCTAAGAAATCAAAATCAACAATAAAGGGCCAAGACTCTCTCATGGCTAATAACAGCAGCCCCTCCTTTTATATTGATAACTAAAAGCTCACCTTCGAAGACTCATCATGAACACCAAAACTTTATATTTGCATAAATCGAATCGGTGGAGGTCAATTGATTGGAAAACAAATAGAATTAGAAAGAAAAAAAAGGAAAAACGCAGCTGATAAGACTTTGATAAAATAAATAGAATTAGTAGAGTGAGAAGAATGTAGTTGATGAACAACAGAGTCACCATGAATAGGCTCTAGATTACCTGAACTGGGAACAAAAAACATAGTGAACGAAGATGAAGAAGTGGGTTGCAGATAGTTTCGGTTGAAGAGAGTTCAGTTGTAGAAGACAGAGCTTTGCTTGCACAAGACGGCTTCGGCTTTTGGTAGAGAGATAGGTTGCAGATATGCTTCCAAAACAAAGAGATCGGTTGCAAAGACGCTCCCAAACAGAGGATCGGTTGCAAAGACGCTTCCACACACAGAGATCGGTTGGAGAGACTCGTTTTGGAGTCGAGAGAGTTGAGAGAGACGAGAGGGATATGAGAGATGACAGTGTAGAGAGAGGACACATTAGGGTTTTAATGGAAATGACATCGATAGCCTTGATCACCGTCAATGACAAGCGTGTGCCCATGTGTTTACAACAGAAGCACTTTTGTGCCAGAGAATCTCCAAATTGGAGCTTCTCTGGCACAAGGAAAAACTGTGCCAAACACCAGGTTTAGCATAGTTTTGCTGAACCAGAACAGAAAAGTTGAATCGGTTTACTATACATGTTTTTACTGACATGAGTGCAGTAGATGTTTCATTTCCATCTTCTCTATAGTTTATAATGCCTGTAAGTAGAGATTTCTGGAATTAGTTTGTTAATTAAAACAAAATCCAGTCAGAATATAATTGATGCATTGTGGCTTCTCTTCTAGTGTACCATAGATCTTGAAAGTGCGAACTTATTATTTTTTAAAAGCTCATATTTTACTGCAGTGAGGTGAAAGTTAACACAGACACCAGATGCAGATCAAATTTATGGAAGATGATCTGCTGTGGTGGGGTTTCAGATATTATTTGAAAAAAAAAAAAGAGAGAGAGAGAGAAGAAGAAGAAGAATCAGAATCAGAGGAAGGAAAATGATATGTATGGTTTATCAAAGGAATGATTGCTTTCTGGTTTTCTATTTTAACATTCAACAGTGAGAAGATAGGGGGAGTAAAGAAAGAAAGATAGGGAGAGAAGAGCTATGTACGAAGGAGCCAATATTTACTTATGGGGGCCCCCCCGGGGGCCGGCCCGGACAAGAAAAAAAAAGAAAAAAGCCCCCGAAGAAAGAAAAAAAGCACAACCGGAAAAAAGCACCCCCCACCGGGGGGGGGGGGCCGGGCGCGGTAGGTGGTTGGGTGGGGAGGAGAGACAATGAAGCAAGGAAATGTGACAACTCTTTCTTGAACTGTATCTATCATAAGCAAATTGTTGCCTCTATTCCAATCACAAGTTTCACATTTTTTTTAAAGCTAATTTTGAGTATTTCACATTAGTCAAGGCATCGAAACAATTTTTTAGCAAAATTTGTTGGGGTAAGGTTGCTTACGCAAACTGTTCCCCTAGACTCTTGATTGTCTGGAAGCCTTTGGACTTGAAAGCTCTATGATTATTCTCAATTGACCCTCTTTGCCCCTTAGAATTGTTAATGAATCTTCGGTACTTTTTTTGCCTCGTAACCTTGCTGAACATGTTAAGACAGTTGGGCCGCTTGAGTGCACCGTACGCTTATAAGGGTGTCAATTCATATCATGTGCTGTTTATTGAAACCAAAACTGTACCACTAATACCATATCACATTGTACTCAATAAGGAGGTTTGTTAAAGAGATAATAACAAGTAACAACCATATAATCTTAAATTCTTGATGTGTCTTTGGTCCTCGTATCAAATATTGGGTACTTCATGGTTATGTGGGAAGTGTTAAAACTGATATCAACCGATTTGTACTAAATTAGTTTAATTTAACAATCATACGTTAGACCAAGCTTCAGCAAACACCTTTCAATGGTCAATGCTTTTTCATCTTTTACACCAAAAAAATAAAAAAAAAATATTGCTATTTACTTCCTTTAGCAAATTTGTTTTTTTTTAATAAAGATGGGTTTTGACAGAATGGATGGAGGACCACAGATGTAGTCTCTCAACAAAATTGATGGGATAAGATTACATACGGAAAATGCCCCCCTTTATCCAGCATGCTTGGCTTTTATTTGTGCGGAAGCCTTTGGCATCTATGTTGCATTTGAATCAAACAATGCTTTTGGTTGTATCATCAACAATAATAATCTCTTTCTTATGCATACTTTGCTTAATGGGTTTTCAATTTTTCTATCTTGAGTTTTGGCCCCATGGATAGAATTTTTGGTTTTAATACCCACATGGGTTTTTGGAGAATTCTCTTTGTAGAGTCCAGATCCTTTACCACTTGGTCGTGGGATCGCATTCTATTAATTAAGGGTTTGTTTGGTTACATGAGTTTGGAGATTTCAAATATTTAGAGATTTCAAATATGTGGAGTCATAATTCATAAAATTAACTATTTGGTTAACCTAAATATGTGGAATGAAATTTGTGAATTCATCCTAAAAACCTATTTGGTCGACGTGATTGTGTGAATGTGCAAATGTTTAGCGCTTGAATTTCACCCCATACCCATAAATCTACAGATTCACATTTTTAGTGTAAAAAGATGAATCTCTAGATTTCACGAATCCATAAATTTTCACAACCAAACAGGTATAAATCAAGCATTCATGAATCTAGAGATTTGAATATCTAAATTCATGTAACCAAACAAGCCTTAAAAAATTCTGAAAAGCAATTAGAAAGGATTTCTCTATTTAATAATAGTAAGTCTACATTTTGGATCCTTTTAATCTCTTATCTCTGCAACAAAACTTTCTTCCAAATTCATCCAATGTACGAACTATTAACCATCTCAATGAAACGAGTTTCACCTTATCTCAACTATTGAGTTTCACTTGACTCAAACCTCTCTTGATCAGTTCTACTTCATCTCACCTACCTTGTAATCATTGTAATCTCCAATAGAGTTAAAACTCTTTCTCTGCTGTATATAAAGAGAACCTGTAACATGAAAGCAATTAAGGAAATTACTTTAACAACAGAAGCAAGTCTTTTATGAACTCTTTTCTTAACATTCTAATTTATTATTCTTTTAATAAATAAAAAAATTCCTTCTTAATCCTATAAATGAATAAATTAATTAATTGGAGATCTGCAGCTAGTTGATTAGCACAAAAATATGTAAAGACAAAATTGGATGACTTGGTCAGATCAATTATTCCAAGATAAGGAGATAATTTATTTTAATTATTTAATATTTTTAATATCATTATCTTAAAAAAAAATTCTCCACCCTATAAGTACCCTATGAGATTCTAATATTTCTACAGAAACACATGGAATCATTATGGAATTGAAAGTCGTGTATTGTCTATGTGAATCATTAAGGCCGCATTTGATTTCGCAATTCCTTGGAATATGCTTCAGAGTCATGTTTCTATAGAATCATGATTCTGTGGAATTAGGTTTTGTAGGATCATATTCATCATAAAAAAATTGTTTGGTTCTCCTGATTTTGACAAGCAAATCTGTCTTAAAAATCATTTGGTTACCCTAATTCTGAAAGTGAATATGTTTGAAAAACTGTTTGATTACCTTGATTCTGTGAGTGGATTCAAACCTGAATCACTTGAAAAAGTGTTTGGTTACCCTGATTCTATGAGTGGATTCAACCTGAATCACTTTGGATAACCATTTATTATTGGGTTGAGGGCTATTGAGAGGAAGTGGAAGAACTTTCTTGCTCCCCCTTTCTTGGATTGGTTAATAGGAGAAGACAATTTTTTTTTCTTTAATTTGAATTATTTTGTTCCTCTAATTGTTAAGGGTAATAGATAATTTTATATAAGTGTAACTACTTAATATAAAACCTGGCAAGACCAAAACTCTAAATTAACTGCTAGCTCCCACATACATGATATATGGCAGCTCCTATTGACAATTGACATTTTGCATTTATGAGAGTACCATATTAAACAATTGACCACCACCACCAACAACTTGATTTTGAAATATGTGTATACAATTAAAGATGTGTTATAAGTTTGGAATGCAAAATGGTCTCTTAAGAGCCATTGTATGGAACTAATTTATCCATTTTCTACGCATTGGTTGGAGACATATGCATTGTCTGAATATCAAATTGATTGCTCAACTCTATAGATTAGGATCTTGACATGCTAACGGTTTATCTTTGGAAATTTTTCCTGTTTGGCGGCTTCATCCACTTGAAATCTAGGGCTTGTAACTTCTGTTTCTATCTTTAGAAGTTTTTTCTCTTCCTGAAATCTTAATGAAGAATTCACTTTGGAGGGGGAAAAAAATTAATGCAAACTCCAACATTAGTACAACAATGAAAAAAATATAGATTAGATGTGATTCTTTACATCATGTTTTTAAGGCTCCTAAGTTACATCATGTTTGTTACAATTCTCCCATTATAATCCTCCCAAGTTACATCATGTTTGTTACAATTCTCCCGCTATGATGCTCCCAAGTTACATCCCTCCATACTAAGTCCGTTGAAACACATAACACTGATTCCCTCCCAAAGCACCAATACCTGCTACACCATGGAGTGGAGCTCGTGAGCTAGAAAATATAGGGAAGTAGCTGTTGATTGCACAACTGCAATACATGGCTTCAGGACTGAAATGTGAAATACTGGGTGAACTTGTGACCCCTCCAGCAAGGCCAACTGCTAGGCTACTCTACCATGAGCTCTGTTATCTGGAAAGATCCAAATTTATGTATTGGCAAGCTTGAACTTGAATGACAACTTACTGTCATCCATCTTTCTGAAAGTGATGGAGATCTTGCCATGGGAAAACCAGTAAGTAAATAGGTAGAGAGATCATGCTTCAAATTTTGAAAAAAATCATGACACTATCTTTTGCTAGGCACACTAGGAACACAATGCTTTGTTGAAAAAGAAACGGTGTAACGGGAGCACGAGATAACGATGACAGCTGAAGCTCTAGGCACGTACTATGTCGCGTCCTTAAGACGAATCGCCCCTCACGGAAGGTGCTATGAGGTACCAGCGAACCGCTCCCGGATACAAAGAAGCCCAAACTCAAGGTTGTTTCCCGAGTTTTGCAAAGCACAGACAAAACTCAGAACAGAGAAAACTTCGGATTTTCTTATCTTCTGCTGTTGAGAAACTAGAGAGGATTTATAGGCATTGAGGTGCCTCTCGACGTCATGACCGTCGTATGGGGCACCTCTCTGTGGGATACAAATGCCAACGTTCGATCGAGCCGTTGGATCGTGGCCGCACGATCTAACGGCAGATCGAACCACAAGATGACATTATGGATCTACTCCACGCCCTAGATCCGCCGTTAATCAAAATAGACGGTTCAGATCTGATCTCGCTCGAAGCGTGCTAAGTGCTAAGTGCTAAGTGCTAAGTGCTAAGTGCTAAGTGCTAAGTGCGTGCGCCAAAAACGCCTAAACAGCCCACTGCCCACGCCGCGCGTGCGCGAGCGCGCTAGGACGGTACACCGTCCTCGCTCGTACACTGCACACGCATTGGCATATCTTTTGATATTAAATCAAAGTTAATAGGCAGTACCTATTAATTAACTTGGATTCCGACATCTCGGTTTCCAATGTGGGACTATATAACACACTTTCCTAAAATAAACATAGGAAAGTTTCCGCACTTATAAATCCAATTTTAAATGAAACGTTTATTATTTTATTATATTAAAAATAATACAACAGTCCCCCACTATTTTCAATATAATGAAAGTAAATACACAACAGCAACTAGGAACCAAATGCTTAAATGGTAGGTGTACTTAGACTTGAACCTCCACTTAGTGAAATCCATCAAAGCTAATCGAAGTATACGAGTAGTCAAGCCTTTGAACTGATAATTCTATGATGAGAAGCTGGACGTATATCACACACTTGATTTCTTCTCCGAATATTCTCCAATAAGTGGACACTGATAAGGCCATGTGTCTCTATCCCGGTATCATAAGTGCCTTAGAATCTAAGCCCAAACTCAAAGAAGCGGCCTCACTTCATGCACTCACTTAGGTAGATTTATCAAAGGTGTCCCGTAATAAACACCCCAACAAGAACCGTTATAGATCTATTAAGAGCATACAGCTCATCCTCCACTACATTACGGGTACCAAGCACTCCTCTTTGGGATGGTTAATAATTAGTGCTTGCAGATCACTCCATACAAAGTACTTTACTCATTGAACTCAAACTTGACATCTCAAGTATTGAGACGAGTTTCCTCCGGTGGTGACCTTAGGAAATGAGCTTAAGACCCATCCCTTTTGCGGTATTTTTGACCAAGTCCCTTGTAAGACCTTTTGTCAATGGATCTGCCAAATTTTGACTTGATCTTACAAAATCGATGGTAATTACTCCATCAACTATCAAGCGCCTCACAAAACTATGTCTAAGTCCAATATGTCTTGACTTTCCATTGTAAATCCGGCTATATGCTCTAGCCAAGGTTGCTTCACTATCACAATGAAGCGAAATTGGTGGCATGGGTTTTGGCCATATTGGAATTTCTATCAACAAATTCCTAAGCCATTCTCGCTTCTTTACTACGAAGCTAATGCCACGAACTCTGCTGCCATAGTAGAATCAGCAATACGGGTTTGCTTCTTTGAACCCCAAGATATTGCACCCCCACCAAGAGTGAATATCCAACCACTTGTGGATGAGTGGTCTTCGTGTCTCGTTATCCAACTAGCATCGTGAACCCTTCAAGAACAGTAGGGTACCCACTTGTATCTTAAACCATAGCTAGTTGTTCCTTTTAGGTATTTAAAAATCCTAAAGACGACTTTCAGTGTAGGTTACTAGGGTTACTAGTGACCTACTAAGTTTTCCTACAACATATGCTATGTCCGGTCTAGTCGGTCATTGCATACATTAGACAACCAATAGCACTAGCATAGTCAGTTGTGACACAGCCTCCATCATTTGGTACTAATTTAACACGAGTCAAAAGGTGTACTAACAGTGAACTATCTAAATGGCTGAATTCTTCAACACTTTTTCAATGTAATGAGAGTGTCAACATTAATCCATCATCATGTTTGATTATTCTAATGCCCAAAATGACATCAGCTCACCCATATCTTTCATATCGAAACTAGCAGACAAATACTCTTAGTAATTTCTACTTGTTCTAAATCAGACCAAATATAAGCATGTCATCAACATACAAACAGATTATCACACCTTCCTCCAAAACTGCTATACACACATTTGTCGGACTCATGTATTTTAAACCCATTTGACAAAATTACTTTGTCAAACTTCTCAGCCACATTTTGGTGCTTGTTTGAGTCCGTATAGTGACTTTACTAACTAAGACCTTGCACTCGCCCTCACAACAAATCCTTAAGTTGTTACATATAAATTCTCATCTAATCACCATTTAGAAATGCTGTCTTGACATCCATTTGGTGAATGACAAATTATATATAGATGCCAATGCAATTAAAACTCGGACAGAGCAATCCTAGCCACGGAGCATAAGTATCAAAATAATCTATTCCCTCTTTTGAGTGAAACCTTTCGCTACTAACCTTGCCTTAAATTTATCAATGGTTCCATCAACTTTTAATTCCTTTGAAAATCCACCACCCTATTGTTTTAGATCCAGGGGGTAAACTAACTAATTTCAAGTATTATTTCCCATGATGGAGTCCATTTCATCATTGATGGCTCTTCAGAAAGCACATCCCGAGACTCATAGCTCCTCATAAGTTTTAGGATCTGTCACATTAAAACACTAAGGTTTGATTACTTTGAATTCTCTAGTACCTTCAACTAGATACATAAAGAAATCCGGGCCAAAAGACAGCCTCCTTGCTCCTCCTTAGTTCGCATAGGTGTTTGAGACTCCATCATTCTCTTATGGTTAAAGAACTTGTAGTCCTAAGAATGGAAGAGAATCTAGTTCATCAAAAGTAGCATCTCTTGACTCTATAATTGTGTTCAACTCTATTGAGTCATTAGGTTCAACAACCATGAACCTATATGCTTGCTACAGAGCATAACCTAAGAAAATGCACTCAACACCTCTTCACCTAGCTCTTCCTGCGGAATTTTCACAAAGCTCTACATCCCCAAATCCTAAGGTATGACAAATTTGTCGCTCCAAAGTCATATGGGGTCTTTGGGCTCTTGAAAGGAACTCCGTCGAGTATATGGCAGCGTTAATAAAGCCCCCAAAACCTCTACTTAAACGAATATGACATCATAGCATTCACCATTCCATAAAGTCCTATCTTCCCACGCCACCGTGAGGAGAATAAGGTCTGTAACCTCATGTACATCCCACACAAAATATTCGGGATCATGGTATTCCCCACCCCTACACTCCTAAGACATTTGATGGTTGTCTTACAAAAATTCTCGACTCACTTTTAAAAATTTTAAAATATTTCAAAACTTCATCTTTAGCATCAAGAGAATACATAACAGAATCGGAACAATCATCAATAAATGTTACAAAATACTTCCTCCTCGAGTAGGGGTACTATGAGATCACAAACATCACTATGTCTCAAATCCAAAATACAATCTCTATCACATTAGGAAAAGGCTCCTAGTTATCTTAGTCCATGCATGTTTTGCAATTATCTACATCATGGTTAACTTTAGGAATTAAGTCTAGTTTAACCATATCATTCATTACAAAATTCACATGTCCAAACACCATGCCATAAAGAAAACGAACCAAGCATGTAACAGAATATAACTTATTCATTGAAAAAAACAATGTTTAACAAACATACCCTCATAACATATCCTTCCCCACAAAAAACCTCCCTGTCGAATAAATTTATCGACTCAAATACAAGTTTAAACCAAATTACAAAGACTCAAACAGGTTCTTCTAACCACAACATGGTAAACATCTATCAAAGTAAGGATTTCAGTAACTCAAGTCACCCTCCTCACCAGCGGAGGCCCAATAGAGAATACTCCCATCTCTTCGACATACTAAAATAAGCCGTCATTACACATGTCCGGTTCACAGTCAATCCACCAAGAAGTTCAACACCAAGAACATTAGCCAAATCATAGCCACTAGGTCTCCTTATGGTTGTTCTTGTCATCGATTATCCGACCTAAGCACATCCCTGATATGACCCATTTCCACGATAACGGGACCCCTCGGACAAACCCTATAGGAATTAGAACTTAGCTCCTCCTTCATTACCGTCAACCCTTAGGGTCCCTCCTCCACACAAGAACTAGAGGTATCGGCCACACGATTATGTCCTCCTCAACCATATCACCTCAGCCAAAGTGACATCTTCCCGTCACCCTATAGTCCCAGGGAGCAGCTTGTCAAAATGGGAAACCACAATGCCATCCATCAACCATGTTGGAAAATTGATAGGATTTGTTATCAAAAAACTTCCATCACTTCAATCTACCATAGTGTACAAAGAACACTTCAAGGAACTCCTCATCCCACTAGATAGGTAAAAGCATCCCAATCTCTTTCGCGCCCATGGTGCATGTCGAACAAAGTGTCACAGAAATGCAATATGACCCAAAGCACGGCTCCCACCATCGTGCTCAGCTCCTCCGGGTGTCCACATACACCACACTAGTTGACAACAAAAATGCATCTTCTTCCAACGCTGAAATTAGTTCCAAACATCCATTGATGATGTCCATCCAAGTCATGACCATCTCGAAAATTACGCTTAAGAATGTTAGAAAAAGAAACGAATCGACACAGATAACAATAGACAAACCAGCACACATGTCCCAAGACGAACCCTCACGGAAGGTCAAGGAAAACCCTCCAGATACAAAGAAGCCCAAACTCAAGTTCAGTCAAAGCACACAAAACTCAACAAGAAAACGATTTTCTTATCCCCGAGAAACTAGAGAGGATTTATAGGCATGAGGTGCCCCAACAGACCAGGTCACCCAGAAAAAGCAAAAAGAACAACCAAAAAAAACAAACACAGAAAATCAAAAAAACCGGACAAAAAAGAAAACAGACGAAACAAAAGACACTTATATAAATCAAAGAAAGGACATAATAACATACATCCAAGGACTATATAACACACTTCCTAAAATAAACATAGAAAGTTACTATAAATCAATTTTAAATAAAGTTTATTATTTTATTATATTAAAAATAATAAGACAAGATTAGTACTGATCTGCAAGATGAACCACAAGAAAATGAACTTCAAAGCACAGTTGGTGACTAGCTGCTGCATAAAAATAACAACTTGGAAACACTTGATATGACATACAGATCATTACCCAAAATAACTAAAACATAACAAATAATTCTCTCAAATCCCAACACATCCGTATTTAGCTGATGCTTTTTCCATTTATGTTCCATCTCCAAAACCTTTTTGATTCTCTGGATCGATCTATAAAATTTATCAAGGAAATATAATTATAGAGAATGAACTAAAAGCTTTTAAGGGATATTCAAATCATCAACTAAAATCCTTGGTAATATTCATTGAAGATTTACCATGGGAGCTAGGATCAATGATTCATGATCAGACATATGGAGCATGACAAGGTTGATTATGATCTGTACAAGTGTTGATGAACAATTCCACATAATAGGAATTTAATAAGTAGAGTATGTTTGATTACAATTCCAACTATCCAGTTTAACATCCAACATGCATCGATAAGAGGACAACCATCAAAGGGTACTACAACAACATTTTACCTTCATCTTATAATCTTGATGTCATTGCTTACCTGATTTGAAAAATAAAGGTAAAAATGTCATTTACTTTGAGATTAGAAAAATATGTCACTCCCACTTCTTTTCAGACTGAACTTACAGCTTATAATGTAGGCCTCACTTGGAACCATTGGTCAAGCCCTTTTGGTAGAGATATAATCTTGCAAGTGACAAGTGATCTTATGTCATTGTAACTTTCAAACATATAGATTTAACCCTAGGAAAGTGTATGCGTTCAATGGCCACCTTTCAGGTGTCTTTACCTTTCAAGTCATTACACACTTTAGAAAATGAAGACTTACTACTAGAAAATGATCTGTAGGAACCTACATATAGTGTATTCAAGTGAAGGGGAGGGGGAGAAACATAAATTCTGCATATACATATTAAGCAGAGCTATACAACTCTTAAAACTCCATTCAGGCCTCCATGAATTTACATAGCTAAAGTTCAAAACAAACAATGAAATAAAAATACCAATTGTTCCAAATTCAAAGAAGCACCAAATCTAAATACCAATTGTTCAATAAAAAAAATAAAAAAACCATCTAGTAAATTGTCCAAAGTAGTCAAGCATCATATTACCAAGAAAACTTTGTTAGCAGAGCTACATCATCCTCTTTCTCTATCAGCATATGGATCCCTAGGTGCTTGTGACCTATGAAAAGATGCTTCACACACAGCCAACTATCCAACTAAAGCTTTAAAGATGATACCTGAAATCAAGAAAATATCACAAATAACACATATTTCAACTGAATGTAATGAAAAATGCATGAAAGACAGTAAACACATATCTTAACCTCATCAAGTATATTTGTCATGACCTCAGTTTTCACAAGCTTGGTGGGGCCCGCATTATGGACATTTAACTAGGGCACGTGAAGTTCCTTCCTTTATCAACCCTGTTTATAACTACTAAAACAAAATGCTAAACTAAACATTATCAAGAACAAACAAACAACCTATTTGACAGTTTGACTCATAAACATATGTACACAATCTAAAGTCCTGTTATGTTTACATTTGACCTTTCAATAGTGTCTAGTAAAGTACATACGGTCTCAAAAAAATATATACATTCACAGTCCAGTTAAACCAACATCAATTGCAACAACAAGAAAAAGGGTTTCTATCTTCAACTTTAAAAGTCCAGTCAGGTGGCAGCACCCTTGCCCTTATCACGTATCTAAGAACCTGTCAACATTTTCAATAGTGAGCTTTACGGCTCAGTAAGCAATATAGACAACCATGTAAGTAAGTCAAGCAATTCATCAAGCATCGATTATCACATCAAATCATATAACATCATGCATTCCACTTTTCTTTTAATTTTTCTTTTTCCTTTTTTTTTTTTTTTATTAAATCAGACCTAAGCACTACCTGTAGAGAGAGCACCATCAGTCTAAACCACACAAGTGGCATCAGTCTCAGACTCAATCTTAGAGGTTCTCATGAAGAGATTCTCTTTCAGTCTTTAGGCACAAGGTCAGGTGTTCTCTACAGAAGGCCATCATTAGTCCAATATGTCTTTTTACTTTTCAGTCTTGCTTCATACCCTCCCATTTGGGTACATAAGTACCAGGACTTACAGAAGCCATTAACATTTTATTCTTTTCACTTTTTAGTCTCACTTCATGCCCTCCCATTTGGGTACATAAGTACTAGGACTTATAGAAGCTGCTTCATGCCCTCCCATTTGGGTATATACGTACCAAGACTTACAGAAGCCATTACATTTAATTTATTACTATTTCTTTTATTCTTTCTTATATTCAGTTTCAGTATTACATTACCATGCTCTGTCGATTTCAATGTACATTTTTCATTTCAATCATCATTTAGTCTCATTTGAATAAAGCTAGACATTTCGTCATACAATCCAATCATTTAAACATGAGAGCATGATAATTTACATTTAACATGCATAAGCATCATTTCAAATTCATGATTAACAGTACAAGAATACTACCAGCATTCCAATTCAAATAGTTCAATCAAGTCATTAATCTATCATCCAATCCCATGCATTTTTGTTCAATACACAAAGACATATATCATGCACTTTCCATAAATTGAATCAACAAATAAACAAAATAGATTTCATGTTATAATGTAAATGCTACATGTCTACTAAAGGGAATCACCCACTTAACATACATAGGTTGATCAATATTACTTACCTGTTCCAGTTCCATGTGCGTGTTTGATATTAGTTCGGTTAAAATCCACTCTCCCTTTTGTATCTCAAACAATTAATGGCTATTTCGAATACGAGAGAACCAACGGGAGATTTTCCCTTTTTATTTATTTTCTCTCTCCTCCCCATGGTTTTCCTCTTTCTCCTCCTTTACTGGCTTCCCTTTTTCTATTCTCTCTCCATTCAACTCCTTCTCTCTCCTCTCCTCTCCACTCGTTCTCTCTTCCCCCTGTCTCTTTCAATATCTTATGTCTCCTTAACTCTTCTGTTTCTATTCTTCTTCTCTCTTCTTGTCTCTTTCAATTCCTCTCTCTCTTCTCTTTTAATTGCTTCTTCTCTTTCTTAATCTTTCTTCTTTTTCAGTTTCTCTTCTCTCCTCACCTCACGTCCTCCACTTCTTCTCTCACCTGTCTTCTCTCTCTTCTGTCTTTTCTCTACAGCACGCATAAACTCCTCAGAACTTTCTCTTTTCTTCTCTCATATTACCAACATAACTAATACCTCTTCCTTTTTGTTTACCTCATCAAGTAATTATATAAAAATCAAATACACATACACATGTGCCATTAACCACGTTAGCATTTACCAAGCCACCTCCTCCTATTACTCTTTCTTTCTTCCCTTATTACTTGACACCTCATTCCCCATTTTTCATTTCCTAAGAGCTTACACGTTAGATGAGAGAGTGGGAAGTGTCACTCCCTCCTTCTCTCTCCTATTATTATTATGTATCATAATATATACCATGTATATTATATACATATACATATATTTAACTTAATAGATGGGCTTCGTTATGGGCTTGTGGGCCCGCTTTATCATCTTACGCAGGGTCCATCCTGAGGTGTGAATAATAATACCTCTAGGTCCAGAAATTTATGTTGATCATTTCCTTATTTTCAGTTTAGTCTTATTATACCCTTGCGGGACCCACAAGTGATGTCTGACCTCGACCAAAATATCAATTAGAATCTAGCCTCATTTAAGCTATTCTTTAACTATGCTCGAATCATTTGATTAAACCATCAAACCAACCATCATGATCCTTTAATAATCTTAAAAACTGACACACTCACACACAATAATAAAATAATAATATAAAAAGGTATGGGGCATCACAATATCTATGTAAGTAAAACTTTATAACAGATGCCCTATCCTCCTCTTTCTCACTTAGTAGTGCATTCCCTAGCTGGCTATTTTTTGCAAAGACATCTTTTGCAAGCAAGCGGGTCTCCAAGTCAAGCTTTGATATTGCATTAATTGTGTCACAGATAAGTTCTTCTTTATCCTTTTTTTCCTCTCTTTCCTTTCCCACATTTTTGGCCAACTCTCTCAAAGCACTTGAGATCTCTTTCAATGGACTCACAACTTTGTTAGCTCCTTTCTTCTTCTTCTTAGGCTGTCCGAGCCATCATCATCCCGTGGTCTACCTCTGGATCGATTGGCACCCCACTCTTGTGTTGTTTGGTTGCATGATATTTTCGCTGCATTGGCATCAAAGTCAAAACCCAAATTGTCTATCCCAATCCCATGCAATGGGGTGTTCTAGTCATGTGGTTCAAGCATACTGAATGATGAGTCATTCATAAGATCTGCAGTGAGTTTCAGCCTCATGACCAGTTGCAATCTCATTGCCTAATGCTGCAGCAACACCTAGGTGAATTTGAAGCACGGAATGTTCCTTCCAATACTTTTGTTCATTTTTCTACAATTTTAAATTAAAAATTGCAACTTAGAAGCGACCATAAAGTATTGTGAATTGACAAAAGATAGTTTATGAATATAAACTGTTACCTTGACTTCACTCCAGAAGTGAGGGCCAACATCGAACCTCATTTCACTACTATTCCATCCAAGATCACTTTGCTTCTGTAAATTAGAAAGTGCATGGAGCCTAGTTTTCCAGATACAAAAATGATTACGGCATTGATCACAATCATAATGTTTGCCATACATTTGATGTATCCTTCTACTAATCTCCATCCAATGTTCTTTCTTCAGTCCGTTGTCTCCACCTCTACCACTGCCATGGATTTCTAAGAACAACTCCAACAGAGTGAGAGAGATGTCTATTGGCCATGAAGCTATGTCCTTGTCTCGCAACTGTGAAGCATTTCCAGGGTCCATATGGTACAAATATAATTGAGTGACAAAGTACATATATATATGCAGTTATGATGCGATGCTACCACAAAAATCCACACCATAATTTCATAATGTATGAGAAAAAGATTACCACATAATTAAGAAAAAACAACACACTTTAGTATATCTAACAACAAAACAATTGGCCATAATTAACAAAATACATCCATTTTTACAGTACAAATCACCAACCATGCCTAGCATCTATAAATAGGATTACACAACACACAATAAATTGTCCTATTTGTAATAGTTTAACTATGGCCATATCTTGAACTAAAAATTTCAAATGTTGCACATTCTTCCCTAAAATGTTTTGTGTAATTTGACCCTTTCTATCACGGAACTTCTTATGTTTTTCAACGTAGACCCATGCTTGTATATTAGACCCATCAATCGCTCCAACACAATCTTTAAAGAATGGGTAGAAGCTATTACGGTTCTCAGCTGTTAATACAACCTAGAGGGGGGGGTGATTAGGTTGTATCTAGTGGATTATCCGAAATTCTCTATTTAATTGCAATTTCAAAGTAAATTGAAGATTTAAATGAAATTGGATACTATCAAGCAATTACAACACAAGACTTTATAGTGGTTTGACTTTACAAGTCTACGTCCACTCCTCTCTTGGCCTCAAGAGAGTATTCCACTAATGAATCTCTTTTAATACAATGGGTAGAGAACCAAACCCTTACACTCTTTGTTCTAGGGCAAGAGTACCCTTTACAATCTTTGTTAATCAAATAGGGCAAGAACACCTTTTGCAATCTTTGTTCATGGGCAAGAGCACCCAATGAAAATCCTAATCAACCTAGACTAGAATTCAACAATCAATACAAGTATAAGAAGTGATGGATATTACCTAACAAGGAGTGTGACACTTTACCCCTTGTGTGAGTGTGATGCAATGAACGAATGTTTCAATAAAGGCAATGCATCAATGAGAAGTCCCCATAGCCTTCAATAAGTCTAAGCTTGACTTCAAGAAGTTTGCTTAATAACTTTGGAATGATCTTCAAAGTTGGGTGGAGTTGGAAAGCTAGTAATCAATGCAAGATCACTTGTGTAGTTGCTTTTTCACTTGAGAGGGAGTAACAACTTTGTTGGCAAGATTAAACCCCTCAAATTGGGGTGGTTGGGCTTATAAAGAAGTCCCACAATTGCTTGGCCCAACCTCCCAACGGATATAAAATTTCAGTGAAATATTACTCCAGACGGTCGTCCATCTCAACAAAATTAGCCGTTTGAATTAAGTCAGGGCCAGATGGTTGACCGTGTACCCAGGCGGTCGTCCATCTAGCTTAAGTAGCCCAGATGGAATTCCGTAAGGCCTACTGTGTTGTAAAAAACACATAGTAAACTAGACGATCGACCGTCTAGTGCATTTTTGCTGAATCACATTGGGGCTTGGACTTGGCTTGGGTTTTTGGACTTTTTGGTCAACCCTAAGCTTTATACACCTCGTTAACATGTCCTAGGTCAGTCTAGTGACATGAGTTACATATTATTCATGAATTTATGTATGCGTGTATGCGAGAGTGTCCTAAGCCCTAATTCAACCTAAGTCTTGATCTTGTGCATTGATCTTGATACTCATTTTGGCTTTTCTTTATCCAAGATAGCTTGACTTGAGCTTGAGCTTGGGTATCCGGTAAATCTTTGGTCCGGTCGCATTGCATTGAGATTCACTTAAGTGATGAGCTGGATAATACACAACTTAAGGGAATCATTAGTATATTGTGTTCGTCATTATCAAAACTGATTGGAGGCCGATGTGGCAAATGCTGACATGGCATTTCCCAACATTAGCTATCTTCGGATGTGTGGTGAGACTAGGGGATTTTAGAAGCAATGGGTGTAGTTTCATCATTGCATCTAACACTTTATTAAAGTGTCGACTAATTGTCTCACCAGAATGCCCAAAATTGTACTTCAGAGTTGATTTTTTAATGTAATGTCCAACACAATGTAGGAACATCGTCACTTGTTCCTCAACTAATAGCAATTTGTTGTTTTGTAAGAACCCCCTCGTACGCAACAAATGAACCAAGCTATGAACTTATTTTTTGTTCATTCTTGTTAGCTCACGACATGTATGCTCGGTGCCACCAATCATACGTTGGGTCTCAAGAATCCACGTCAACCATCTAATCTATATGGTTCCCTCCTAAGGTATCTTCTTATATACCGGTCCATTATTGTAAAATCCAGCTTTTACCTAATCTTGACCCGACCCGGTCATTGTTATGTTTGTAGGTCCGAAGACCCGAAGTGGTGGTAGAAGGGACTTATGGGCCCTACTGGTTGATGACGTAATGTCGGGATTCCAGTTTATGGACATTGATGATGCTGCTCCTTCCTTGAGCACATTACCAGTGTTAAGTTAGAATCTGCGCACTGATGAAGAGTGAGACAGTTGAGATATCAAACGGACTCCGGTGCAAAATCCGAAGGTACTCCCTAAAACTAGACCTCTTGAGTGAACTGTAGGAGAAAACCCCATGCAATTTGACCTTGTATAGCCCTCCAAGTCCGCACCTAAAGTTGCTAAACTATTCTGTAAAATTCTGCAGAAATATGTTTTGGTCGATACTATCGACCAAAGGTATCGACCAACAAGTTTGTTGAACCTAGATTTAAAGATTCTTGGAATATTCTTTTCTATTTATTTATTCCTTGAGACTAGAGCCCTATTCTCGCATTTTTAACATCTGGGAACGTGGGAGAGCCTCCCAAGAACTCCTCCTTGGTAGTGGTGAAGCATCTTCTTCATCAATCATTGCCAACCACTCATTCCTACTTTCTTGTTCCACTTTAAAGGTATGACTCTCTCTCCTAATCACTTTCTCACTCATCTTTTCTCTATTTTACTGTTGGGACCATGGCCAAGGTGCTGCAACCTTACATACACCTTGCCATGAACCTTCTAAACCCCATACATTCATGTTTTCACCGATATGACTATGATTGACTCACCTCATGATCATTAACTACACATTTCCATGATTTATTGCTTACCAACTAACTTTATTTACCAATACTGAGATGAAGCTCATGATTAACCTAATCTATACCTTGCATATGTGTTCCATGTTACTTCTAAACGATTCCCTACCTAATCCCCCATGTTTTCCCCTAATTTGCATTGAGATGTAGCCAATGCCATGACCTACAACTCTCAACCTTAATATGTCGATTTGGGGATTTCCAAATGGACCATTGGATTATGAAAGTTTCTTGATAATTAGTGTCCCCATGTTGTGCTTAGACTATCCTCCAAGTTTCGTGTCAATCCGAGTCCCGGAAGACCAAATCTGGGCAAGAATCCAAAAAGCCAGCTTGCTGTCCTGGAATTGATTTGGTCAATACTATTGGTCGATACTATCGACCAAATGTATCGACCAATAGAGTTACTGTCAGCAACTTTTTCCTAGTTCTGATTCGTTTGATCTCCAATTGTTCTGATTTCTTCTCTAACCTTTCATATATGCTTGTTTAGGACTTTAAGGCTATTTGGGCCACTTGCTTGTGATCTTGGACCATTCTCTTCTCCGATTCAAGGTAAGGATAGTTATCGATATAATTACCTAAGATGTGGAATTTTGACTTGGTATCCCTAACTTAGTAAATATAGTTTCTATTTCATATTCTTATCATGTTAGACTTGCTACATATGTCTTTCAACGGTAGCTTTGTGTTTACATTATGTTATTTCAATGTCTTATCATGTTTATCAATTTCAATATATGATGACTTATGTCAATGTCATGAATTGAATGTTTATTATGATGTTGTATCTTGTGAACTGATATGATGAACTTGGGCATGTGATTGCTTAAGTATAACTTGGGATTGAGGGGTACCCTACTGGTGCTTCTGTCCTTGGACATCGGAGGGAATAGTATGGGATGTTCTCCGAAGGTGTCCATCGATGCTTCCCGGGTTATTGAATGACATACATAGGACTTGTCTAGATGTATGGCTAGGATGTCCCTATCATATCAGACCCGATTCGGAAGGGCATTGAGACCGAACAACCCGTGGTAGTAGTGTGGATTTGTGGGCGCTCAAGATTGGTATCCACTCCGTGAGAGGACATAAATTGCATTACGGTTACCCGAAAGGGGCCATGTATTGGTAGGGTTGCAAATGGCCAGACTTGGGCTCACGGGCACTCAAGACCGGTGAAATGATCCGTGAGAGGGACGTGAGAGCTTCCCGTTTACCATTTGTGGATGACCAATAGGGTTGATGAGTCCGGTGAGTAATATTCGTGACTCTAATGTGAAGGATACCGGAAAGGATCCCGAGAGGGGAGGAATGGATGTATCTGGAACTAACATGATATGATTAAGTAGATGACCTGCATTGGGCTAGGTTATACCTTGACATGCGCCAATACTTAGACCAAAAGGTAATGTGAGAGAGTGGTGACTGAAACCCCCAACCATGGATTTGTCCGAGAGGGATGCAGGACCCAATTTCCCCCGGTGATGAGTGACTGAGACTACCTAAAGAAGTATGGTGCTATGACTTAAAGCATGTCTACCATAGATGACCAGCATACTTAGAATAAAATCATATTGCATTATATGCCTCATATCATCTGCATCATGTTATGATTATCTTGTGGTTTATGTGTGGTGGAATAACTTCCTTGCTGAGTTCTTTTGAACTCATTCCTTTTCTGTTGCAATATTTTGTTAGGCTATTCTACAGGTGATTACTCTGATGGCACCCTCCCTGAGGCGGACCCGGATACCTCACACTACCATCCGGAGACTAGCTACATTGAAGACTTCGGTGACCATACCGAAGAAGATCACCCGGCGTACTAGGGTTAGCCCTGGAGTTGAATGGGAGTAGTCATGTTGGATCTCCATGGTCCTCACCTTTGAAGAGGACATATCCATTGTGGAGGAGACTTATGAGTAGTTACCCCTTCTTTTTGTGACAATTAAACTTAGAAGAATTGTAATAACTTTAACTTACCTTCATAACTTGAGACTTGTACTTAACTAAATTTTGACCTCACTTCCGCTTGGTGAAGGAGTGGATTCCGCCCACTACCTTCTTAATTTATCTGATTTGATATTTATTTCCGCACTCTGATTATCCTTGATATCTTATTCCTAAATTCTATTTTATTGATTGTAGCTTAATATTGATTGTTCATGATTGTGTTATTGTCGATGTGGCTGATGTGGTCTCTGAACTATGGATCTTCGGGGCTGTGGATCACATCCCGGGTATGCCAGATAGGGTACCGGCTGGGTGGATGTGACAATTATGATGACAACCATAGTGGCCACCATAATAATTATCAACTCAGTGCGGTTGGGGAAGACACGATCTCTTGGGTAAGCCATTTTTCAGCAAGGTGAGTACCGGACTTGGGCCTGAAATGTAATTAGAGGGAAAAAATATAAATATATATATATATATATATATATATATATATATATTACTAAGGAGATAATGGACAAGTTATTTAAGAAGTTACCAGGACCCCTTGGAACAAAGATTATAGATAGCTGGATCCCAGTAGAAGGTGACCCTGCAAAAGATAATGTGTGTATACGAATCACACATATAATTACAAAATTAGTTGAAGAATGTACTTTTATACAGATACAGAGACAGTTTCAGAGAACTGGGTTTTTAAAATAATTCCCCCCCCCCCCCATGGGAAAAAAAAAAAACACCAACCAAAAAAGAAACAACCACCCACCAACCACCCCCCCCCCCCACCCAAGCGCGCGTGGGGCGGGGGGCGGGCGGGGTGGGGGGGGGGGGGGTGGTGGGAAGCCTCTCTTGACCTAAGGAGACAAGTACCATTAATTTGGTTGGGTTACTCCTTGAAAATTAAAAAAAAAAAAAATTTCACACTTGACTTTGCATATCATTTAGACTTTGCATCAACTCATATAGAACTCAATAAGAGTTGAGATCTGGTTGAAAGCAGACAGAAATGTATCCCTTGGCCCAAAAGGAAATGCAGAAAGCATCCCTGCTTTGCAGTGCCACTTCTAGAGCGAGCTTGGCTATAAGTCTCGGTGGGTACGATGTAAGTATGCAGGAGCCCTGTAGGCCTTGTGTTTTGCGTCTGTTTGTCTCAGACATACTGGTCAAAATACTCGGAGAGTATAGGTCATATTTGCATATAGCTTTGCATAGTTCGACCCAGCGAACTTAAAACTTTCTGGAATACCCCCTATTAATGGTATCAGAGTAGTTACTTTCTCTGTGACTGTGTAAGTAGTAGTTTTGCATTGCATAATTATGACATGAAACAAGCCCTTAGTTTCTTTAATGTATTACATTTATTAGATGTTTTTCATGCTGATAGATAGATTAGCCATTGCTGGTGAATTTGGCTTACAGACAACTTTTATGAAAGATTATTATAAGTCTTTTGTTAGATTTATAGTTTACAACAAAGAATCAGATTTACATCAGCTTCCTGATGAAGTAAAAGATATCATTTTTGAGAAATGTCTAGATAATTATCAAAATATTCATTTTGATTTAGATCCTTATGTAAAAAGATATGTATCTGCAGGATGGAAGTATAACTTACCAACTCCTGAAAGATGTCTAGGACAATTATTTGGAAGAAATGATTGATTATATTTCTTTCATAATTATTGTTATGATTAAGCAATTTCTTTTCTTAAGAATAGTTGAAGAAATTGTTAATGAGATATGCTTCCAACATACAGTAGATCATGAAGATTTCAGTTTTTCTGAAGAAGATTCAGATTATTATCCCTTGGAATATGGAGAAGATAATGAAATTACAGATACCGAAAATTGGTACAATGATGACTGATTTAAAAAGATTAGATTATCTTGGTCTCGAAGTTTCGGATAAGATAGGACAGATTACCACTACTATAGATAGATATAAGATCAAATGTTATTTTCAGTCTATTCACTTCAGGCATAGGCTGCATGTGGAAGATTTAGATGATACCCATGAAATAATTAATTCTCTCATGGATTTAGTTATAAGCATGAGTATAAGTCTAGAAGATAATTGGAGTAAAATCCAAAACACTATAGATAGGATAGCCGATATCATAGGAGATAAAAATAAGATATTAAAACAGATAAATCAGACTCTTGATTTAGGAAAAGATAACACCCAGATTCTTAAAAATCTAGATTACATAAATCATAAGATTGAAGATTATAGAAAAATAATCCTCAACATTGATTTATCTAAGATTCCCTCCAAAGATGAAATACGAGAGTTAATCCACCAATTAAGGTTAAGAGAACCTAAAGATATAGAAAGACAGACTCTAGCAAATCTAGAAAACTTAGAAGTTGAAGCCCAAAAGATGAGCCTCCAAAGGCAACAAGATTCAGAAGAGTTTAGAAAGAGAATGTCCTTAATAGATACAAAGATAGATAACCTTGAAAGTTTAACCAAAAAATTATTTGGAATATGAGTTTATCTTGCAGTATAGACTATATGAGAACCAAAGAAAGATTGAAAGAATTATATTGGGGAGACCTACCAGAAGAAAATGTAGGAATAACCAAATACAAAGCTCCGGGAGTTCCAGATACGGTTATCATAGTTCAGAATAATATTGAACTAGAGATGCTCAAGACTATCATGGAAAAGCTTGATAGGATAGAATCCAAGATTAGCCAACCAAGTACTGTTTCAAGTGCTGAAATTGACAACTTGAATTCGTCCTTGGATAGGTTAAAGGTTACTGAGAATATTGTAAAACCTAAAGGAGATTTCATTAAGTATTCTCAAGATAAGACCTTTAGATTTGGTCCATATTTCTCAAAATGAGTATTAGACCATTTATGGGAAGATCCAATTCTGTAAAAAGATCAGGATATGAGTCAAGTGGCTCAAACAGTTCCGAGACTACCATAGGAAGAATATTTAGAAGATTTAGATCTTCTAGCAGTCAAAGTCTTGCACTAGAAGAAGTCATAGATATTGACCAGAATATAGAAAGTTTTAGAAACAATAGATTGAGTTTATTAAAACCAGAAGAGTTGTATGCTCGGAATGGTTTTCTTAAAGATTCTGGCTTAGTAAGAGCTTACCAAGAACAACCCATGAATGTCACTGGAAGCCAAACTGGAGTAATCCAGGTTCTATCCGATGAAACATTGGGAAAGTTAAGATTGAACAAGAAGATGAACTTGTTACATCTTGGTGTCATAGTTATTGGCATCAAAGGACTAACAAGAAAGAATTTAGGTACCAAAGTGTTGGTAGCCCTGACAGATGACGGATGGCAAAATCCCGCAGAATCAATTATAGCTGTTACAGAAGTAGATATGAATAACAATATAGGATTGTTCTATATTGCTCTAGATTTTATGAAAGATATAAAGGATGCTCGTCAGATAAGATTAAAGATTATGACAAAAGGCTATGAGAGTTACGTTGGACATAACCTTTTGGCATGCGTAGGATTTATGGGGAAAACCTCCAATAATTCTACAATTAAGTTTAACGTGCAGATAGATGATGTTATCCAAGGAATAGCATCAAAACATATAGCTTTACAAAAACCAGCCATGATTGACCCGATAAGATTGGCAGGATTAGAATGGGATGTCACACAACTCATCCACCAAAAGGATAATAAGGTAATTACTCCAACAGAGAATACCTTATACCAAGATTCGCAAGGTAATACTTTGCTTAGATTCCATAATTATTTAGAAACTCAACAAAGAGTATCTACAGATAGGAGAGATGAAGATAGTAGTAGCATAAGATCAGAATTTGAGTAGACTTTGATGGACAAGAGAAACCAGAAAAACTCTGTGAAATTAGAGAAAGAGCTATAAAAAGAGGAGATGAAAGAATGAGGTTGATGGCAGAAGATGTTCTCAGAAGACGAGGAATCATATTTGAAGATAATACCCATACAGAAGCTGCTGAGATTGAATCCAAATTTTTGGCAAAAATAGATGATGAGCCTACCGAAAAAGATGAGATAAGGTCAATCCCTGAATCGACCAATGACAGCATAAGAATTAGAATGGATAAGCAGGATGAAGACTTGAATCAGATTCCTTCTGATTTGGAAGATGTTGGTGAAGAATTAGACAAAGAAAATTTTGTAGGAATGAACATGCAAGGAGCTCCATATGACCCTAGTAAGCCATATGGACCAGGTAATTCAGATATGAGGTTTGGAGACAGACCTAGATTAAAGATAGAAAAATTAGATTATGATGTTGAACAAATTGGACCAGGAGATATAATCAGGCCTCGAGGAAGAGAAATGCCTGTAGAGCCTCCAGTTAGATTAGGATTAGATACTATCACAGGAACAGGAAGATTACTGAACCTAGGACACCATGATCCTCAAAGGTGGGACAGTGTCATAGATGTCCTGGAAACGGAGAATGTCGTTAACGAATTCTTTAAAGAAACTCGTAATTGGACGGCAGAAGAGATGTACAGATATTTGGAAACCTTTTTAGGGGAATCCATGAAAGCTAATTGGGAAAGGTATAAAACAGAATACCCACAGTCATATACTGGACTTGTAAGTCTAGGAGTAAATCCCTATAATTTTACAAGTTTTATTCATATGTTATGTACTGGACAAGATCCCAATAGTGCACAAACAAAGGTTCAAGCTATGGCTTTAACTAATCTTGAACAGTTAAGCCTTCAGAGTTACAGATACATAAAACCATTCCTTAAGTTGTATTACTATTATACTAGTATAAGTGGTAATATTTTTACTAAGGAGATAATGGACAAGTTATTTAAGAAGTTACCAGGACCCCTTGGAACAAAGATTAAAGATAGCTGGATCCCAGTAGAAGGTGACCCTGCAAAAGATAATGTGTGTATACGAATCACACATATAATTACAAAATTAGTTGAAGAATGTACTTTTATACAGATACAAAGACAGTTTCAAAGTACAGATTTTGGATTTTGTAAAGATATTTTCACCACACAAGCATTTGGTGAAAGAAATCAAGATCACAAACCAAGGAGAAAACCTAGATACATCCAAGCACCTAGGAAACCTCAGATAGGTTATTATGAAAGACCTAGAAAAAGATCCTACCAGGAAAGGAGAAATTGGTATTTAAGAAGATCCACTAGGAGGAAGCCCTTCTTAGATCCCCAGAAACATGCTAGGAGATATAACCCAAATAGGAATTATAAGACTAGATTGGCATGTTATAATTGTGGAGATACCAGTCATCTGGTAAAAGAATGTCCCAAATTAGTCAATCCGAGATAGCAAAAGAGCAATGGTGGTACAAAATACCAATGAATGCTTGATTGCAGTAGATCAAGAGATGTCAGATCAAGAATCAGTATATAGTGTTGTATCAGTAGAAATACCAGATACCCAAGAAGAAGATACTGAACCATACCCAGATTTGATTAACCAGTTGGTTAACCCTACAGATTTGTATATTAGAATGGTTAAAACCCAGTGCGAGAAAGATAAGCATCTTTGGAAACACAAAGGTGGAAGATACCATATTGCTTGTTCAGGCTGTAGAAAATACCCTGGATTAGACCTAAGATACCAATGCAGAAATTGCCTTGACGAAAGATGTGTTTTTTGCCTAGATAATTCAGTAATACTTGTTGAAGAAAGGGAAAGTAAAATTACTATCCCGGAATTACAAGAAAAAAGAGATTCCACTAAGTTAGAACTTTTACAAGATGAGTTAGCAATTATCAATGCTAAAATAGATGAAGATCCAGACCCTGATATCAGATGGTTTTCTGAGGTAGCTTTGCACCCTCGGAAATCTACAAAATACAGTTTAGGGTACGACATATTTATCCCATATGATTGTATCCTTGAGTCTCAAAAGCTAACTATCATTGATACGTTCGTTACTTATACAATCAGTAATAAGTTCGGAATGATAGTCAAAGATAGATCTTATTACGCATCACAAGGTTTGCAAATCCTTGGAGGTGTGTTAGATGCAGATTATACAGATTCCATAAAGATTTGTATGATGAACCACAATGACAAAGAGATAGTTATCTCCGAAGGAGAAAAGATTGCCCAGATCATAATTATACCAAATTATGGTATTGGTCCTGAAATTAAGAGGAGAGGAGGTTTTGGTTCTACCAATCAACCAAGCACCTCAGCTCAGATTTCCGAAGAAGTACAGATACCCCTTTGCCAAACAAAAGATGATTTGAAATCTATTGAGGTAGAATGTCAAGTCAAAGTTGGTACTAAGATAGTTTCTTTAACCGGAATAATAGATACGGGTTGTACAATTAGTACATTGAACCCTAAATGGTCCAATGATCCTAAGTTTTTAGTAGATATACCACCCACTATCAGTAGAGGAATAGATGGTATACCCCATACAATAGATAAGATGCTGAAAAATCCATTAATTAGTTTCAAAACTAATTGTGGCCAAAGTCAGTGGTTCCAGATGGGTAAAGTTTGTCCAAGACCAACTCCGTGGGATAACCTCCTAATAGGACTAAACTTTATTTTAAGCTTTAATGGTGCCTTACAAATTAACAAGCACTATGTTCAGATTAATAGACAGAGTATTATGATTCCCACTCTTCCCTACTCCAGCCCTCAGAGTAGCGAGCGAAACGTGGTGGATAAGATAAGAAAAATTCTTGATTGCAAATGCAAAATACCAGGTTCTTGTAAGATTGCCTTAGATATTGAAGAAGATGAAAATTTTGAGTTTAGAATAGAACAAGAATTATTAGAAGAAGAATATGAGTTTAATTCTTGTTATGAGGTTGAAACAGATTATTTAGATTTTAGAAGATTTGAATCTAATTTTCATGAATTGACAATTCAAAAGGTTCTAGAAAAACTAGAAACATCAAAGATTATACAGGATAAAAATCCCTTAGAATTCTGGCATATAGATAAGCCAATGATTGAGCTAAAGATAAAAAATCAGGATATGAGGATTATTACAAGAAACCCTAAGTATAATCCCAAAGATGATGAAGAGTTCGATATGCACCTTAAAGAGCTCAAAGAACTTAGATTAGTACAAGATTCAAATAGCCCCCATAGGTCAGCTGCTTTCATTGTAATGAAAGAATCAGAAAAGAAAAGAGGTAAAAGTAGAATGGTGATAAACTACAAAAGATTGAATGACAATACTGAAGATGATGCATACAACATCCCCAGTAGAGATTTCCTTGTCTCACTAATAGACAAAGCAAAGATATTCAGCAAGTTTGATCTTAAATCTGGTTTCCACGAGATAAAGGTCCACAAAGATTCAATTCCATGGACTGCTTTTACAACAAGCGAGAGGACATTACGAATGGAATGTAATGCCTTTTGGACTAAAGAATGCCCCTTCGTGTTCCAACGCTGAATGGATCGGATATTCTTAGATTACGAGAGAATTTATTGCAGTCTATATAGATGATATTTTAGTATTCAGCGAGAAATGAAAAGGAACATGTTGAGCGTTTGCTCACTTGCCTTTAGACTATTTGCTAAACATGGTCTAGTCATTTCTAAGAAAAAATTAGAGATAGCCAAAGAACAGATTAACTTTCCGGGCTTAGTCTTAGGAAAGGACCGATATCTTTACAAGATCATATTTGAGAAAAATCTTGGAATTCCCAGATGTCCTTGAAGGAACAACCCAGATTAAATCTTTTGTTGGCTTAGTCAACCAAGCCAGAAATTTTATAAAAGATTTGGGAAAAATCTTAGGCCCCCTATATGCTAAGACTTCCACAAAAAGTCGAGAAAAGATTTAACCAACAAGACATTAAGTTGGTCCAAAGAATAAAACAGCTGATTTCAAAAGTTAAACCCATGAGATATCCCAAAGATAATTATTACCATATTGTTGAAACAGATGGTTCACAAGAAGGATGGGGAGCAATACTCAAAATTAGACCAAATGAGTATTCACCTAAATCCAGTGAAGAAATCTGCAGATATGCCTCTGGTTTGCACCAGAACAAAAATTTGGCAGCAATAGATTTTGAAGTTGAGTCTGTTATTAAAGGATTAGAAGCCTTTGAACTTTTTCTTCAAAATAAAAAGATTCTTGTTAGAACTGACTGCCAAGCCATAGTCAGATTTTATAAAAATTTAAATGAGAAAAAGATCTCACAAAGAAGATGGTTGATTTTTAGAGATACCATTATTAACAAAGGTTTTGATATAACCTTTGAACATATTAATGGAAAAGATAATTTTCTTGCAGATGGATTATCCAGATCCTTATTTGGAAAATAATTTGCGGGAACTAGATTTTGGTGTTGTTTCCCAGCCCAAAGATATGGCTGATTCTCACCCAAAGATTCTGAAGATACGATGGTTCCCGGTCAAAAGATACTTCTATTGAAGAGATTATAGCTTCGTGGTTAATACCCGGAGCAAGCAAAGATAAAGTTCCTCGGATGGGAAGTGCTATCTTGAAAAGGAAGCATGTACCAAAGAAGATTATGTATGGGCGAGAGATATCTCTACACCATAGATGAAAGATTTCAATTCAAGGTTTTACTTGAAGTTGAAGAAGAAGATAGAACAATTTTAGATAATCTTTGGATTTCTCACCATCGAGTGTCCAAGAACCAGCGAGATAAGAGCAAACGTGACTACCTTGATTCAGTCATGAATTGCTTGAATTATCGAGATGAACATGGCTTATTCCAAGTCAAAGTCCAGTTATAGATACTACGTTGTGTTTAAAGGAAAGCTGCCTGGAATTTATACACAATGGTCAGATGTCTCTGTTTGCATCAGAAATTTTGACAAGCCTCTTTACAAAGGCTATGTTGATTTATCTGAAGCATTGAAGGATGCCAGGAAAACTCTTGGTATTAACTTCTACAAAGACCCGAAGATTGAAAAAGTTGATCAAAAAGATTTCAAAGGAGCACTTATGGCGTGCGATGAGTGTTCTATCACAAAGATGGAGATAAAAGATCTCACTGAGCAATGTGAAATAAACAGGTGTCACTGACTGCGCCTTGTTGAAGAAGTAAACAGACTTAAGGCTTGCGAACCGTAAGCTTGAAAGCGAGAAAGTAGAGTTGACAGCACATCTACTTCGTGCCAAAGATCTCTTAGGCATGAATGAGTCAGAGATTATGACATCATTTGTTAGAAAGCATAAGAAAAGATCAAATGAAGATTCCAAAGATAAACCCTCTACAGATAAACAAATTGTAGAAGCTTTAGAATCTCCTATCCAGTAATATGTAAAATCAATTGATGAAATGCTGGTACAGTCAAGAAGCTACTATCGGCGGAAGATGGTGGACCCGGTTCATCCAGTTCTACGAGGATCGGATGGCTCGTAGAAGGCCCTCCAGAAGAGATGAGTATAATAGAAGATCCAGAAGAATAGTCATTGCCCAACTTGGAGACATTTCTATTCCAAGATGGGTAAACAGATATGGCCGGATACTTGGACGAAGATTCAAGAAAAATAAGAAAGCTACTTGTTTTCTTAAAAGATATGAAAAGAAGCATGATGAAAAGGTGACCAAGAAAGCCAATAGAAGGAGCAGATCCCAAATCATGGAAATAATGGATGATCAGCCCTTGAGATACAACGAGACTATTGCAGAAATCATTAGCCTCGCAGCTGAAGATTTTGAAGTAGGAACAGTAATTGCCTAAAAGATTCCACTCACAACAAAGATGCCGCTGACGACCACTAAAGATTCCACTCACAACAAAGATGCCGTTGACGTCATGCTGATGTCATGTAACCACTAAATAAGAGTCCTTTTTATCTTTTATTAAACTACCTTTTATAGTTTTTGGATTCCACTTTATCTTTTATTAAATTATGTTGTATAAACTTTGAAGTCCATAGTCTATAAATAGGACTTCTTGTTTTAAATAGAGAGAGGAGAGGAATGAAGGAAGAGAGCTTGAGAGAGGAGTGAAGCTCTGTAATAGTATCTGTTGTAAGGTTTGTAATAGATGTTTATGAAGTACTACTTTCAAATATTGCACTTGTCTTGAGAAGATCAAAGCGAAGAAAGACTGCGTCTTCTTCCGTAAGTTTCTTTTTTAATTTCTTTTAAGATATGGGCTTGTAGTAGTGTAGTAATTATGTATTTCATGTCATCTGCATGCATATTCGAGGTGGATAACCGTGGAACATGCCTACAGTAGTGCCTCTGTTCTTGGTGACGACCACCACTGCATACATGTAGCTGCATATCTCATCAATAATCCCAGATGAGTAGTTTCAGTGGATAACCGAAACTAGATGTATGCTCGATGAGTACAGGTTGAAAGAGACCCAACTCCAGCGCTGTCTAGAATTGGTGAAAAACTGTTACTAAAACTGATGTTAAAAATAATCCTAAGAATTATTCAGAAGTTCAGACGGCTGTTTATAACCCCGTGAAATAGTCGGTGAGGTGCCTGACGGTCTGAAAGTCTGTTTAAGTCTTAAAGAATGAGTAAAGTTAAAGGACCCTATCTGATAAAGTCAAGAGGTAAAGGCTATAACAGTCAAGGACTGGGTAAAGGCCTCAGCAGAGCCGTGAAGGGCAGTGAGTGTAAGTCCCGTTGTGCCGGCAAGGTTGCAGAGGTGCCAGATGAGTCTGTTTATGGAAGCCTCTCTTGACCTAAGGAGACAAGTACCATTAATTTGGTTGGGTTACTCCTTGAAAATAAAAAAAAAAAAAAAAAAAAAAAAATCACACTTGACTTTGCATATCATTTAGACTTTGCATCAACTCATATAGAACTCAATAAGAGTTGAGATCTGGTTGAAAGCAGACAGAAATGTATCCCTTGGCCCAAAAGGAAATGTAGAAAGCATCCCTGCTTTGCAGTGCCACTTCCAGAGCGAGCTTGGCTATAAGTCTCGGTGGGTACGATGTAAGTATGCGGGAGCCCCGTAGGCCTTGTGTTTTCGGCCGGTTGGCCCCAAAAACACCGGCGAAAAAACACAAAAAAAAAAAGGAAAAAAACAAAAAGCTAGGCAAAGGGAAAAAAAAAGGGAAAAAATAAAAAAAAAGAAAAAAAATAACAAAAAGAAAAGAAAAAGAGGAAGAAAAAAGGGGGAGGGGGGGGGAAAGGAAAGAAAAAAAAAAAAAAAAAAAAAAAAAAAAAAGAATAGAGTGGGGAGAAAAAAAAAAAAAAAAAAAAAAAAAAAAAGAAAAAAAAAAAAAAAAAAAAAAAAAAAAACCAAAAAAGACAACTATTAGGAAAAACAAAAATATAGAAGCAAGGCAAAGGAAATTAGGACCAATTGACAACAGGGACAATCATTATAAAAGTTGGAACTGATATAGGTGCCGAGTCCTAGCTGGTTGAACTAATTATGCATAAATTTATATATATTCTTGACCGCATCACTTACATTTAGTTGTGTCATTTCGAAGGATGACATAGTAGTTCCAACCTTAGCAAATATCTAGAGAAATGCCACTGATTTGACATGGGTCATGCCTTTCCCTCTCACTCACTCAAAGTATTTTTAGGTAAGATAACATTGGTTAGGCCTCTTCGGGGCTTTGCAAGTTCCCACTGACCAATAGGAGGACAAACACAAGGATAGATTCTGATTGTATTTTTACCTTTCCTCCATGGGGAGTTAGGGCAATTTTCTATTTATGTACATAAGCCATATTTGCCTCACATGTAGCATTCTTTTCTCCTTCAACCAAAAAAAAAAACAAACATTATTTTCTCCTTGTTGATAATTTACAGGTTTTGTCAACTATTAGGACTGCTTTTTCAGTGGTTGATGCCTCACTTATACTCTACAGGCTTCTAAAGGGCATGAATATGATTCTTTACCTTATGCTATAAAGCATGGGTTTTCCTTTCACCATCTCCCATCCTTGTCTCATATAGTTGAAATTCCCTAGGTTGATTAGCTAGGATTATTATCATTATTTCTTTTTAAATTAAAAAAAAAAGAGAGAGAATTAGGTTGAGGATGTTGTTTTGCAATGGTGAGGTGTGTGTGGCAATACATTATTGACTATCAAATGGGAGAAAAAAATAATAATGAGAATTGAAGAACTGTGGATTTGTCCATTTTAGCTAGACATGTTTTGCTTTTTAAGACATGAGAAGGAATATTAACTCTTCAACCCGCCAAGAATAATCCTAATGCAATCCCCCTTAAGCTTAGCTGATATTGTTCTTTCATCTTTAGAATCCAATAATCCATTAAGGAAAGTTACTTTATTAGCACTTTTTGTGTGGAATAACTCAGCACAACCGAGAAATTTCCTAAAATCAAACTCCACTAATATGAGATTAGCACGTCAACTAGTTTGATTACCAATCTATTAGTCAAAATAGATATAGATTCCATGGTGAACCCATACTAATTCAACTATATTACCTTATCCTAGTTGAACTGTTGTATAAATCCTACTTTAATAATTAATTTGGAATATTTCTATTGAATTTTAGTGAAGAGGGAGGAGAACCAGCAAATGGAGAATTCATCTGAGAGTTCTCACAGAGGGAATATCACACACACACAGAGAGAGAGAGAGAGAGAGAGAGAGAGAGAGAGAATCAAATATCATATCAATAGGAGAGAATGTTGACTAATGCATGACATTACTCTTACTGTACTTGAACAACTATCCAATATTACTGATAAGCTACTGCCTCAACTGTCCCTCTCAAGCTCTTATATATAGACCTTAACTAATGCAAAACTTAGAGAAAGACAAGAATAATACTCAAAACTCACACTAGGTAGCGCAAATTTTCCAGTTCAATATCACTAAAACTTTCATAAGAATCTTCTCAGAATATAACAAACACCTAGTGCATGATTATCATTCATCAAAATATTAGAGATTGGAGAAGCTACACAAATAATAGAAATAACAGCTATACCAACTATCAGCCAGTAGCCAACTAGTAATCAAATTATCCCCTTGATTAACCAACACTTAATAATACTAAAAAAACCTCCAAAACAGATAAATATGAGATAATAACAATCAATCGATGACAAAACTTGACATGCAGATTCCTAACCCATATGCAACTAGAACACATAATCAAAATAACAGAGAAATTACATAACAAAGAAATCTGAAACAAAATCTACTCTATATGTGCCTGTAATTTGGTAGAAGCCGAACAACAAGAAGATGCAGGACTAGGTTGATGCAAGACAAGAGGCACTGTTGATTCACCTGCATTTACAAAAAACGTTAGAATGTAAAACCGATAATACCAAATAGAGCTCAACAATGAAGCTTAACAACAGAGCTCGCGAGACAAAGGCAACGGTAGATTCACTTAGATGTTGCAGAAGAAGAAGCTCGACACTGAACTTGAGATTCACCTCAACGATGGAGCTCAAGGATGAGGTTTACGTGATAGATGTTGATTTTGAAGAAGAAGCTCAACCTGCAAGTGAACTTGCGCTACGGTAGCAAGAGTTCAACGATGGAGCTCAACCAAAACTTCACCAAAACAGAGGCAACCACAACTTCATTTTGCAGAAATGGGAAGAAGATAACACTGAATGCAAGCCAAATCGTAGCTCAAGAAGGCGATGTAGTTCCACAAGTCAGCGATGGAGCTCGGCGACAGAACAGAAGAGAGCCTCTGTGAGACAAGCTGAACCCTAAAGATACAGAAAAGCACGATAATGGGTGATTCAGTAGAATCACCCATATTTATACTCAGTTCATTTCGGGTGATTCTATTTGGAAACCACCTCTTGAAGTGGTTTGCCAATGGAATCGGGTTTTTACACTAAAAATGGATTCCAGGTGATTCCATGGAAACACCCTGATTCCGAGTCAAGTATGAACCAAATGGATTTTTTTTTTATTGAAATCATGATTCCAGGGAAACGCGGAACCAAACACGGCCTAAGGAATTGGAACGGGTGTGTCAGGTGATTGAGTGCTCGACAAATCACTCGAAGAAGGCTTGACAGGGTTGGAAGGGAGAGGAGCATCTACACCCTCTCTGGAAGAAGTCACAAAAGACACCAAACTTCTCTTCTTCTCAGGTTGGGATGGTAAGATAGAAGAATCTGCCGATGAACTTGGTCTTTTCAGCACTCACATAGCTGGGCCAGCTTTGCCCCTTGAAGATCGAGCACGCCCAGGTTTGGTCGAGCATCTTGCATCTGCCACTTCCATGTCCTCGTCCGCAGCACGAGCACATTCCGCGGGATTAAGCAACACTGAGACAAATAGTTAACAAAGAGTTAATACCAACGAAGGGAAGATGATCTTTAATCTTCTATGAAAAAAAGAGAGACTTACTGGGAAGAAATCCCTAGTAACGAAGTATACTGGGATATTCTAGATAGTGGTTGTTAATGGCAAACTGATTCTTATCTTTAGTAGGGAGCTAGAGAATCCGCTCTTTGGCACGCTCCTCGGTTTCAAATAGATCTGGGAAATCATTCAATCCTATGGCCGGTCCACGGACCCAGTAGATAGGGAAAGAAGGCTCCGAGGGTGGTCGAACAAAAAAGAATTTCGGGCGCTACCCCTTAGTATTGGATAGGTGCCATTCCCTACGAAGTTTCCATCCCAACCACATTGGGAAGAAGTACGTTTAGAAAGGTAAAACCATCCATCTTGTTCCTATTTCTTTGCCATGAAAAAATGAAGGACCAAGGCAAGTGATGGTCGAGCTCTAACTTGCTCACCTTGGTAGAACCCCCCAAAACAAATAACATTACACCAACTATTGGGTGCAACTATACCCTGACACATCTGGAATTGGATCATAACAAAGGTTGTATGGGAAGCCTAAGGCCGCTCTTTAAAGCATCCTCATATATGGAAAATTCACCTAAACGGGGGAGTCTTCACTCTCTCCTCACTGGTCGGTACGCAAAGAATGAATTCAGAAGGTATTTCATATTTTGGCAAATGTATTTTAATCATTCTTTAGTTGTTTGAAGGTTGGAATTCAGGTCCAGAGGAAGATGGGTCATAATCTATATGGTCAGGATAAGGTCTTTATTTTGTTTTATCTTGTATTCCTTGAGAGAGAGACTATCTTTCCATCTCTTCCTCTCGGCTTTAAACTTAGCACGAACACCTAAGGGGCCCCTATTTTGATCAGGGAAAGCTGAAGATGAAGGTCGGAACTTCATACCGACCTCCTCACCATCGATACTAGATGGTCTCAACCAGAATAAGAGGAAGGGTCACTAGATCGACCACTTGAACATTGCTTGGTTTCTCTCAAATGTTAGGGATCAGAGTCACTCATGGTCACAGAACTATAAGGTTTTTCTTCGTTCAATCTTTCCTTGGGTTTAGAAACTACAGTTTTTACTCTCTTCACTAAAACCATGATATTCTAAGAAAATGAAGAAGAAAAGGATGGAAGAAAACACAAAAAGAAGAAGGAAGACAGAAAAAAACAGCATAAGAATACGATAAAACTCAAAGTTGCAGTTACAATATTCTAGATTTTTCTTATGAATCACCATAAAAATAAAGTAAATAAAATGGAAAATAAGGAGAAGAACTTATTGGTTCTTACTTGTTCAAGCTCCTAAGAGAAAACCAAACAGTGAGTAGACCAAATGAAGAAGATAGTTTTTCCAAAAGCTCTGTGTTTACTCTCGTACGTGCAGAAACGAAATGAGAAAAAAAGAAGAGGGAAAGAGTATTTAAACATTTTCAAAGATTTCAATCCAAGAGGTCAAATATATCCCTCTTCAACAATCCAGATGAAAAGCCCTTTAAGCATCCTCGAGATGCCCATCCAATGGTTGTTACATAAAACAACTAGATGACTAGGATGACGAGTCTTTTCAAAATCCCATCACATAATTATGTGATGTGACGCCTATTTCAACACGTGACACATGCCACGTGATTCTAGGAGAACATGCGTGCGATGAACGGCTACAAATAAATGCGACATTTCAGTTTTTAAAAATGAGGAACGTGTATGGTAGCAACAATACAAATTCCTTCCAGTCACACATAAAAAATGATGACAAGATAGTCCCTTAGGCTGAAAATATGACTGCCGATTCCAAGGGACTAGGGGGCTTATGTTAATGGACGGTTTGGCTAAGAAGGTCAAACATGGTTAGAGTCAACCATGGTTGGGGTTGACCAAGATTCAACCCAATACGTGGACAAATTTAAATAATGAATAGGTCAAACTATAACAAACAATTACGGAGATCAACCGTCAGGGACAATAAGAGTTCTAGTCATGAAAGACTCTTGAGCAGATAAGGTCTAAAACTCTCTAGTAGGAAAGTCAGGAACTAACTCATCAACAAGAGTCCGAGGAAGACTCCACTACTAAAGGTAAGGTAAACGATCCTAAAACGTATATAAACAGATCTAAGGACAAGAGGAAGGTAAGTAATAATGAGCACTTGATTCCTAAACTAGGAAAGCTTACCTATTCATTCTTCTAGATTGATCTCCTACTAACTTGCTCGTTTGAGACGGACCTCGACCAATACGGTTGAGTATGTTTGTGCAGGTCACTGAATTTTGGTGGGCAAGGAGAATTTTTGCAGCAACAGTCCACATGACACCTTCTTAGAGCTCACTGGGCAATCCACTGGGCAATCCCTAGGAGATTTTCTCCCTAAAGAGGAGCCAAATCCAGGTGGTCATCAGGTGAGAAGGATAACAATTGGTTGCTACACTTGTAGCAAGAAAGTGTCTTGTATCTCCTTGGCCACCAAGGTAATAGAATACTTAACTTTGGTTTTCATAAATGGCCTCAAAAGTTCTAGTATTTTTTAGAATACCATCCAAGCAGGGTTGTAAATGGAGAGTTCGGATCATCTCGTAGTTTGTGGTTGTAAAGCTGTCAAGGGAGCACAGAGTGCTTCCCCGTCAGTGGAAATGATCCACACTTGTAAATGGATAACCGAAATCCGCTTTCAAATCGCATCCATATCTATTGAGGGGGCATTCGAATCCATTTGGTAATTAATAGAATGCACCCTCAACAATTGGCTACTACGCTTGTGGCAGGAAAGTGTCTTGTTATCTCATTTGCCCCCAAGGAAATAGAATACTTAACTTTAGTTTTCATAAATGGCCTCAAAAGTTTTGGTATCTTTTTGAATACCATCCAAGTAGGGCTGTAAATAGATAATCGAAATTTACTTCCATATCTATTTAGGGGTATTCGAATCTGTCTGATAACTAATAGAATGGACCCTCATACGAAAGAGTGTGTACTAAGTGCCCGATCCTTGACACCTTCTTCTTTAGCCTTGAAAGCCCTATATGCCTTGCCTACTCCCTTGGCAAATGGCGATGAAAATGAGGAAATTCCTCCCAGTTGATAACGGGAAAGTATTTAGGAGAATAAAATAATAAAAATGTTTGGGTGGTTAGAAGCTTTCTTTTATTTGATTCTTTATATGCTTAGAGATATGGATATTATATAATAGACCATTAAATATAATTGAATCCACAACCTCTTCACTAAAAAGTATTGGTCTTGACAACCGAACAACAAAACTTATGGTCAATAACATATTCATTTTCTTCAAAAAAACTAACTATCCAAATATCTTCAGACCCACTAACTACAAATATATAATAGAAGCAAAAATCGTACGGCAACTATCCAAGATCTCATCCTCTTGGCTGCGAGGAGACAGTGTAACAGAGCACCGAATCCCATTCTTTACTTTTCAGAGCAAAAGTTTTGATGGATACAGAGACCTGTGTTAAATGCATCTATGAATTACCTAAATGTCATTACAAGCCTAATTGATGGAGTTGAACAGAGAATCCCACTTTGTAAATGCTTTCAGATTACAAAAGCCGTTGCCACTCAGTTGTGTTTTTTATTTGTTCAATTTCAGATTCCATTAATGGCGTCAATTGAAGCAGACTGGTCTGTGCTTCCAAAGGAACTGTTGGGTTCAATCTTCCGACGGCTTCACATCGTCGATAAGATCCATTTCGGTGCTGTCTGCAACTCGTGGAACTTCGCTGCATCCGACCAATCGTACCCACCAGAGCCTCAACTTCCATGGCTGATGCTTCCTTACAGCGAAGACGAGGAAGGAAAAGAGACCCGGAAGTTCTTCAATCTCTCAGACAAGAAGAATTATCCGATCAAGCTCCCAAAAGAGATTCGTAGCAGTAAATGCATTGGTTCCTCTTTCGGTTGGCTTGTAATTGTCGATATCTTCAGCTGTGTTCTTCTCATGAACCCTTTCTCCGGTGCCGTAATCCATCTCCCACCAACTGAAACCTTTCCTGATGTATTGGGTGTTAATAGGTCTGAATCGTCTGGTGAAATAGATTATTACAGGATTCGTAGACGTGAGTTTATTAATCGTGAATGTTCAGTTTCTCCTGCAAGATTAAGGGTTGCGCTTATGAGTAAGGCACTTGTTACTGCAGACCCTTCGATTGATAACAATTACATGGTCATGGCAATTGGGTTCTCTGGATTGGCTTTCTGTAAGGCTGGAGCTGATTCATGGACCCTATTGGATCCAACAACAACGACATCGAGTGGTTGTCAGGACATTCTGTATTTTAATGGATTGTTATATGTGCTTCATGATAATGGAACTATTGTGGCTTGGGATGTCAATGGCAACCCTCCTAATAAGGCAACCAAGGTTTCCCCTCCATTAGAGAGTTTCTCCCTTGGAAATCCCCAGCCATCTGGGGATTGGTTTATTAGGAAGAGATACTTGGTGGAATCCTTAGGGAACGTTTATCAAGTTCTTCTTTGGTTTCAAGAAAGGGAGGGAAGTGGGCGTAATCCTTATGGTTCAGCTTCATGTAGTGTTTACAAGTTTGATCAGGGTAAGAAGACTTGGATTGAAGTTGAAAGTTTACGTGATCGCGTGTTGTTTTTGGGCCGTAATTGTTCAATTTCTTTATCAACTTATGGTTTTCCTGAGTTAAGAGGGAATTCTGTCTATTTTGCTGAATACTTCTGGAAGGGATGGTTGGGAGGTGATCCTGCTGATAATCATTGGTCTCTGGGTGTTTCTAACCTTGAAGACAGGAAATTTGTGAAGTACTGCTCTTTTGATCTGCAGAGGATCAGGCCACCACTAGTCTGGGTAGCACCTAATTTTTCATAGAATTTGATTGTCCATAATTTTTATTGCTAAATAACAATATCAAAAGGTCTGTTATTTCTGGAAGAAAACAGAATCCTTTTGGAGGCTTTGTTCTCTGTAAAATACAAGTTATGTACTTCCTTTTCTGTTCACATTTTTGTTGTCATTGCCTTTCCTTTCCTTTGTTACTATTTAATGCCTTTAGATGGTTACAGAATGTGAATAATTCTTTTAGATTGGTTAATTTTTCTCCCTGGTGAGCAGAGCCCCCCGGGGGGGGGTGTCATCATCAGCTGCTCCTCAAATCTTGGCACGTTTCTAGGTCCATTAGGATCTATACAATATTCTTTTCAGACTTGGCCTCTTTGGAACTGAGTTTGTTTTCCATTGCTTTATGATACAACTTCAGTTTATTATCCTGTGGCTGTAATGATTCAGTGAAAGATTTCTACAATCCTCCCTCCCTATTTCTTCCTCTTTGTCCTCCATTTGGTTCATGTGCCTGCTTTTTGAATAGCTTGGAAGGATAGGCAGCAAAAAGCAAGTTAATCTTGATTCGAGTATGCCATTTTCTGATCAAGATTGACCACTTAGTCATTGTTTCTTATTTCTCTCAGTTATATTGTAACTGGGATTCCTGATATGTCTTAATTGTGTCGGGAATTCCCAATTTGGCTCGGCAAGACTGTCCAGTTCGATCTTCCTTGACAGCTCTCCTCTCTTCCACCCATTCTTGTCAGTTTTTGTTTTCTGCTTGTGCATTCTGTTACAACTTGTACCATGTATGAATTCGAAATGAGCTGACTGGAGAGCAAGGATTTATGTGACTGACTCAAATTAGTTGTGAAGATGTTTCTTGTTTCTGTTGTTGGTGGTGGTGGTGTTGTAATTTACTCCAAAAACACATCGGATGGTGCGGAATGTTGGACAGCTAAAAGCAGTATGTAGATATACCATGTGAAGCAAAATGAAGATGTTGAGATAGATTATGGTTAATGTCTGGAGTAGTCCCTATAAGAAGTGGTATGTAATAATAAGAGACTAGGAAGGACCCAAGTGTGAAGTAAGGAATGGACAGATTAGTGCTGAGTTGGGAGTAACCCCCATGCATGAGATGCTTTGAGAGAGTCAGTTGTGGCAGCTTATTCATTTTCAATGGAGGCCTTGGGGTGCAACATTATAGAGTAAGTTGTTTTATATAGAAGGATCTAAAAGAGTTAGGGGCAGGCCTAAAATGACCACAGAAGTGGTGAGGAAATTGCACTGTTTGGGCCTTGTCTCAAGTATGGCCTTGAATGGGGCTGTTTGATCCATGTAGCTGAACCTCACCATAATGTGGGAAGGTATGCTTCAGGGTGTATTCAGACTCATGCAGATCTAGATAATCTGGCAAAGTGGCAGAAGCTTGCAGATGACAGATTCTTCCTAAAGGACAAGGAAAGATAGAAGAGTAAAATGAATGTCTCCCTTACCCCAGAACTTTAAATAGACAGTTCATTCAAGAAGTCCATTTCGCACCTATACTCTGGATTCCCCCAACCTTGGTGCGAACCAGATACTAAAGAACTAACAGATATGCCTGATTGACTGGTTCAAGCAACCATCCCTCAGGAAAGAAAAGCTTGACCCGTGTCAGTAAGATTCCTAAGTTTTTATCAAAGTTGTGCTCATTTTCATTTTACTACTTATGTTTATCTTTCCTCTTTGCTAAGATCCATGTAACCAACTGCATTTAGTTTGGGTAACCTCAGGCTGTTGCTACTTCCTTAGCCAGAAACTTCCAGCAACTTGAATCAGTGAGCATTGAGGTGACTGTATTACTAATATTTAGTATAGTATTTCTTGAATCAGTGAGCATTGAGGTGACTGCATTACTATAGATTGAGAAAACAATTCCTATCGCATTCTCTATGGACAGTATTTCTTTTGACTAACCAGAAATGTTATGTTAATTTAACTCCGTTTTTTCTTTCCTAATTCCACCAATATATTTTTTGCCTAGGGTGCTGCTGGTTCCACTATAGTATTTGTGAACTTGGTCTGTACTTATATTGTTTTTGAAGCTATTGAATGTCTTCCCCCCATACCTAAACAATGCTGTCAAGCCCTATGGTGTATGGCACTTGGAATTGTCTAAAAAACTTGTAACTTTCTTGGGCAACATATGCGGCCGTGCGTAGGGGATTTGCTGAATCTGCAATGCTCCTAAGAGAGAAGGCTGCATCTCCTGGAAAACAATGTCAGTTTCTCCATCTAATTCCAAATGTTAACATACCTATGTAATTTCTTACCTTTGGTTTTGGGACTAGTGAATTTCTTTTAAAAGTTCTGAAAATTGATCTCTTTTAGTTTCTCTACTGACTTCCAAAAACAGATCGAGCGATTTCCTAAGCAGTTAAATGACATGAGTGGAGTAGATGTTTACTTTCCTTCTGTCCTATAGTTTATAATGCCTGTAGGTAGAGATTTCTGGAATTAGTTTGTTAATTACAACAAAAATCTAGTCAGAATATAATTGATGCATTGTGGCTTCTTTTCTAGTTTACCATAGATCTTGAAAGTGTGAACTTATTATTTTTTACAAGCTCATATTTTACTGCAGTGAGGTGTAAGTTAACACAGACACCATGCCACACCCCACCCGCCGATCTCGTTTACCCGCCCGACAATCCGTGGGAGTGATCCGTCACAGGATCCAGTCTTACCCATCAATAATAATAAATATAGGTAAAGATAATCTTGAGCATGAATAAGTTCAATAATTAAATATAAAAGATTATAGGAGTCCAAATACTCCAATAAAATAATCAAGGAAAGAATAAACTATCAAAAGAATAATGAATTCAACGAAAGCATTTATTTATTTTTTTTTGGGGTCAAAGGGTAAAAGTTTCATTAAATAAAAGAGTTTAAGCCAGAGACTTGGACAATAACAATGACTGACCAATCATGAAAATAGGTGGGACATTCCACCATGATCTAAAAAGAGAGAAACGAAGGGCTTCCTTAGCAAGGAAATCAGCAAACCTATTACATGACTTGTTGATGAAATTAAAATGAACATAGTTGAACTCTTGGGGGAGTCGCAAAATCTCAAAAACTAAACTAGAACAAATCCAATCTAAGGAACTATGAGCACCTTGAAGTGCCAAAATTGCTGGCAGAAAATCTGAATTTACTTCGAGATTGGAAACTCCTAAAGTTCACCCAAGAAGTAAGCCATCTCTAATAGCTTGGAGCTCAAGAATTGCTGCCGAGCTACCCAAGCAATCAAAACATTGTGTTGCGACAAAAATGCCAGTTGAATCCCATAAGATGCAACTCCTACCGCCCTTGCTCGTGTCCCCATCCCAAGAACCATCCACAAATACCTGAAAATATCTCACATCTTCCAGAGGAGGAATTAAAGCAATCGGTTGTCTGCCGCTATCATCGCCAATCCTTTTGTTGAGATTTTGTATATCTGCATACAGAAAAGAAAAATGAGTCATAGTGCAAGTAACCGAAGCATCAATACCACGAAAGAGATAAGCATTTTTAGTGTTCCAAATACTCCAAGCTAAGGCACTCCAAATTTGGTTGACTCTATCTAAATCATTGCAATCCTTAAATTTTTTGTGGATAAAAGCCATCCAATCATGTATATGACTTCCTCTAAATTCTGAAGTGTCAATGCACAAAGGAGAGAGTTCCCAGCAATGTTTTGCATGGGAGCAAAAAAATAAGGCATGACAAGCACTTTCCTTCCCACACCCACAAACCAAACATAAAGGAGCTGAAATGACATGTCTAACAAATAAGGAATTACTTGTCGCAATTGCTTTATAAGATGATCTCCACAAGAAATGTTTGATTTTGGGGAGAGTGGGGATGTGCCATATTTGTTTCCAAAATTTAGAGGAAGAGGATGTTGAAGCAATATTACCTTGAGAGTTTGCCATAGCCAAGCATTGGAAATAAGCAGATCTAACAGAAAAAACACCATTTTTGTTTTTGTACCAAATCCATCTATCAAGGGAGTCACTAGAAAGGATGGGGATTTTCAAAATAGCATTGACTTCAATGGGTGTGAATAGTGATTGTAATAATTGGATATCCCATTGTGCTTCAGGCCAACCAATGAGATTTTGGACCCACATTGGGTTGTGGCCTAGGGGAGGAGAAGAAATACCTTTAAAAGGTAATGAAGGGAGCCTAGGGTCCTTGTAAATGTTAATGGTAGCCCCATTACCCACTTGTTTAACCAAACCTTGTTTGAGGACCTCCTTCCCCACAAGTATTGTGAAATCCCCCGAATTTCTACCCCTTTAATCCGTGGCTTCAAAATCGAGAAAACCGGGCCTCGAGTTGACGGAAAATGTGGGCCATTCAAGTGGAGCCCGAAGGGTTGGAAATGGAACCAATGTTGGTGGATGACCGTTGTGATGACTCATCAACTCTCCTAAAGTTTAAGTGAAGAAAAAGATTAATCTCGATGGTGTAAAAAGGGTGATTTTGGAATGTCCGTAGATCAACGATGGAGAATCCGATTGACACAAATAAGGTATCAAATCGAAGATCGTTGAAAGACCTTTCCAACAAGCCAAAAATCACCAAAATTGGAGTCCATTTGAGGGGTCAACTTGGGACCGGTTGAACGGCCGGTCGACCGCCCCAACCCCCCAGCCATTTTCCAGCTTCGGGGCAGAATTGGGTTTTTCATGTTTAAAACCCTATTTTGAGTTTCTAACCTCTCATACTCGCATTTTAGAAGGCTAGTACGAAGATGAGGCTAAAGGAGGAAGAGAAACCAAGGGAAAGTAAGGTTTCTAACCATTTGGACGCGTGCTAACACCCGGATCATTGCGAAAATGTTAGGCAAGGTAAGAATCATCAAACCCTCTTCTTTAAACTTAGTTTTTGGAGTAGTTCTTCGCAATAAATGATAGATTTGAGTAGTTGTTGCTTGATAGGTGTTTTGAATGCTTGCAAATAGTTTCATTTATGTTTCCCTTTGGTTTGTAAGTGATTTGTGCGAGTCATTGCAAACGATTTTGCATTTTGGCTCTCAGACCCAGCCGAGAGCACTCGCGAGAGCCCAAAATTGGGGCTTTTTGATTAAGATGGAATTAGATCAAATTAAAGGTATACTTAGGACCCTATTGCTGCCAATTAGACATTTCCAAAGTTTCGTTTCGATTCGACTTCGAATCGATGGTGAAATTTGATTTTTGCCGAAACTAGGTTGAGAAATGTGGGTTCAAAACTAGTTGGCAGATTAGGCTTTTGTTGGGTGATTTTGGGAACTCTATTAAAACCCAATTGACTTCTAATTTATGTCTATTGATCATCTTACATGATTAGGTTTATTTTGATTGTAATCACCAACTCGTAAGTGTGACTTTGTGGAACTTTGGAGAGCTTATGCTAACTAAAAAGGTGAGGAATATACTCAACCTTATCTTGCATGTTTAATTATGTAATTAAATTTCATTATTGATGTATTGACTTGTTTTAATATTTTTTATATTTTTTTGTAAATTTTAATATTTATTATCTTGTGATTATGTGTGAGACTTTGCACGAATGAAAGGTAAGCAAGTATCTTTGCTTCTATTTTCAATATTCTTTGAAAACAATATGAGAATGCATGAGATGGATGAGATTGAATGGATTAAATGTTTTCTTTTATTTTCAAATTCTAAATCATTGATATGAAGATATATGGATGATGTTGAATTAAATTACTCTTTTTATTTTATGTTTCAAACTAGGGTTGTGGGTTCGCCCATTACCCTAGTGAACTTACATGAGTATGCATCTAGACTTAAGTACATGAATGCTAAGTGTTTAGAAGTGTTTGGCTAGGTAACCTCATGAGTACTGCTACCCTTCCGGCAGGGGTATTGAAGCCGGTTAACCCGTGATGTTAGTGGCTGGGTCCTGAGCGTCAAGCAGGCCCACTATCATCATAGAGAGGTAGGGTTGCATATAATAGATAAGAGCTCCTGGGCGCTCAAGACCGGTGAAATGATCCGTGAGAGGACATGGAGAGCATCCTGTCCATTATATGTGGACGACCACTGGGTTAAGGAATGGGATCCAACAGATGCCTCCCGTTGAGGATTCCATTCATAGGTGGAAAGGTATTGAACCAAAAGGGCACTAGGCATGAGGGGAGATATCCGGACCATATGTAGTACGAGACTGTATGATTTTGCACTGGGCTAAGATTATCCTTGACACGCGCCAATCTCATACCAAACGGTGATGTGAGAGAGTGGTGACCTATACCCCAACCATGGCTTGACAGGACTTTACCCAACAACCGCGGAGAACCCAATAGACGTCTCTTGTTGAGGGAGAGTGACTGAGACTGCCCAAAGGAGATTGGTGTACAAACTTAATGCGTCTACCATAGAGACCTCATGATAGAGTTAGGAGCATAATATCATAATATCATAATCATTCATACATCATATCACTATCATTAATTACATTATCGATACTCAAGCTATATGTGTGATGTGGAATCTTGTGTACGAATGCATGATATGATGTGGAATCTTGTGGACGAATGTATGATAAGATGTTGAGTTGACCTCACTGAGTTCTGTTGAACTCATTCCTTTTTATATGTCTATGTCTATTAGAATATTCTGCAGGTTATGAGGACTCCTTCCAAGTGGAGGATTCGTTGTCGGCAGGCTTTCTTGAAGGAGTGACTGAAGAAGATGTAGACATGCATGGAGCTTCATGCTCGTGCAAAGACAATTCTTATGAGGTTGGATTCCATTAGGGAATCAATTTAGTTTAATTTCTGTTGCAACAAACTATGCTTCCTTCAAACTCTGATGTCCATTTTGATTAACTTTAGATAATGGATGACTGTAACCTTTTGATCAATCAAGTTTGATAACTTTATACTTGATCTTGATTTAGTCTTGTCCTTTTAATTATGCTATATCTTGTGTTGTATGGAATTGTCACTAAACCTAGGTCCTGCAGTGTATCACCCCCATGGGTATTCGGGTATGGCCGGATCCGGCTGGGTGGGGTGTGACAAGTATGCTTCGCCATCCCCAAGAGCTATAAGAGGGAGCAATGCATTAAATAAAAGGGGTGTCTTTGATGTATTTTGCATGCATAATCTGGGCCCATAGAGAATCAGGGTTGGTTAGCAAACGCCAACATTGTTTTGCAGGCGAGGCTTTGTTAAAACATTGGACATCCCTAAAACATAGGCCACCCTCGCTCTTACCTTTACAAAGAGTTTCCCACTTGACCCAAAAAAGGCCTTTCCCATGGTCATCTTTCCACCAAAATTGCCGAATTTTTTGATTCATCTGGTTGCATAGTTCATTGGGATGAGGAAACAAGACATGGCATATACCGGTAGGGCAAAAGCCACCGCTTTAATCAAAATTTCCTTCCCCACTTGAGAAAGCAATTTCCCTTTCCAACCTGTTAACTTGGAGATCAGTCTATCAAGAACAAAGGAGAAAGTCTGGATCTTGGATTTCCCAATGGAGGAAGGGAGACCTAGGTACGTCCCATGGGAGTGGGCTTCCTTGATGTCTAAGGTGGAGACTATATCCTCACACAAAGATTATGGGGTTTTAGAACTAAAAAGGATAGAAAATTTCTCTGGATTGATATGTAGCCCCAAAACTAATTCAAAATCCTGTAGGAGGACATTTATCTGTGAGGCATTAGAGACTGAAGTTGGGGAAAACAACATACAATCATCTGCAAAAAATAAATGATTAAGTTCATGACCATTTTGAGCAATTCGGATACCTGGGAGCCTGGGAATGCCTCTATTAGAGGTGAGTCTTTGGGATAGAGTCTCAAGGCATAAGATGAAAATATAAGGACTCAATGGGCATCCTTGCCTAATACCACGGTGAGGCACAATTTTCCTAGAGAGAGCACCATTGATTTTGATCTGAAACTCCACAGTGGTGATGCATTGCATAACCCACTGGACCCACAAATCAGCAAATCCCAAATATTTCAAAGTATATTCAATAAATGACCACTCTAATTTGTCATAAGCCTTGCACAAATCCATTTTGAGAGCCATGTACCCCATGGTTGATTTTGATTTTTTGAGAAAATGGAGGTACTCATGGGCCAGATAAATATTATCTGTAATGGCTCTTCTTGGGACAAAGGCACTCTGAGTCTGGCTAATGATGGATCTCAAAATAGGTTTAAGACGATTAGCCAAACATTTTGCTATGACTTTGTAGGGAGTGGTGCATAGACTGATGGGTCTGAAATGGGATACATCCTGGGGGTGGTGCCTTTTAGGAATAAGGGAGATGATTGTTTTGTTAAGGCTCTTCAGCATATGACTCCCTATGAAGAAATGTTGCACACCATGGATAAGGTCAAGACCGATAATGTCCTAGTGTCTCTAGTAAAACCTAGCAAGAAGACCATCAAAACCTGGGGCTTTTGTTCCCTTCATTTGGAAAAGGGTTCTTTTAATTTCCTTAGGTGAGACAGGGAGCAAAGAGATGAATTGTCTAAAGCTGTAATGCATGGAGGAGTACTAGAAAGAAACTCTTGGGGAGGGTGGGGAGAGGAAGAAGAAAAGAGAGATGAGAAATGAGAACATATTTTAGAGTGAATTTGTGATTCCTCAGTCATCCAATGTCCCAAACTATCCTTAAGCTTGGTAATAGAATTCTCCTTTCTCCTTTGGGTGGTGGAGGCATGAAAAAACTTTGTGTTTCGGTCCCCTTCAGTAAGCCAGAGAACCCTAGACCTTTGACACCAGAATTTTTCCTCGGCTAGGAGTTGTTTTTCAATATCTCGCTTTAATTCAAGTTCTTCCCTAGCCGTGGAATCAGATGGTGTTTGTTGTTGGCAAATTTCCAGAAGCTGAGATTATCTTGCAATCTCCATTGATGCATTTTGGAAGGTTGCCTTGCTCTAGATCTTGAGTGCTTTGGTGCAACTTTTAACTTTTTGATGTAGCTGATATGAAGGGGATCCAAGGCTAGGGGCCTTCCAACCTAAAGTAATTTGATTAGAAAGGTCAAGATGGTCCTCCCATTTAGTTTCATAGTGAAATCTGCTAGGCCTTTTAGGGGTAGGGTGTAAGGTGATTTCCAAAGGTGTATGGTCAGATCCTACCATAGCATGCCTATGACCCTGAATACTTCCATAGATATCAAGAAATTCAACATTCACAAAAGCCCTGTCCAAGCATTCTTTAACTAGATCCCTCCCTTGTCTTTTACTAAAATTTGGGGCCGGTACACTTAACCTCTACTAGGTTACAATTTTCAATGGCCATTCTAAAAGCATCCATTTGGGATTGGGGTCTTGGTATCCCACCTAATTTATCCTCATTGCAAGTTAATTTATTGAATTCACCAAACACAAGCCAAGGTGTACTTACCGATAAGCCCAAATGAGATAATTCATACCAAATTCGATTTCGATGTTCCACCTCCGAATGACCATAGACCAAAGTAGCTCTAAACTCTACACCAGAGGAAATGACATGGATTAGAATATCAACAATGTGAGAAGAAGAGGAAAGAATAGTGATAGAAACATTACCATTCTATAGGATACCAATACCACCTGAACGCCCAATAGGATTAACAGAGAAAAAATTGTTGAGAGATAATTTATGTGAGACTATTTATTTCAGCATTTCCTTGCTTAGTTTCCATGAGAAAAACAATGTTGGGCCTCCCTTTCCTATAGATTCTCTGCAGATATTGTTGTGTCAGGGGTGGGCCTAGCCCCTAACAATTCCAAGAAATAAGCTTCATGGGTCACGTGGGGGCTGGTTATGGGCAGCCTGCCTCACCCTTGCATCAACCAAAGGAGAATAACCCCTAGCTCTTGTAATGGCTCTAAATGTACGAGTAGTTCTCTCCCCAGCTCTTCGGGCTAGAGCATTCAAACCTTGACCCTGACAACCCCATTGTGAATTTTGGTCATTCTCATCACCAATTCTAAGTCTTTTCAACATACTGGCTACTTGTTCTAGGGATGCAGCTCTCTTTCTATGATTTGGTGGTTGCAGATTCAAGAGGACTTCTTCTTGTTCGTGTATTTCTTCAATATGGACTCTATGTCCCAAGACATTAGGAGATGATGTTTTGATTATGATCGGTTGGACCCTAGTGAGAGCATTGGAAATATCCACACTTCCATCAAAATTGGACTCATTCATATGCTTGTTGAAATTGGGAAGTTGCGAAACAGTTAACATATCACTACATATGTCTTGGTTTTGATCCAACACATTGCTTGTCGGGTTAGGTAACAATGGGGTTCCATTTGCATTATTAGAAGCATTAATATAGGAATGAAACACCTGTTGTGGCAGAAGAAATAGTGGATGATATTGTTGTTACCTCAGTTCCCATCCAAGTAGCTTGCAAAATGTGAGAAATAGGTTGCCTTGATGAAGAAGCCTGGGCTTGTGTCAATTGAGCAATTGGTTTCAATAAAGGAAATCCACTTACCGTGTTAATAGGATCAAAAATTTATATATGTTCATCTGGTCCAAGTTGCACTTGTTGGGCAGGCTGAAACTGAACTGTGCTCAATGGGATTGAACTTGTGGGCATATTTGCCTGAGTAGATACACCAGGTGGTCTCCAAGAGAGTGAATTATCCTTGGTTGAACGTGACATTAGGGCACCCCTAGAGTTACCAAAATGTCTATATTGGCTCTGCCTTCAATTGTTTGGAAAAAAAAGCCAACACTGGTTGACTGCCCCGATGAATTTGCCCTTAAATCCAAGTTTCTGGTAGTTGGGTCCACCAATTCTTGAATGAAGTGTAATAAATCAGGGGGTAGGTAAATCATATCATCTCTGGAAGCTGGTGGTATAAGGAGTTGTTTTTCAATCAAGGTCACCTTCGCTATTAAAACACGAACCTCCCAGTTTGTTGGGCAAGAACAGTTGCTGCTAGTATGGATCCAATCCCCAAACATCGCCCCACATATTTCAACACAGATCGCAACTGCAATTCCATCAAGCCTTGGAATCCCCTCCTTGTTTAATTGTAATTTGATATCACAATTTCTGCATTCATGCCCAAACATTCCACAAAAATAGCATATGGCAGGGAGTTTGGAGAATTGTAAGTCAACCCAAGTCACACCGTGCCGAGGGCGAAAGATTCTAACACCTGGTTTAATTGGTACTCTGATGGAGCGGGAAAGTCTAATGACCAAAGGTCTACCGAAAATTCTAAAGCTGTCATAAGGTTTCACTGCAATAAACGTCCCCAAATTGAAGGTGGAAGATTCAGAGCTTGTATCCATATCTCATATAAATCGAAGAAGACTCTGTCCACAGGTGTATTGGGTTCTAGACATTTAAGAATTAGTAAATGGTTCTTGATTAGCTAGGGACCGTCATGAAGAGCATGGTGAACTTCTTCTTGATTGAGCAGTCGGATGAGGAATAGAAGTCAATCAACTTGTCGGACCTGTAAATCTCTAAGAAGACCCCAGGCCTTTGCCAGTGAGATAGATACCGTAGATGGACTGACTCTCTTAGAAGTGATCATCTTCCCAATAACAAAATATTCTTCATTCCCAGATGAAGTATTAAGCAGGGAGTTGAGCTCAGGTAGTTCATCCTCGGGAAGAATAATGTCTGTTGAAAAAGCCACTGCATCCAGCGATTGGGTTGGAGATGAAGAGGAATCAACCGGTGGGGTCGCCATTAAAGCCTGCACAACACAAACAATTGAAAAACCAACAGCTAGATAAAGCTAATGAGTTTCTGCGAGTCACCAAGATGGACTAAAGAACAATACAATAGTGGACCATCACCATTCTTTGAAAAAAAAAAACAATTTGCAATGCTATCAAACAGAGTTATGAGAATCCCAAAGATGCAAAACCGTATTCATAACTAATTGAAAATGGAAAAAATTCATAACAAATCATAAATTGAAAGTGTGTCTGAAAGTGGAATCGAAATCGGATGAGAAAACATTAGAAAATGATTTGCACCAACAACTAGATGAGAAAATGATAAAAAACAGAGAAAATTGAAGGAGATCGAACAGCAAAACCCACCACCCCTCATGGGAGGGGAAACCCCATAACTCCGAGAAAGTTAAGTTGGAGATTGGGGATAAGAAACCAACCTAGCAAGGTAGGTCATAAAGCTGGAACTTCCAGTCCGGCGAAAGAAAATGGTAACTTCCGGTGAAGTTAGAAAAGAGTCTCTTAGAGAAGAGAGAGAAAAAACCCGCTTGAAGTGAAACTTCCGGTGAAGTTAGAAAATAGTCTCTCGGAGAAGAGAGAGAAAAACCCTATGAAAGGGTAAAGTTCCTAGCGGAAGCAATTCAAAATGTTTAAATAAGTTTCTTTCTCTAAAGCTAAGAACTTGGACTCAAGTTTATCAAGGTGAGGGGTTCTCCAATTCTTCTCCAGAAGATGGGCAAATTGTCTGGTAACTTGTCTCCTACGTCCATCAATGGGTGCTATAAGCACACTCCATGCACTCACAGGAGCTCCCGTGTGATATCTAATCATGCAAGTCTCTAACAGTTGACATGCTTTAAGATATACACCAGCCTCCTCTGGGTAGGTCTAGTCACTCTGATTCGACAAGGACTGACTACCTTTGTGGGGATCTTCAATAAAGGGTAAGTCCACACCTGGCTCTCAAATCATGGATGGGGTTAAGTGAACACTCTCTCACCACGACCATTGGCATGAGCATTAAGCGCATGTCGGGGTTTCTAATCCAATGCAAGTCATAATGGTGACATACTACATGAACTCCAGATACATCCCCTATAGCACCAACCAACTCGGTTCAGTATCCTTTGTAACCTAGGTGATATAGAATAAATATCATGGCTCGAACCAGTTCGGATAGACCTAGGTCAAACCAGGTCGGACAAACCCTGGTCGAACCTATTCGGATGTATCAGGTTGAACAAGACCAAGTCAAGGTTGGTTACACAAGCGTAAAAGCAGGAGATTGGTAACCGAAGACAAAGTGTTTAACTTAAACTCAATAATTCATATTTGAGGAGGACTCAATCACTGAGGCTAGTATTGCAGTCCAAAGAATGTCTTAGTTCGAGACAAACTCATACTAAAAAAACCTATATAAAGGTAGGGGCTTACAAGAGAAAGGTACACTGAATTGAACTATCACTATTCAATACTTTATTGTTCATTACTTTATTACTTTCTTATCTTCCTTAGTCGGATTCCTAATTAGATCGTCGGAGGTGAAAACTCAACCTCCATGGTCGAGCTCATTCTTGCAAGTTCAACTGGCTGAAGGGACGAACAGGATTGTGCAGCAACACTAGGAAGGTTGTGTACGAAAGTTGTTCCCCTGGACTCTTGATTGTCCGAAAGCCTTTGGACTCGAAAGGCTCTATGATCCAAGGATATAAAATCATTTTAGTTTTCCTCAATTGACCCTCTTTGCCCCCCCCCCTTCGTAGAATTGTTAATGAATCTTTCGTACTTCATTATCTTCTTTTTTTAATTTTTTTTTGTCTCAATGCTACCATGCACGGTGTGGTTTTAAGGGTGTCAATTCATACTATGTTTTGTTTATTGAAACCAAAACTGTACCTCTAATATTGTATCATGTTGTACTGAATAAATAGCCTCGTTAAGGAGATGGTAACCACCATATAATCTCAAATTCCTGATGTGTCTTGGTCCTTGTATCAAATATTGGGTACTTCATGGTTATGTGGGAAGTGTTAAAACTGATATCAAATAGCCTAAAAATCAAGCTTTTAACTGACTTGTACTAAATAAGTTTAATTTAACAATCATACATTAGACCAAGCTTCAGAAAACACCTTTCAATGGTATAAAGATGGGTTTTGATAGAATGGATGGTGGACTACAGTTGTAGTCTTTCAACAAAATTGATGGGATAATATTACATAGGGAAAATGCCCCCTTCATCTGGACAGTCGGCTTCTACTTGTGCTGAAGCCTTTGGCACCTATGTTGAATTTGAATCAAACAATGTTTTTGGTTGTATCATCCACAATAATAATCCCCTTCTTATGCATACTTTGCTTAATGGGTTTTCTATTTTTCTATCTTGATTTGTGCCCCCATGGATAGAATTTTTTGTTTCAATACCCACATGGGTTTTTGGAGAATTCTCTTTGTAGAGTCAGGATCCTTTACCACTAGGCCACGAGATCCATTCCATAAATTAAGGTCTGTTTGGTTATATGAGTTTGGAGATTTCAAATATCCAGAGATTTCAAATCTATGGAATCATAATTCATAAAATTAACTCTTTGGTTAACCTAAATTTGTGGAATGAAATTTGTGAATTCATCCTGAAAAACTATTTCGTCGACATGATTTTTGTGAAAGTACAAATGTTTAGCACTTGAATTTCAACCCATACACATAAATCTACAGATTCACATTTTTAGTGTCAAAAGATGAATATCTAGATTTCATGAATCCATAGATTTTCACAACCAAAAGGATATAAATCAAGCATTCATGAATCCATTTGAAAATTTTGAATTCATGTAACCAAACAGGCCTAAAAGATTCTTAAAGCAATTAGAAGGGATTTCTCTATTTTATATTAGTAAGTCTGCATTTTGGATCCATTTAATCTCTTGTCTACTCAACTCTTCTTTTTTTTTTTTTTGGTAGAAATCTACTCAACTCTTCAACATAGAAGAAGTTTTGTTAAACTCTCTTACAAATTCATCCAATGCAAGAACTCTTTTCTTAACAATCAAATTTATTATTCTTTTAATTAAAAAAAAATCCTTTTTAATCCTATATGTTGTTGCCCAATCCTGTTCGTCTCTTCAGCCGGTTGAACCTACAAGAATGGGATCGACCGTGGAGGTCGAGTTAATTTTCACCTCCGACGATCTAGTTAGGGATCCGACTAAGGAAGACAAGAAAGTAATGAACAATAAGAATTCGAATAGTGATAGTTCTATTCAGCGTACCTTTCTCTTGTGTTCTTATACATTTTTATAGCTTTTCTAAGTATGAGTTTGAGTGGGATTCAAACTTTTAGTTAGGTTTCGATCCGAATCTTAGTCATTGAGTCCTACTCAAATATGAGTAATTGAGTCTTGATTGAATACCATCTCTTTGGCTAGAGTCTTATCTAGATTTACCTTGCCATTCAGACTTTGTACTTATTCAACCGACCTTAAGTTGGTCGGTCCAACTTGACCCGAGTTGGTCGAGTTAGGCTCAAACCGATCTAATTTGATTGAACTGGGCTCAAATCGAACTGATTCGAGTTTATTTATTCTTTCCTCATCACTATAAATAATTAATTAATTAATTGGAGATCTGCCGCTAGTTGATTACCCACAAATACGTAAAGACAAAATTGGATGACTTGGTCAGATCAATTAGTCCTTGGATAAGGGGATAATTTAATCAACCACAAAAACTACGTGAAGACAAAATTGGATGACTTGGTCCGATCAATTAGTCCTTGGATAAGGGGATAATTTATTTTAATATTTTTAATATCATTATCTTAAAATTTCTTCTCCACACTGTAAGTACCCTATGAGATTCTACTATTTTTTCTCCACCTTTTCAAAAAAAAAAGTAAGTACCCTGGAAGTCGTGTATTGTCTATGTGTTTCTTTCTCTTTGTCCTCAGCTCAGATCAATCCAACAATGGCAAAAATGAGTGAAAAACCTCATCTTCTGCTTTGTTTCTTATTCCTTTCTTCCTTCTTCTTCTTCTTCTTCTTTTCCCCCTCAAATGGAAATGTTGCTGAAGAAGAACCAGTTGGGTATGGCTATTCAGTATCCAATCCATCAGTCTCCATCAATACTACCAGGAAGACATTGACTGCCAATCTCATGCTTATAAAGTGTTCCTCCATTTATGGCCAAGATGTTCAGAACCTCAGCTTTGTTGCCAGGTAAAAGAAAGACTTACAGCAAATTCTAAATCCTAAACCATATTTTAGTTTCATCTTTTTCATAAATTTTACTCCTTAATCGTATGACCCATTATGAAAATGGACGCTCAGCACGTTTAGATCTGAGATCCTTCCCATGTCTAATCATATGGAGTTGGATCTAGATCTAGTGAGTAAGCTTACTTGGGTTTGGTTTCTCAGTTTGACCCAGTAAATCTCCATTTTATAAGCCCAAAAGCTCAGAATCTCAGATTTTCAGGCTTTGTTTTTGGCAGCCAATATAATCTTCCCACCCATAACTAGTGATAATATATAATAAGAATTGCTTAAAGCACACTATATCTAAATAAGTCCAAGTGATTGGGACAGATAGTGACCAGAATTTCCTATACAGAGACTGAAAGGAACGATGTGGTCTGTATTTGCATTTCTCCGAGCATTTTCACCCAGTCCCCCAGTCCCTCCCCTTGATCTAACTATGGAAAGTGAAATGAAACCACACTGTCATCGTCTTCCCTTCCTTCTGCTCCTTCCCTTCTTACTTTCTTCCTTCTTCTCACCAACCCATGAATACGGAGATGAAGGATCAGTTGGGTATGGCTATTCAGCTCATTCGATCTACTTCAGCCCCTCAGGGAATTCATTGACTGCTGATCTCAGATTGATCAAGAACTCTTCTCTTTTCGGTCCTGATGTTCAGAATCTTCGTCTGCTTGTCAGGTAACAAAAAAGATAAGTTCCTCTGTTCAATCTTTTCTTGGTCTCTTCCGTTGTGTTTTTTGATCATTCCTTGTTAATGAGTTGACTTCAAAAGAACTTACTGTCTTCGGCCTTGGATCTTCCAATTTAGTGACTCTGTCTGTTTAATCCACCATGAACATCCAAGATTTTTGCAGTTGGATCAGTTTGGAGAAGGAGACAAGTTAGAGACTGGAATCTAGAGAAAACATTTCTATGTACATATATACTGAAACTCTGCTATTGTTTAATTGTTTTGTAGTTTTGAGACTAAGGACCGTTTGAGGGTTCATATCACTGACTCAAGCCAACAGAGATGGGAAATCCCACAAGAGATCATCCCCCGCCAACCCCTTCTCCCCCACCGATCCTTGTCGGAAAACCGCCCTCACCAGTCGGTAAACAACCAATTGCTCCTTACAGAAAACCACACTCTTTCTGTCCCAGATTCTGACCTCATCCTTTCCATCCATTCCAAGCCATCCTTTGGATTTTCTGTTGCCCGAAAGTCCACCGGTGATGTCCTTTTTAACTCTTTGCCGGAGGAGCCAGATCCTAGCACCAGGCTTGTCTTCAAGGATCAATACCTACAAATTTCATCTTCACTGCCAAAAGACAGAGCATCCATTTATGGCTTAGGAGAGCATACTAAGAAGACATTCCGTCTAACCCCCAACCAGACACTGACAATGTGGAATGCCGACATTGGAAGTGCAATTCCGGATATGAATCTCTACGGCTCCCACCCATTCTACATTGATGTCAGGTCACCTTCATCAGATGGCAAAGTTCCAGCAGGGAGTACTCATGGTGTTTTGTTACTCAATAGTAATGGAATGGATGTTATCTATGATGGTTCTCGCATAACATATAAGGTCATTGGAGGTGTTCTCGATTTCTACTTCTTTGCGGGGCCAACTCCAAGATCTGTAATTCAGCAATACACAGAACTCATTGGTCGGCCAGCTCCAATGCCATACTGGTCATTTGGTGAGCACTCTTAAGATCCTTTTTGTTCATATCTGTTACTGTAATGACCAGTGAGAGTATTTATTTATTTATTTATAATTGATTTGTATAGGTTTTCACCAATGTCGATATGGGTACAAGAATGTCTCTGATCTTAAGGGTGTAGTTGCTGGGTATGCAAAAGCAAGAATTCCATTAGAAGTCATGTGGACAGATATTAACTACATGGATGCCTACAAGGATTTCACTCTTGATCTTGTAAACTTCCCACAGGAACAGATGAAGGAATTTGTTAATCACCTTCACCAAAATGGGCAGAAATATGTGATCATAGTGGATCCAGGTGAGAAATAAAGGATCTCCATAGTCCACACCATTGGTGTAGAATTAAAGTAGACCAACTGAACCCTTTGATGATCAGTTGTTATATATTTTAGTACATGATTTTGTAATTTTATCACACCATAACAAGTATTTTGCCAATTCCTTACAGGTATTAGCGTGAATAACACTTACGGAACTTACATACGGGGTATGCAGAAAAACATCTTCATAATGCACAATGGCACCCAATACCCTGGAAAGGTATGGCCAGGTAGTGTCTATTTCCCTGATTTCCTGAATCCAACAACAACAACCTTTTGGGCAGGAGAAGTTGAAGCATTTCACCAGGTACTTCCTTTTGATGGCCTTTGGATCGACATGAATGAAATCTCCAACTTATACATAACTTCTGCTCAATACTCCAATTCCACTCTCGATGATCCTCCTTACAAGATAAACAATAACAATACCCGAAGACCAATAAATGTAAAAACTGTCCCTGCAACAGCTCTCCACTTCAACAATATCACTGAGTACAATGTCCACAATTTGTATGGTTTCTTAGAATCCAGGGCGACGCATGCTGCCTTAATCAAAACAAGGAGTAAGAGACCATTTGTACTCTCTCGGTCAACTTTTGTGGGATCAGGTAAATATACAGCACATTGGACTGGTGACAATGCAGCAACATGGAATGACCTAGCATACACAATTCCTACTATGTTGAGCTTTGGGCTTTTTGGAATTCCAATGGTTGGAGCCGATATTTGTGGGTTTATACGGGATACCAATGAGGAGCTTTGTCGTCGTTGGATTCAGGTAAAAGCACGAGGATTTGCAAAAATCTAATGCTCACAAATAGACAAACATACATGATTTGTTTTCTCCAGACTTTTCAGTGACAGATTTTGTTATGCAGCTAGGCGCATTCTATCCTTTCGCAAGAGACCATTCAGACATTGAGAAAACACGTCAAGAGCTCTATCTCTGGAAATCAGTTACCATAGCAGCAAAGAAGGCACTTGGACTCCGATATCGTCTACTCCCCTACTTCTATACATTAATGTATGAAGCACACACTAAGGGAACCCCCATAGCAAGACCCTTGTTCTTCTCATTCCCTGAAGATGTCAAAACCTATGAAATTGATTCACAGTTTCTAATTGGCAAAGGTGTTATGGTTTCACCTGTATTAACACCACAAACAGTTTCAGTCAATGCCTACTTTCCAACGGGCAATTGGTTTGACCTCTACAACTACTCAAAGTCAGTGTCAGTAACATTTGGGAAGATCATCAAACTCAAAGCCCCAGCAGAACATATCAACGTTCATGTCCATGAAGGCAATATTTTGGCCATGCAGGAGGAAGCCATGACAACACAAGCAGCCCGGAAGACAGGGTTCCAGCTCTTAGTGGCCATCGACAGCAGTGGTGGCAATACCACTGGAGAACTTTTCCTGGATGATGGAGAGGAGATAGAAATGGGAGGACAAGGAGAGAATTGGAGTTTTGTTAAGTTCTATAGTGAGGTTGCAGGGAATGAAGTAATGGTAAGATCAAAAGTGGTGAAGGGGGAATATGCATTAAGTGAAAAGTGGGTTGTAACAAGGGTGAGTTTTGTGGGTTTGAAACAGATTAATGGATCCAACAGGTACAAATTGCATATCAAGGGGAAGCAATTGAATAAGAATAAAACAAGAAGAGTGAGTCTAAACAAAAAAGGGGAGTTTGGCACTGTAGACATTACAGGGCTAGCATTGCTTGTGGGAAAGGATTTTGAAATAAAGCTGCAGTGGAAGAAACAAGCTGAATTATGAGATAATTATAATGAACATTGAAACACAAGGAGAAAACTCAGTTTTTTCCCTACAAGGAGCATCTTCTGAAATTCAGTTTATGTTGCCCACGTGTCATAATGAATAACACAAAAGTTTGGTAAAGCACTTTTTCCCAAAAATATTTCTGCATCTCTCCTAAGACTCAGCAGCATGTCCAACTTGCTTATGTTATTTTCATGTTTTTTTGTGGGAACTAAGGTGTCCAGGGCAGCTTATACATGACTAGTCTTAAGGGGTAGCTTGATATATAAGGGTGGGGGAAGCTTATATACAATAGAGGATCAAAATCATTGACTCCTCGGTGATGTAAACTCTTGACTCTTTACTTATGCGGGGTTGGTCCGACCAAGCCAACCCCCTGGAGTTAGTTGTTTTCATTTGTTCATAATATCCTTCTTCCAAGACATGAGTCTATAGGCTATCTGTATTCAAGAGATTGTAAGTTGGTTCCTCTATCAGTTGGATTGCAATGTACACAACTGTGTTCTTCTCATGAACATCTTGTCTGGTGCCATAATCCATTTCCCACCAACTGAAACTTTCCTTGATAGATTGGGTATTAATGGGTGTAAATCATCTGGTGAAATAGATCATTTCAGGATTCACCGACATGAGCTTATTAATCTTGAATGTTCATTCTCTCCTACAAGATTAAGGGTTGTGCTTATGAGTAAGGTGATAGGGACTAGGAGACACTGCTGCACCATATTACTTGATATGACTTGTATTGATGTATAAACACTCTTGTACTTCATTCATAATATTTAAATCAACTACTTCTACATGGTATCCATTACTTAATCGGGCCTCTGCCCTAAGGGTGTCAATTCGGTACCGAAACCATGTAACCGTACTGAACCGCGCCGTTTAAAACCATACTGTACCGCACCGTTTCATATTTGGTACGGTATGTACCGAAAATCATTTTCTGAATTCGGTATGGTACGGTTTTGGTATGAGGATCCATACCGTCGGTATGTACCACATATCGTACCGCAAAACCGAATATCAAAACCAAATTTTGAATCGAATTTCATACCGTATTTGGGTTATTTGTGTAATTTTCTCTTTCAACTTATAACCCTAACATTTAGCTTTAGCCTTTAGTTCCATGCAATTTAGAGCTTCATTTTGTTTATTGGGCTCCAATTGTCATAAGCTTGGTGGTACACTTGTACTTTTGTATCTCTAATTCTCTATTAATGGTTGCTGGTCAAAGCTTTCTCAGATAGTTAGTTTCATGGATTTTACACTTCTGGGCAAAGCCTCACTTGACAAAGTTGATTCTAGGTTAAGGAAAAAGCCCAGCTAGCCCAACCCAGTTTTGTCGCAACCTTAAAAATGCAAAATCGATATAGGTGTAGAATCTAGGCATAAGAATGTTGAAGATACCGATACTTTTGTATTGCATTGCAATAAAACAATCAATTTATTTTATACTAATTTCAACCGATTTCCTGTAGTATTTTATGATGAAACAAAAGCAAGTTCAAGGTAATCTATATATGTGGGGTTTGTGGGGGTAAAACCCAACATTATGATTAGAAAAATAGACTTTCTCATACCGAATTTATACCGTACCAAATACCAAACCGTGTTGTTTTTTCATACCGATTTTATACCGAAATCATACCGCACCGCTTTTTAAAATACCGTTTTCAATACCGTAATGTATAAATTTGGTATAGTACGGTTTCGGTATGAGGTTTTCAAATTCGATACCGTACCATATCGCACCGAATTACCGGTACTGTACCGAATTGACACCCTTACTCTACCCTCTTCGACCTCGAATGGCTTCCACCCCGTCTCTGTCAACGCTAGTGCCATCAGCAGTGCCATTGTCTCCTTCGCTTGTTTCCATCAATGTTGTTGCAGCTCTACCGATCAAACTAAACTCCTCTAACTTTTGTGGGGATATTTGGATGGATCTTTCCCTCGGCCTTCCTCAGATCTTGGTTCTTCTGTTGAAGGTTCTGATCTTTCCCCTTCATCTTCTGGATTTTTATCTGAGCCCTCTCTTGTTGTGGTATGGGACCAGCAAGATCAACTCATTCTGAGTTGGCTTGTCACCTCTGTCTTTGAGCGAGTGCTTCCCCAGATTGTTGCTGCAAGAACATCCTTTGAAGCTTGGAATAAACTCAATAAGATCCTTGCTTCTGGATCAAGATCTCGAATCTTGGAACTCAAGAACAAATTATTTCAACTTCAGAAGGGTTTGTTGATGATTTTCGATTACCTTCTTGAAGTCCTTTTCATTGTAGATCAACTTGCAATAGCAAATTTGCCCATCTCTGATGGAGATTTGGTTTTAGCAACATTGAGAGGGCTTAGGGATGAATACAAAGATTTTACCACATCAATTCTTGTTCATGGAGATTCCGTTATTTTTTATGTTTTTCAAGGATTACTTTTAACACAAGAAATTCACATGAGATCTTCTGCTTCTGCTTCAGTAAGTCCTATTGTTATTGAGTGATAGTCTTTCGGTATGATATGAAGACTAATAGTGATCTATTCATTGTATAATTTTTACTTATTGTAAAACTCTTTCCCTTGTAAAACTCCTCATCCTGTAGAACACGATCTCTATATAAAGATAATGAAGGCTCTCTCCAGTGGTATGTTGATTGGGGAATTTCACTATGGATGTAGATTTTTACACTGAAGATCGAACCACGTTAAATCTCATCTTTATTTGATTTTGCTTCATTGGTTGTTTCATTAATTTGAACATGGTATCAGAGCGTATACAACCTAGGAATCACAATAATTAATTTAGTGGTGTTTATTCTCGTCTTTGCCGTTTGTGGGATCTCACCGGCAAGCATTGTTAGGGATTAATGTTGATGCTATTTACGGTTGTTTGATCTTCATATTATTTGTGCTTGTTCAAATTTTTATTCTTCGTTGGTGACCTATAGTCTTTCTGTGTTGCATGCGATTTTTTTTTTCATTCTTCAGAGCGGTTTCTGTTTTTCATCGTTGGTGTGCGATCCTCGTTCAGATTTGGATCCACTCACACCTTGGCATCTAGTTCATTCAAATTGAGATTCACTCACTTGATAGGTGTTTTTTTGAGAAGTGGAGTAATAAATTATTCTCCACATTGAAGTTGGCTTTATTGTTGGCACTACTTGGAGCTGCAATGTGCAGGTAATTCTACTAGGAACCTTTCTTCTGAGTGGTGGAAATTCTACTGGGAATTACCTATATACCCAAAATTTAAGGGTTTTTTTTTCTTTTTCTGGCGGCTATTGAATGACGGTCTACCAATGAGATCAAAACTAGCCCAAAGGTCTAACTGCTCATTCGAGTGTGCTCTTTGTGAAGCTGCGAGTGAAACCAGTTGGCATGTTTTTACATCATGTGACTGGGCCAAAAGAATACATGCTGCTGGACCATTGGGCTTACGAACTAAATTGGAGAGACTTGTCAATTCTGAATTGGTGTCAAACTCTAAGATCCCTTTTGGATAATCCAAATTCAAATGGTTTCTTTCTGTTTTATTATCTCTTGTTATTTTATTTGGTAGGAAACAAATTTGAATGCTTTTCAACAAAAAAAACCTAACCCTCTAAAGGTGTTAAAAAGCCTTAACCACTGGATTGCAAATCTTAAACTACATGAAACTTAAATTACAATTCACAACTCTCCAACACCAAATGCAGATAATAATTTATTCTCTCAAGAAAGAAATATGTGCAATATCATCCTGAGAACTAATAATATTGTCTTGATATGTGTAGGAGTACTTAACCAGCACCTAGGGAAGGCAGGATGGAGCATTGGGATGTATAGGAATGGACAATATGGTCCATCGATTTTGAAACCGTGCAGATGCCGGACACTCTAGAAGCAATCCTTTTTGGAATACAACAAGGGATTGAGAAGGCAGCAACACAGGGTTTGGGATATAGGAGATATGGAGCAACTCTCAAGAGTTACCAAATCTGTTACCAAAACCAAATTTTGGAACTTGGCCTTTACACCATATAGCTATGTTAATGAAGGTTGCTAAGACAACCACACATGTAATATTTGACAATTTCCCATCTCCAATGCTCCAATTTTTGTTTGAAAAGTTAGCTATATCTAATTCCGAACTACTGGGAACATGTAATGCAACTCAAACTTATGGCTGTAAGTGTTTTTAGTTTTAATGAAGCTCTTTTTCTTATCAATATATAAATATATATATATTCTCCCCTTGTTCATCCAAGGCCTTTATTGAAGTTGGCTTTTATTGTTGGCACTTGGAGCTGCAACGTGCAAGTAATCAATATTCAATAGTCTTCCCTTTTTCATCATGGGCTCTGAAACTAAACTATCATATGAATCTAGTAATAGACTCCAATTTTATTGAATGAGAGGAATTTTTTAACATGGTCATGGTGGGTGATCAAAGGTTGGTCATATTACTGGTCAAACGGCAGCCCCTAGTCTAGCTGATTTGAAGTATGCAGAATGGATCGCTAATGACAATCAAGTAACATCTTGGCTTTTTAATTCAACGGAACCTCAAGTTTACAAAATTTTTGCCTATTCAGAAATGGCCAAAGCCCTTTGGATGGTCAGGTTGATTATTCGTCTAGAGTTTATGAATCACAATAGCAACTCACTCATATAGGGCAGGGCCCAACTCAATCCTTTTTTGATCACCTTGGGAATCTTAAAAAATGGTGGGATGAACTATGTCAGTATTGCCCACTCGCTCCAATTGTTGATGTTTATATTAAAAGAGAGGAACATGATAGGGTATTCAATTACTTGCCAGTATTTGCCCCAAGTGTGAAAGACTTAAAAAAATAGATTCTCATGAATCCTGAGCTTTCTTCTTTCACTAGTATTTGTGCCATTATACAGAGAAAAGAAACTAGACATTGTATTATGTCATCGCCATCTAAAACATGGGAGAATCAACCTAAAAATTCAGCCCATAACACAACTAGCAATGTTGCTTCCCAATCAAATTATGGGAATCGAGTTGTTTATAGTGGCCACGGGAAAGGTCGTGGGACTCGACTTGCTTACCGTTGTGACCACTGTATCAGAATGGATATTTCAAAGTAAGATGTTGGCAATTGCATCCCCACTTACGTCCTTCCAGAAATCAGACTACTACTAAGACTTTGGGTACAAAAGTTGTTGCACAAGTAGGTTCTTCAAATTTTCAAGGTTCAATTCAACAACTTGTATCTCAGCTACAACTCATTCAGTCAAATGGTTCTACTCAACCTACATCTGAATCAAGCAACATAGTTCATCACACTAGTACTACTTTTGCACTTTCAACCTTATTTCAGAATTATTTTATAGTGGATTCAAGTGCAACTGACAATATGATTCGATCTTCATATTATTTGTTTGACTTGAGTACTAATAAGGTGAATTCTTACCCTACTATTTCTGTTGCTAATGGAACTATGGTTCCTATTGAAGGGCATGGGAAATTTAACTTATTTTCAACCAAAATTGATGCATTGCTTATGCCTGCATTATCTATGAATTTATTATTCGTTAGCAAGCATACTAAGAGTTTGAATTGCAATGTGGCTTTTTCAAAGGACAAAGTAATCTTTCATGACCAAATAATAGGATCAACGATTGGTGGACACCTGCAACATGGTCTCTACGTATTGGACTCTACAAATAGTGCTTTGATTTTTGTGAGAAAATCTAAGAAATCCCAACTCTGGCATTGGCATAAGGGTCACCCATTTGATAGGGTCCTTCATTTTTTGGACTCTTCTCTATCGATCCTTTGATTCTAGTAGTTGTGATATGTCCCATTTTTCTAAGCAACATAGATTGCCTTTTCCTAATAGTACTCATGTTTCAAGTAGTTCTTTCGAAATTGTGCATTCTAATGTTTGGCACTCACTAGTGGACTCTAGAGATGGTTTTAAATTATTTGTTAACTTTATTGATGACAAATCATGAGCTACCTCGTTATATTTATTGAATCCAAGAATGAAGTTCTACAAACATTTCAAGACTTCTATAATATGATTCATAATCAATTTTAGACTCGCATCAAATCTTGTGAACAGATAATGGCATAGAGTATAAAAATAAACCTTTTCAATCTTATCTTAGAAGTATGGGAATTTTGCATCAGACCTCATGCGCTGGCACATCGCAACAAAATGGAGTAGCCGAATGCAAAAACAAACGTTTACTCGAGGTGACTCATTCTCTATTCTTCCATGGGAATCTTCCAAGATTTATTGGTTTGATGCCATTCTCGCAAGTTGCCATTTGATTGATCGTCTTCTAAGTTCTGTGTTAAAATTCAAAATCCCTCTGGAAGCTCTCTACAATCCCCCTTTAAGCTTATGTTCACTCACAACATGGTAGCAAACTCGACCTGCGGTCTTTGAAGTGTGTGTTTTTGGGATACTCGATGTCTTAGAAAGGCTATAGATGCTATAATCCTTAACCAAAAATCTTTTTATTTTTCGTGATATTTCCTTTGATGAAACTCACATGTTTTTCTCTGGTAGGAATCAAATTCAGAGGGAGAATAATATGGGTGATACTGTTGACTACAATTACAATGATCTTGTTGTGCAGGAATCTGCTCTTGGCCCCTTACCAAATGTGATAGAAACTTCACATAATGAGCAACAAGACAATCCTATTGCTCAAGACAAACCAATGCATTGATTCCAGTCGAGTCACAGATTGAGCAAAGTGCACCTATGCAGGTTCGAAGGTCGACTTGAGTCTCTCAGCCTTCTATTAGATAGTGAGATTTCTCAACATACCATGTAGCAAGATATCCCATTGAATCTCATATCTATTATGATCGTATCTCCCCTCAATTCTTTGCTTTTTTACTGCTATTGAGGATCATAAGGAACCAACTAATTTTCTTAAGGCCAAGAATTCATCTATGTGGATGAAGGCCATGGAAGATGAACTATAGGCCTTTGATAAAAATCACACTTGGGATATAGTTCCACTCCCAAAAGGCATACATCCAGTTGGGTGTCGTTGGGTCTATAAGACAAAATACAATAGTGATAGCACTATTGAGAGATACAAAGCTAGGCTTGTTGCCAAAGGATATACCCAAACGTATGGAGTCGATTATAAGGAAACTTTTGCACCTATAGTGAAAATGAATACTATAAGAGTGTTAAGTGTCAATAGCCATCAATTGTGAGTGGCCTTTCTTTCAAATGGATATTAAAAATGCGTTCCTACATGGATTCTTGATAGAAGAAGTATACACGGAAGTTCCTCCAGGACATCCATTAGAAGATCAAGATGGAATTGCATGTGAATTAAAGAAGGCAATATATGGCCTTAAGCATTCACCAAGACCTTGGTATGAGAAGTTAAGTACTGCCCTCATAAATTTTGGATTCAAAAGAGGTGGATTAGATTCCTCAATGTTCGTCAAGAGGACTGTTGGCGGTATAGTTGTGGTCTTAGTTTATGTCGACGACATAGTTATCACTGGTAATAAACATTAGGAAATTACCACTCTCAAGCAATATTTGAATAAAACCTTTCACATCAAGGATCTAGGAGAACTTCAATATTTTCTTGGAATTGAAGTTGCAAGCTCAAGTAAATGATTGTTCATTTGCCAAAGAAAGTATGTTCTTGATTTGCAAAAAGAAACTAAAAAAATGGGTGGAAACCAGCTAACTCTCCCATGGATTACAATACTAAGGTTGTTAGTGATACTACTCCTTTGCAAGATATTGGTCGATTTTAACGACTAGTCGAATGACTAACTTATCTTATTATTACCAGGTCTGATATTGCATATGCAGTGAGTTATGTCAGCTAATTTATGCATGCACCTACCAAAGGACACATGGAGCTAGTAGAACGTATTTTGTGCTACTTAAAGTCATCTCCAGGAAGAGGTGTATGGATGAAAAAGAATGGAAACACTAATTGAAGGATATGATGATGCTGACTGAGCTGGTAAGCTATTGATCGAAAGTCAACTACCGGTTTCCGTGTATTTATTGGAGGAAAATTGGTCACTTGGAAAAGTAAGAAACAAAGCATGGTTGTACGTTATAGTGCTAAAGCTGAATACAAGGCAATGGCTTCTGCAACTAGTGACTTGGTATGGGTTATATCCCTTCTTCTAGAATTAGGATTTGATAGTTTCAGTCAACCTATTAAGCTCTTTTGTGATAACCAAGCAGCTACTCACATTGCTTCCAACCCAGTCTTCCATGAAAGGACCAAACACATTGAGGTAGACAGCTTGCAAATTTTTTTGCAAAAGCCCTATCCAGGGGAGCATTTAAAAAAGTAGCAGCCAACTTGACCTTAGATGTAATCTTTGGTCCAACTTGAGGGAAAGTGTTATTGAGTGAAAGTCTTTCGGTATGATACAAAGACTAGCAGTGATCTGTTCATTGTATAGTTCTCACTCATTGTAAAACTCCATCCCTTGTAAAACTCCTCATTCTGTACGACACCATTTCCATAAAAAGATAATGAAGGCTCTCCCCAGTGGTATGTTGATTGGGGAATTTCACCGTGGACGTAGATTTTCACACTAAATATTGAACCACGTTAAATCCCGTCTTTATTTGATTTTGCTTCGTTGGTTGTTTCGTTAATTTGAACACCTATCTTTTCTACAAATGTTATGGTTGGTAATGCTCCCAATAGCAGTGCTCTCTCTGGTAATGGTGGTAGGGTTGGTTTTCCAAGATTCAGTTCAAAGGACCAGGAATTGAAGATATTATGGCTCAAGGAATAATTTAGGAGCTCGATCTAACAATAATTCTAGGAATTTTCGGCTCTCTCTCAAAATCAGCCCTACAATTCCTCTCAGGTCAGAAATAATGGATATTCTAGTGCTTCTGATTCATATGATTCTTGTTCTATTAATGGGATTACAGTGCTTCTCCTTCGTTCATGAATCAACCAAGGGTTTGTTAGCTTTGTAAAATCGTAGGACATCTCTATGCTAAATGCCCTTTGAGATTCAACCATGCATGTGCGGGCAACATCGTTTGCTCATCAGTTCTTTCAACCATGCCTATGTGATTTGTAAATCATGCATTTATCATTATTTATTTGATTTGATTTCCCATAATTAATTAGAAGAGAGCTAATTGAGTATCTTTGTGTTTTTTTCAGGAATAAGGTGATTTTGGTTATTATACATAATATGGAGCAAAGTTGACAAATATATTAGATATTGGTGGATTTTAATAAAATTGAAATCATGGGATTCAATCTTTATGCCCAAAAATCATGATTAATGAGATTCAATTTAATTAATGCAAAGTGAGCACGATCTCAGCCAGATTGGAAATAGATGGAGGCACAAGGTGCAAAATTGGTAACAAGATAAAAAAAATCTTGCAAACACAGCCACCTTTGGTATTTTGGGCATAACTCTCTCGTATGAACTCAGATTGAAGTGATTCAAGATGTTTTGGAAAGATAACGAAAAATCTACAACTTTTTAGTTTTGAGTTTTTCTAGAATCGGAACATATAAGGGTCAATTTAATGGGTAAAGAAGAAAAATTCATAGAGTGTAGGGAAGATAAAAAGGAGGAGGTGATATGCCTTTTGGTTAATGCTTTTAATTATGAGTCTAACCAGTGATGTTCTATAGCTAAACAAACTAAGCGTGCCAAGTTTTGGTGAATGATTATAGTCTTGCGAAGATAAAGCATGTCTAGGCGAGACCATCTTTTGTTTTGAAGTGTAAGTTAAATTGGTTAGTAAAAGCATTAGGGACTCGAAATCCCAAAACCCTCACTTATTCATAGTTAAAAGTTTTTGCATTAATTTTTAGTTTAATTTTTTTGTGTTTCTTAAACTAAAATAAAATAAAAAAAAATTCAAATTTACTTTAAATTAGGTTTTGATCAATTCAATCTTGGAAAGGTAGCTTGTTACCATGGATAGAGGAGAAGGCGAACTGGGATCCTAGCTTTCATCTCTCTCTCTCTCTCTCTCTCTCTCTCTCTCTCTCTCTCTCACACACACACACACACACACACACACACACACACACAAGAAGAAGACCACGAACCACTTTGTCATGAAGTTCAACAACTTTTTTTGTTTGAAACTAAAACTTTTGTCGGAGTGCCGTCTGCGATTAGTACCAGTCCTTGCAAGAGTTTTGAACTCCCTTATTATTTGGTTATGAAGTTTTTTTTTGTAATGAGTAGCTAGTTCATTTTTCTTTGGGATGTAGATGAACCATTGCTTATTTTATTAATGTGATAGTAATATGCCTTTTGGTTAATGCTATTAATTATGAGTCTGACCAGTGATGTTTTATAGCTAAACAAACTAAGCGTGCCAAGTTTTGGTGAATGATGATAGTCTTGCGAAGATAAAGCATATCTAGGAGAGACCATCTTTTGTTTTGAAGTGTAAGTTAAATTGATTAGTAAAAAGCATTAAGGACTCGAAATCCCAAAACCTAGCTTGTTACTATGGGGTGGGAACTAAATTACTAATATAAGCCGCCGAGTGGGTGCAAACCTAGGATTTCCCCGTGGGAGGGTGGGTCTTTAACCACTTGACTAAACCATCATTGGCACCACATGGTTATACTTGTTAAAAGATATAACTGAATTTTTTCTTCATGTCAGTGAAATTGAAAATAGTTTTCCTTGCCTATAATTTTCTTTTCATTTTTAGTAGTGTTTGAGTATGTTCAACGTGAGATTTCTGTTTTCTTTGAGCATAATGAGAATATTCATTAAACTAGTTCTTCTTATACCCCACATGAAAATGGTACTGCCGATAGGGGCGGAACCAGGATTCAACATTGGGGGAGGGGGTGAAGAATAAAAGTCCAAATAACCTTCCTGTTTGGGAAGCGCTAATGTTTTTTCGCCACACATATTGTGGGCCCTTATAAGATCCATTGGGGTCCCACCTATGAATTATTTTATGGGTAATTTTCATCTGGACCCCCGAGGTTTGGCCTATGTCATTTTTAGTCCAAAAAAATTGAGACTAATTTGCATCTACCTCCCCTGTACTATAAAATTAGTCAATTTAAGGACAAATTATCACATTTATGACAAATTTGCCCTTTTTTATTTTTACATTTTAAAGGGTTAAAGTATATTTATTTACAAAATGAGACCCTCCGTTACCCGATTCCCAAATTCCTGGTTCTACCAATTCTAAATCCTTATTTTCCAAATCCTAGTTGAAGATTAGGAAATGGAAATTAATGGGTCGAGAAGGAGGTGTTCATGGACATCAACTGGAGGACCATTAAGAGTCTCTCCCGGCTACAAACAACAACAAATCCCTGCTAGGGCTTCACATATTAAAAGAACACTACGAACAAAGAAATCCAAAACCAAAATCTAGGGTTTTACAAGTATCTAAAAACCAAAAACACGAGAGAAATAAGATTGTGGAGGAGAAGAAGTGGAATCTGTTTCATGTGTACCTGTTTTTTTTTCTTTACTCCCAAGCCCCTTCTCTCACTAGCCCACTCTTCTCTCGCTGGCCCGTTCTCTCTCTCTCTTCTCTCTCTCTCTCTCTCTCTCTCTCTCTCTCTCTCTCTCTCTCTCTCTCTCTCTCTCTCTCTCTCTCTCTCTCTCTCTCTCTCTAAGTTTGGCTCCTATGACAAAAGCGATGGAAAATCAGAAAATTATTGGTAAAATAAGGGGGTAAAATGAATTTAAATGTGAGTAGCAAATAAGGATTTAGAATTGGTAGAACTAGGGATTTGGGAATCGGGTAATGAAGGACGGTTTTATTTTGTAGATTTAATAAACTTTAACTCCTTAAAATGTAAAAATAAAAAATTTAAATTAAAAAAAGGGCAAATTCATCATAGAAGTGATAATTTGTCCTTAAATTGATTTTTTTAATAGTATAGGGGAGGCAGATGCTAAGTCTTAGTTTTTTTGGACTAAAAATGATATAGACCAAACCTCAGGGGTCCAAATGAAAATTACCATTATTTTATTATATTAAAGAATGGAGCCACATATATTTTGTAGTGCATATTTAAAAAAAAAAGGTAAATTATTGATAATGATATTTTTTGACAAAATATAGGTAAATCAAAGCACTAACAAAAAAAATATATATATATATATATATATATATATATATATATATATATATATATATATATATATATATATATATATATATATATATATATATATATATATATATATATATATATATATACTATATATATATATATATATGTACTCTATCTATTTCTACTACTATAATAAAAGCATGTACTCTATCTTTTTCGCAAATCTTTTTCTGTCCTTAGAATTTTTCTAAATACCAATAGTGTTGTACTATCTGTTATTTCTTTAGTTATTTTTGCAAGGATAATTTGGACATTGTAGTCATGAATTATTATGAATTTATCCTTAATTTTAATCCGGATTTCTCTCTTGACCTCTTTCAATCTATCTCAAAGTCTGTCGCTCTATCCCTCTCCCGCTCAAACTCTCTTTGAATCTCTCTCTAAATCACCACTATCTCTCACGACCCCTCTCAATCTCAGTCTCTCGCTCTCTATATCCTCTCCCTCTCGAACTCGCTTTGAATCCCTCTCGATCTCTCTAAATCTATGTATTTGTTCTCTCATTGCAGAAATATATCCCTATATCCCTTTCGAACTCGCTCTGAATCAATCTCTGCTATTTATTTATCTTTGTTAGAAACTTATAGAGTTCGAATGTGTGAGATCTAGGGTTGCAAAGTAAATCTTCAATATTTCCAGCAAATTTTAATTTTCTCAATCGTTTCTCCTCACGAGTTGTTCTAATGCTCAACTGTTACTTAGGGTTTCTTTTCACTCTTCGGCTTCTTTCGACGATTATTGATATATTTCAGTGATCTCTTTTCAGGCGGTGTTTGATGACGATGACAAGGGTTGTTATCGATCTCAGAAGATCAGAATGATCGATTTCTGAGGGATTCCAGCTGGTATCTACAAGAGGTAGGCGGAAACCAATCTCTTCTATTTATTTATCTTTGTTATTTTTCCTCTTTTTCTCATATAATGAGCTCGGGTTTTTGCAAATCATACTATATCATACTATCATACTATCATACTATCATACTACTATTATAAAAGCATGTACTCTTTTTTTTTTCCGCAAATCTTTTTATGTCCTTTTCTTTTTTTAAAATTCCGTTAGTTTTTTACTGTTTTTTTTTTCTTTAGTTATTTTTGTAGGGATATTTATGATATTTTAATTTTAATTTTTAATAATAAATAATAGTATATATATATATATGAATTTCGTGATATGTATACACGTTTTCAATCCGTCAGGGAATTCAAAACCTGTAACAACCCCTATCATTCAGGTAGTCTAATCCATTTCAAACTCTATCACCAACTCACAAACAAACGACTCGCAATCAAGAGTTTGGGCGTGGGGGGTCTTCCCAAAACCTACTTCTTTCTGTTTATAAGGAAGGAAAGAATCATCGATAACCAGACGGAAGTTTAGAAACTAGAGGAGCCACATGAGGAGGAAGAAAGAACAGTCAACCGTTATGATGGAAGAGACCCGTCAGAACTGTCAACTGATATAATAGAAGAAATCCTTTCGAGACTACCGGTGAAGTCCCTGATGCGATTCAGGTGTGTATCCAGACATTGGCAAAATTTATTTACGGATCCTGGTTTCATTATTAAACACATGGATCGATTAACTGAGAAAAACCCAACCCCAACTCACATCCTTGGAAGTACATTGCGGTTGTATTTACTCCTCAAAGATTGAATCCAACAGCACAACTACACAGATGAAAGGACAAGGAGAAAAAGGAGAACAATTCCAGTTACACGATAAGGGATGGAAAATCCCACGGGCTCAAATTGATTTCCAAGCTTCATGCAATGGCTTGGTTTGCGTATGCTTAGAGACTTATACACCGGGAAGAGGTGATGATGTCAGCATACGATTATACAATCCAGCTACCAGAGAATCCCTTCTACTTCCACAAGGTCCCAAGCAATACCTGTTCAATCGTTCTCCAGTTTATGGGATGGGCGTTAATCCCATAACCAAGGAACATAAAGTGGTGATGATTAGTTACGGTCTCAAGGGCGGAACATCAGTCATGATACATACAGTTGGTGATGGTTCTCATAGGTGGAGACAGATCCCTCATTCTTTTCCTTTCCTTGTTGATTATCCATCGCAGAATTCATCTGTATGCGTGAATGGATCTATTCTATTCACTCGGTGGCTGGTCGAATGGGAAAGCAATTTTACTCCCACACTTCCTATAATTTAATAGTCACTTTTGATTTATAACAAGAAGCGTTCCAAGAGATGTAGCTGCCTTTCTATCACCCATGATTAATAAGAGTTGCTACGGTTTCCTTGACTTTCGTAATTTTTCTGTTTCAAATACTGTTCGTTCGTGTGGTTCAGTAATTAAGAGGAGAAAAAAGGTTGGTTTTCTATGCGAAGATTTTTGTGCGAAACCATGGTTTCATTGTGATTGTGTTCATCCGGTTCTGAGTGGAATAATTTTTAGTCTCTAGATAATTTTGGTGGTGAATAGTAGTGCCATATTTGTGCATTCGTCTTTCTATATCTATTATTGCATTGAAGTATCCATTACGTGGTTTCAAAGTAAGACAACACTATTGACTTTTCATCGTCTCCTTTGGCGATTTTATTTGTGAAAAAAGAATAACAATTTGCTTCGGTGCTCTTGTGCTCTTGGCTAGATTCTGACAATGGCTTTTGTTGTTCCATTGGCCTAAAATGAAGGTGTTGTCATTGTTGGCAACTTAAGTGGGTTTTGATATGGTACAGCAACACACAAAAAGGTTCCGAGAGAAAGAATCCAATTCAAATAAAGAAAACTCAAGAATCCCGTTTTTGAGGGTCTCTGTCCAGTTTTGATCAACCTCTTCATCAGATGGTCATCCAGTGTCCGATTGAGCCGATTTTTGGAGGAGAGCTTCAAGACTTCTTGATCTTCAAATCCAACGGTGGGATTGTTCATTGGAGATCTCTAAGTTAGTCCGATTTGTACGTCAAAACACTCCTTGTTTAAGTCAGATAGGAACTCTGAGTTTGATTCAAACTCTGTGTCCAGTTTTGATCAACCTCTTCATCAGATGGTCATCTAGTGTCCGATTGAGCCGATTTTTGGAGGAGAGCTTCACGACTTTTTGATCTTCAAATCCAACGGTGGGATTGTTCATTGGAGATCTCGAAGTCAGTCCGATTTGTACGTTAAAACACTCCTTGTTTAAGTCAGATAGGAACTCTGAGTTTGATTCAAACTCTTAGTTTAATTAATCTATAAAAGGAGAGCAAACTCCAGCAGAAGAGTAGGACGTTTTGAGGAGCTTGGGAATAGCGTGGAGGTCGAACCAGAAGACGTTGGTTGGCTATGGAGATCTGAAGCTTGGGAATAAGAAGTCTTTTGTTTTGCTGAACAAGAAAGAAAGTGAAAGAGAAGAAAAAAAGAAGCAGCAGAAGAAAAGAAGGGAACATGGTTGTATGGCTTTTTTAAAGAGAGAAAACTGAAAAAGATTGAAAAGAGAAAAAAAAAAGGAGTTGGAGAAAAAGAGAAACAAGCATTGTTACCATGCATCTTACACAAGTTGAGGTAACCCGTATTCACAAGTTATTATTTTCTAGGTTATGTTTAATGATGAAGAACCTAGATCATATGTAATTTGGGGAACTTGAATTATTGGTTTACATTGTGACCTAGCAAGTTGGAGCTTGTCTAGGGGGTTGGGGTTGGTGCCCTTGTCTAAATTTTATTTTAGACTATAGCAGGGATTGGTGTTCCTGGACTGTTGTAGCAGTCAAAATAATGTGACCTAGCAAGTTGGAGCTTGTCTAGGGGGTTGGGGTTGGTGCCCTTGTCTGAATTGCATTTTAGACTATAACAGGTATTGGTGTTCCTGGACTATTGTAGCAGTCAAAATATCTAAGAGTGTATTGAGTAATATACGAAACCCTAGGTAGGGTATTATTCCGTGGATGTAGGCAATTTGGCCGAACCACGTAAACTCTAGTGCATTGCGTTTTTTGTTTATTTTTCTTTGTTGCACATATTGGAGTGCCTTGATTGCAGAGTGGTGGTACACTATTTGGTAGAACCAGCCACATTGTGGTGAATTTTTGAAGACACTGATTCACCCCCCCCCTCTCAGTGTCAATCTGGGAATAACAGCTTTCATCAGTAAAATGGGGAATATACTCTACCTGACTGTCAGCGGACGTGTTAGTTCTGTTAGTTCTGACTTATCGGCTTCAAATCCTTCTATTTTCCAAGCCATATGATGCATGTCATCTTCAAAACTCTTTGTTGGAGGTGCTATAAGTCTTCCTTTCTAGTTCTATATGTATTAACTTCTCATGATCATTATTTTCGGATATATTCTATTTTCATTGCCTCACAGGTATTTCATATACTACGATGATCAAAGTTTGACAATGATTTTCTTTATATATCAAATCATTGTCATGTGACTTTGCATGTTCCATATCTAGGCTATGCATGGGCGGGAAGGTGAAGAGAGGAAATGGAGGCGGCACATGTGGCCGGTCCCCGCACATGGTAACACGATCCCCTGAATAGAAGGTAAGAGCTTCTTGAGTAAACCCTAATTCAGAGAAAAGCTTTAGCTTGTTCCTTTTTTTTCTGTTACCCGTAGTCAATCCTAGACTTAATTTTAATTCTGTATTTGAATTAATTGATGGTGGGTTTATGAAGAGTTATTGCTGAACTGAAATAGTATAAATGGTTATGGACATTGTTAAGAAAAATTGCAGCGAACAAAATGGAAGCATAATAAAGTAAAATTGAAAAAGATGAAGAGAGATGAGATCCTGTGGTATGGGACTGGAAAGATCCCCTCCCAAGTCAAAGGGGTTGATTACCTTTAGTGCAGCAAGGGTGCTTGAGAAGTTGATTCAGCTGGTCTTTGAGTTGCTTTTATGAATGAAGTAATAGTCTTGATGTCACCTGAATGTTGGCTGCCGCTGCTTATCAATAATATCGTATGTGGTTTTGTAAGAATCATTTTTAAAACAGTTGAAAGTAGTGAAGCGTCAACAGATTTTGATATAAAATCAAAACCAGCAATAGAAGGGAATATTATTATAGATAATATATATAAGAAAAATGATCAAAGGTTTCCTTAAGTAGGTTCCCATATTCAACCTCTCATTAACAAATAAATTTGATTTCAGTCCTAGAGACTTTGTCATGGCCAAAACTAAAATATTTTTGTCACTTCATTTGACTTAGCAGTTAAGTGTATATTTCATAATGTGTAGTTGAAATAACTTTGTGATGTGGATCACTGCATGAGGAAGAAAAAGACCAACTTTGAATTTAGTACATCTGCCATTCATACGAACAATACCTGAAATACTGGTCACTTGGTACCGTTCATGAGCATGGTGATATGGGCTATGGACAGCCGGACTTAACTATTGTGTTCTTCCAATATAATATCTTTAGTTGCTATCTCATTGTATGACTATTGAGTCTAGCTAGATTGTTGGAGTTCTTCCATAGAACCAGCTAATATAATAAACTCTGACATATTAGTTTCTTGTCACAGACTAATGCGTTAACCAACATTGAAGGATTGGCTTAACAGTGAGTATGGTTAAGTTTAGATCTTGGTGTGGATTTTTTTTTAGGTAATAAAGTTTAAATCTGACATATTTTAGGATTATTCAACTGATTTTTTATTTTTTTACTTTGTTTTGATTTTTTCGTGATAGGTGTGGTGATGCAGGAAGAGAGGGAGAGTAGTTTGATTTTAGGAAAGTGGTGGTTGTACTAGCTTTGGAGAAGCTGCTCTCATTTTCTGCAAAGATTGGCATCGCTCAGGAACAATTAAATAAACATTTGACAGCAGAATTAGTGCCAGTTATCAAGCTATCAAATACCGAAAATTAAGTAGTGTATATTTAAAGATCGTATTGTACATCTTTGGAGATAAAACGAATAGCACGAAGGCAACTTTCATTAAAAAAATTGTAGTTAGGTGGGAATTGAAGAGGTGACCTAGCTTGTCTCTCAGGAGCCAACAACTGAGCTATCTGCTGCACACACCCTAAAAAAATATACACAATTGACTATTGCACAATTGAATATTACCAGTAAATAGTAAAGTTAAAGAAAGAGAACAAGGCAACATACTTGAAAATTGAAATTAAAACCCTGGTAAACAAAAACCAATAATGTCATTTCTCTTTGTTTTTTTTTTTTAAAAGAAAAAACCCATTAGTGTAAATATAACATTATTCAATTAACAAATAATGAAGCTTCCATTTTTTATGAATCATGCTTTATCTTGGTAAGCCAAACCGATTAAGGCTTTACCAACCTCCAGGAGAACCATAGTAAGGAGCTAGCATTAGAATTAAACCCTCAAATAAGACCTCTGGTCTTTTCTGGGTCTCCTAATGTAGACAGATATAAGTACTTGGCACACTTCTTCAAGTGCTACATCAATGGATCAATCTGAATCATCAGTGATGGGAAACCACACAGGGCATTTCTTCCAACTTCGATCAATGGCTGATGTTTCCCAGATAATCAAGCTTTTAAGTTCTGGATTTTCCTTTCGATCAACTCTCATTTTTTCTGTGATTTGGTTTTCACCATTTGCAGCACCTCCTGGTATCACCATTTTTTCTACTTGTTGGGTTGCTTTCCTAGCCTATTTATGAGAAGAAAAAAAGGCAAACCAAAAAATAAGGACAGAGAAGTTCAGTAATTTCCTTAAGAAATTAAATTATGAAAAAATTGGTTAATTTTGATCTTACCTCATTATCCCAATCACAACAAATGGTGATGATAGCCAATACCAATATTTGCATTGTAGTTACACAAATCATCCCAATCCAAATACCCTGATTTTGTCATTCTCAAACATTAGTGAACAATAACATAAAAGAAGTTTGTCTTTATGCTATAAAATTCAAAAAAAAATAATATTAAACTTATAATTGAGTTCAAACTTCTGCCCCTACCACATCTTTCCCTTCCCCAGAGAACCTATGGGGCCCTAGTCACTATAATTGGTTGATGATGACCCAAAAATAAAATAATAAAAGTTGATAAGGACATAAATAAGCAAACTAAATTAAAAATTGCAGGAAATGAATATTTGTGTATAAAACCTTGATGCTAAAGGTATTCTAAATCAAAAGAAATTGACATTCACTGCATAACATAGTTTAGGGGAAAGAAAAAACATAAAACTAATAAAAACAATAATTGGATTCCTATTTATGTGCAAAATTCAGATATATTTGTTTTAATAATAATCCTCTTTATCTTATCTTTTTGTTTTTAAGTTTTTGAATACTATTTCCTGTACTTATTTTCCATGTACTTACTCTCACTCTCAAAAGTTTCACTGATTATTCCCTCACCCCAAAACTTGATTGCTTATTTCAATTGTCTTATTTCTTAATATAAAATTTTTCTTTCTGTTTTTTTGACTCAATATATTTTCTCTCTCATATGGCCATGTGTGCATTTGCACGTGTCTTACTTTACTAGTATATATATATATATATATATATATATATATATATATATATATATATATATATATATATATATATATATATATATATATATATATATATATATATATATATATATATATATATATATATATATATATATATATTTATATATATATATATTCTAATTGCTTGTTGAAGAAAATTTTGTGAAAGAAAAGACAACAACCTTGTTGAGGTAACCCGTGCCTGAATGTTTCATATGCATGTTCCTCAACAATATGAGATGGGTCCTAATTGCTTGTCATCTCACACCTTAATGCGCTCTGGTGTCCTTTCCAATGAATCACCATTTTCTATTGCTTTTCCCACCTTAGTACCATTTCTAAGGGTGTTTGGGTGTGTGTGCTTTGTTTATAATCATTTGGTCACTAAAACTTTCTCCTTGGTCAACCAAATGAGTTTACGTAGATACTCTTGCTCCTAGAAGGGTTATCGATGCTACTACTACATTATCACCCGTAGACAAATTGTAATGTAACTTTTTCAGGCACAACTTACTCTTATCCAATGGTTCTCAGGATGACCCTTTTCATCATCAACATACACTAAGACACAAAGAGTGTCATGATGCCGAATAAAGAGTGAAGAATCAGCTTTAGAGCCCTCAAAACCAAGACTCATAAGGAAGGTGCTAAGACGTTAAAACAATGCTCTCTATGCTTGTTTAAGGCCATAGAGTGACCGTTGCAATTTGCAAACGTAATCTTCAGTCAAAGTGCCGTAAAGAAGTGCATTGTTGACATCAAGCTGGTGAATGTTCTAGTGATGAGATATAGCCAAGGCAATAATGATGTGTATAGTGGTTGGCTTAACCACAAGGCTAAAAGTCTCATTATAATCTAACCCATAATATTGGGTATAGCCCTTGGCAACTCTTATGACGTTCGATGGTGCCAGCAGACTTTTGCTTGATACGAAACAACCATTTACACCCAATAACTCAATGATCTAGAGGAGGAGTAAGAACTGAGGTGTGGTTGTCAAGGAGTGCATTAAACTCAGCGTCCCTGGCTTACCTTCAAAATGAATATTTAGAAGCTTGACTATAACATGTAGGCTCAATATCACTAGGCCTATTAGCCAAAAGGGCAAGTGGAATAGGGTACGACTTGCATAGTAGCTCTTGGGTATCTTGGATTTGCGAGTCCCATCTTGGGACCGAGTAACATGGAATGTAAATCAACCCAGTGGACATTACGTGAAGTGGTGGCAATACCAACCGTATCATGATGAGTAGGACCATTTGCAGGGAAACAAACGTCCTTAGAGGCAGCAATCAAAGGCAGATCAGTAGGCCTACAAGAATTAATATTTGCAACACTCCCATCAATAGAATTAGAAAAATCAAAATGTCCATCAATAGTCCCGTTCAGCAAGGCTTAGTATCCCACGATACTATACGATACTAGCCGATACGTATCAATATTTGATCCAACCGATACGATACATCTCGATACGTCCCTTTATTGAATTACACTAAAATACATTAGCCAGAGCGATACAATACTCGATGCAGGACGATACTTCTCTTAAAATCACCTGACCGATACGATACTCGATACCGATACTTTATACCTTGCCGTTAGATACAGTACTTAGCAAGGCTGAATTAAATCCAACAGAATTATGAAGCCCAACACTTGTGGAAGCCCAACAAAATTACAAAGCCCAGAATTAATAGTAGAAATATGATTCCCATTATCCAACCTATTGGATCCATTAGTGAGCTCAACGGTACCAACCACCTTGTGATCCACCCTGCAGCCCAGTAAACAGTGTATCAAAAAGAACACGAGATGAAGAAACCTGCTGTCCACCATGAGGCCTATTCGAACTACCATTTCTAACACCAATCAGCCTATCAGAGGAAAGATGTTGACCAGGGTGATTCACACCATTAATGAACTGGGAACAAACTGTCCCTGTGATGTATAACTGCCGAGTAGAATTACCAATACCAGAGGAAGCACCACTGGGTTTATTGATGACTATCGGAGCAGAGGAAGGAGAAGGCATGACTGGTGGAATAGTGGAACGACATGGAAAAACTGACTCATCAAAGACAATAACCTTCCCAATAGACATTTAAGCAGCAGTAACCATGGTGTTTAAGATCGACTATACCCAACAAAAACAAAGGCAACAGACTGATAGTCCATCTTGTGCTTATTAAAGGGTCTCAACAAGGGATAACAGCAGCAACCAAAAACTTTAAGAAAGGTGTAGTCAAGGAAGCGATTGGTAAGCTTATGAAAAGGGGAATCAAAGTTTAAGGCAGCAGAAGGAAGCCAGTTAGTAACAAAAACAGCAGTAGAATATGCTTCAGCCAAGAGTTTAACGGCGAACCAGAGTGAGATAACATGGTAAGCCCCATTTCAACTATTTGTTTCTGTTTCTGCTACACATCCATTTTGCTCAGATGTGTGTGGACAAGAGAGGCGACAGCGGATGCCACAGGTTTGCAAAAATGTAGAAAAACTTCTATATTCGCCCCTACAATCAGATTAAAAACTTTTAATAGAAGAGGAGAATTGATTCTCAACAAGGGATTTGAAAATCTGAAGAGCTTGAAGGGCAATGATTTATGAGCTACTGTATGTAACCAGGTAAAACGAGTGAAAGGATCCACAAAAGAAACTTAAAACCAATGACCCTCATTTGACAAAACAGTGGAGGATCCCCATAAATCAGAGTAGAGCAACTGAAGAGGAGCAGCGGTAAGAGGAACACAAATATGAAATGGGAGTTTATGAGATTTCCTAAGCAGAAAAAAAGCACATACAGAGACAGATTTATGACCTACAGAGGGAAAATGAAACTGACTTATGAGCCTACTCACAGTTGGATAGTTCACACAGACAAACCAAAGATTCCACACATCAGGGAACGCATGAACAGATAATGCAAGCAGAGAATCAGAATTCTTCACCACTAGGAGGCTAAAGATCCCGTGTCCAATGAGGCCTGTGTGGAGAACACTGAGGCCTGTGAGGAGAACACGGCCTAGCAATGATCCTTAATTTGGCAATCAGAAGCATCAAACTCAAATAAGACATCATTATCAAAAGAAAATTTCTGAACGAAGAGCAAATTATGCGTATCGGATGAAACATGTAAAATATTCTAAGCTTTAATGATGAACCATTAATAGAGAAGGCTGAGTTACCAGTGTTTTTGATATACAAACCTGAAACCATCGCCTATATGGACAGAGTCACCACCAAGATATTCAACTGGAGTACTAATGGCACTGAGATCATAGAAGTTATATCAAACCATTTTTGAGATATCCGAACCGGTGCAGATCGTATGAACTAGGGTCAACAGGGTTCGACTTAGTCCTCTGTCTAGCTGCAGGGCTCTCCTCAGAATTCAGATTTCGGACTAGCCTCTTGGCTCCAAACTAATTTCTTGGCACTCCTCAAAAAAGCGTCACTAGCCCAGCCACTCGGTGGCAGTTATTTTCCAGACACATCACTTGACACATCTCCCAGCCATTACTCTTCGGCGAGATCACTTATGGCATTATATTCAGCATTTAATGCTCTATACCTACGCATTTAATGATATGCGCTTATCGAGGGATAGGCCAGCATGCCAAAATTCCTCTTGGAATTGCTTCTAGCCATTTTGTCAAGGATCATAGCCAAACGAGTCGCATCTAAAGTTAGTCTCTAACAGAGATATTTTCAAGATCCTTAAGGAGTGCCTAAATCCAGTCTCTTCAAGCACAAGCAAGCCAAACGTTCGCCTTGGTTTTCCCCTTGGGAATCAGATCAAGCCATCCAACGGTTGTCATCCATCTTCTCCATGGAATCCTCTTCCGGTATAGCTAGAACGGTCATTTTTACCTTCTTCTGGTAAGTGAAGTTAAGCAAAAAAATGAGCTATACTGAGACAAGGGAAAAGCCATGTTAATCCAATCATTTTAACCTTCTTCTGGTTAGTGAAGTTAAGTAAAAAACTGAGCTATCCTGAGACAAGGGAAAAGCCATGTTAATCTAGCATTAACTCCAACACCCACCCATGAGTATTTCATCTCTTCGGGCATTTAATCCTCTTAACGAGGAATTGTGTTATACAAAATCTGTTTTTACCATCGGAGGCCGTTTCCCATCCACAAAGGTGGCTGACTCTCATGAGTTTTCTTTGATCTACTGATCCCAGGTTCGAGACTCTCCACAGTTGAACCAGCTAACAAATTTTGGAGTAATATTTGATGCTGCCTGTGGGAAAGAAACATCTTTGATTCTTTCCCGTGCTTTTATCCCTGAGTAACGATGGTAGGGGAAAATTCAAGCAAAAATGGTTTAGCTGGTGGAAAAAGGAAACAATACTCTAAAAGAGGGTACTTCTAAGGAGGCTCCTCCCTTGTCACCACCATGTGAAGTCCAAGTCCTAGAGCAAGCAACTGTTTTGAATGGAGGACTTCCATTGCAGGGAAAGACCTCAACCCCGCTTATGACTTTGTTTAGGTCTTGCTTTTGGAAAATAAGATGATGGAGATGATGACCTTCTTACAAGCGATGATGACCCAGTGAACTCAACTCATGCCTCCCAGAGGCCCTACTATTGCTCTTCTGGAGGCAGTGGTAACCTCCCTTGTCAATCAACAAGATTGGACCCAAGGAGTTGGAGTAGTTTTGCTCCTCATTGACTCTTCGAGGATCAAAGAAGAAGAATGGAGGAAATACCCATCAAGTACAAATGCTTTCCAGCCTCTCTTACAGTTCAAAAGTAGCATTGATGATAAGGCTGCTCTGAGTCCATTCAAGACTTCATAGCCCGTTTTTTGATATATCTATCTTGATAAAGGATCTTGATCGAGAAGTTAGTTTTCGGAGGCCACTTGGACAAGTTTGTCAAGTCTAGGGGCACCGAAGATAGATCACCCAATCGGAGGCGAAGCAGAACTACGATGAGGGAACATGATAATGTTCGAAGAAAAGCTCCAGCAACTTCTAGGGACAGGGACTCCCACACCCGAAGTGCTCTGGCAAGCTAAGAGGAACATTAGATTCATAGGCGTTGTCGAGCCCTCGAAAAGTTCCGAGCACACCCTTTGTGAGCCCATATCTTTTTTTGAAAAGGAGCTTGTGGCCAAACACACTCCTAGTTCACCCTTTGTGGGCCAATAACTTTTTTTGAAAATGAGCTTGTGGCCAAACACACTCCTCATTATGATGTCGTAGTCATCTAAATCTGTTCAAGATGTCACGATCTGGTATTCTCATGTAGATCCAAGACATGGTTTGTTCAAAAGGTCATGATCTAGCATTCTCATGCAGATCCGAGACATGGCTTGTTCAAGAGGTCACAATCTCACATTCTCATGCATATACGAGACATGGTTTGTTCAAGAGGTCACAATCTCACATTCTCATGCAGATCCAAGACATGGTTTGCTTAAGAGGTTACGATCTGGCATTCTCATGCAAAACTGAGACATGGTTTGTTGAAAAGGACACGATCTGGCATTCTCATGTAGATATGGGACATGGATAGTTCAAAAGGACACGATCTAGCATTCTCATGCAAATCCAAGACATGGTTTGTTCAAGAGGTCACGATATAGCATCCTTATGCAGATCTGAGTCACTAGTTTTCTTAAGAAACCTGGAAAGTTACATGCCCGACCAGAAAGTAGGGCTGACATGTCAAAGTTTCATCTTTATCACAAAGACTAGGAGCTTGTGGACAAACACACTCCTCATTATGATGCTATAGTCAACCTGGAAAATTATATGGTCTACCGGGTGCTAGTGGATACAGGCTCATTAGATGCCTCAAAATTGATTCAGAGGCCTTGACCCCCAATGGAACCCCTCTTCTATGGATTTGTTGGGAGCTCCACCACCGTTGAAGATAACAAGTCAGCTTGATCTTATAGTGGCACTTATCTCAAGTAACATTGCCTGCCATGTTCATGGTTGTTCGAAATATTTCAGCCTATAATGTTATTTTTGGGGAGACCAACTTTGAGTGCATTGGGGGCCATAGTATCAACCTAGCACATGATGATGCAATTCTTGACCGATAAAGAGATGGAATTTGTAAAACTAATCAAAGGCAGTCTCAAATTTGCTATCTCAACTTTATCAAAAAGTAGCCATCCACTCGCTTCGGAGGGCTGACATTGACTATAGAAGTCCAAGTTGATTTATATGAGGATCAGGTGCAATGAGGAGAACCTGTTGAGGAATTGCAACGAGTCCCCTAAGTCAAGACAATGCCTCTCAAAGAACCTTGATCAATTTCGAACAAAGTGAAGAATTCAAGCACAGGCTTGCGGCATTCCTTAAAAATAACTCTAATGTTTTTGAGTGGTCGGCGGAGGACATGCCCGGAATTGATCGACGAGTTGCCGAACACAGCCTTTGGATCTACAAGGGCGCCCAGTTCATTATCTGAAAAAGAAGGAATTTCTTAATTGAGAAGCACCAGGCTATTCAAGCAGAGGTTGAGAAATTGGAGAATTTAGTTTCATCGAACCCATTGAGTGTCCTACTTGGTTAGCCAACGTGGTTATGATAAAGAAAGCCAACGGGAAGTGTTGGATGTGCATAGATTATATGGATCTTAATGAGGCATATCCAAAAGACTGCTATCCACTTCCAAGGTGGGAAAGTCCCTACTTCATTGTCATACACTTCAACCAAGGACTTATAAGCTTATGGATGTGGAGACAGACATAGGACTTCCTCACGCATGGAATTCCATGCACTTGAAGAAGTTCTATCTATAAGACGTTCGTCGGAAAAAACTTGTTGGAAATCATCCATGCACTTCTTTTTCAAAGAGTGACTGCTCAAATGTTATCAAACATGCATGTGTTTGTGAAATTAAAAATAACCGCAAGCGCACGATATCGTGTAGCTAACGGGTCGATCTCAAGGAGATATGCCACTTTAGAATTAACTTCTTAATGATAATGCGAGAGTGCAATGATTTAAATTTGTTAATTACTTAATTAAACTTAGCGATCGAATTGAAACGAAAGTTAAAGCAAACATAATCAATGCATAATTAATAAAGGCAGAAAAAAATGCGAATAATAAATAAATAAAAATAAAAGGGAAGTGATCCGAGTGTCAGCTCTGGATCTAGGGAAGGGGAGTATAATTATAATGACTTTGACTGTGGACCCTTTGCCGTAGCTTACAGTCCACCGATCGGGGGAAAGGATATTAGAGAAAAAGAAATTGTAGAAAAGAAATAATTAAAGCAATAAAAGGAAAGAGAAACCTTAACCAAAGAGAGGCACGACTGTAGGCATCTCTGATCAAGGACCCAAGGAAAGGGAGAACAATAAATAAATGTTGAAAGTAAATTGCAGAAAGTAAATAACAGAGTAATAAAAGGAAAGGGAAACCTTAACCAAAGAGAGGCATGACTGTAAGCATCTCTGATCAAAGACCCAGGGGAAGGGATAACAATAAATAAATGCTGAAAGTAAATCATAAATTAAGAATATGGAGGGGTAGATAGAAGCAGGAATGGAGGGAGGAGAGAAGATTATGAAAAAGGTTACTTACTTGCGAATTGAACAAATGATTCGAATCTCAACCAACCCTAACAACCAGATCTAGATCTAGAATGATCTGATATGCAATTGCTAGACCCAGAGAAAAACGAATCTTAAAACTTGAAACTTGAACTTGACTTGCATTACATAGAAAACTTAAACCTAAATATTCAATCTAGAAATTTAAATCTCACAAATGCAAGCAAAGAAAACTAGAGAAAGCCTAAATAAACTGAAGAGAGAAGAAAGAGTGCTTCTACTAAGCTCTAAAAACATGTTCCTTTGATGGAATATGCTCTCCTTTTATAGAGTTTACATGAGATATGAATCTTGATAGAATTTGAATCAAACTCAGGGTTCCTATCTGACTCAACCAATTAGGGTTTTTGAAGTACTAATAGGACCGTTTTGAAGAGATCAGATGCATAATTCCTCTATTGGATTTGAGGTTTAAGAAGTCATGAAGCTCTCCTCCAAAAAACAACTCGATCCGACATCGGATGACCGTTCAATGAAGGGCATGATCGAAACTGGACAGAGACATTCAAAAAATGGGATTTGTGCCTCTTCCTTCTCTAAATATAATTCTTTTTCCTCTTTTTCTTTCTTTAATCAAATCCCAAATAGGAAATAAGATATTGAAGTATTCTATGATTCTTTTCTCCATTTGGATTCTCTCAATAATATCTCTGTAGATTTGATTGATAATTTATAATCTCAGCCGTAGATCAAATTTGCCTTCTTTATCTCTTAAATATTTTGGAGTTGGCCCATAATCACATCTCTAGCCCATCATGCTCTAGATCAGGCACATTTTCGCATTTTTTGAGAATTTCAATGGACCTCTTGACATGTAAAATTGCATGATTCATACCCAAAACTCCAAATATTTGCTTAAATATTGAAAAGTCCTAAAATCTGCAAAAACAACATACAACCCAAGGTAGCTCCACTCTAAGTGTGTAAAATGCATGCTTTATGCCCTAAGAGTTCACACATAAATGTGCTCATCAGTATGCTTAGCAACTTTTGCTACAACTTTCTTTTCGGCTAAGCATAAGTCAAAACTTTCTACTCCACAATACCATGCCCTAGGGGGCTGGGGGTCAAACATCAGTATTATCAGTATGTCGAACAAAGCCAGCTTATCGTGTAAGTCATGGCATTTTTTCGTTCATGAACATCCTGGCATTGCCATTTGAAAGTCTACTTGAAAAAGAAAGATCTGTATCGATTGAAGTTGAAGTTCCAAGATATACAAAGCAATCATCATAATAATAATAAAAAAAAAATCAATAAATAAAATTAAAAAAAGGAAAATTTTAGAAAAACAATATTCTTGAGAAATGTTCAGTCTTGAAGTATAGCAGCAGAGTCCTCGGGCATTCTCTTTGGAATATCTTCTCTAGTAGCTTTGTTTAAAATTACTAATGCCCCCTACCGTTAAGCTCCATTAGTTTATTGATGATGTGGCATCTATATTTCTTCAAAATCCCAAAAATAACCCTGTAGTTATCTCTTTACTTATTTACTCTTTTGTCAAGTTATAATACTACCCTTAATTAACTATGGGGAAAATTTAATTTTAAATTAACTTTTCTTTTCAAAAAAGAAACCACCAAATAAAGGAAAGATTTGATTTTTCTTCTCTAAAAAGAAATCACCGAATAAAGGAAATATGTGATTAAATAAAACTTAAAATAGAAACTAAAATATTAGGAAATATCAAATGTAATTCAAAGTTAGAAATTGAAAATCACCGAATATATGCTGACCATTATACATGTTACAAAATCTCCAATCAATTAGCATCTTATATGCTAATTTGTTTGTAAAACTTCCATAATTGTGATTGTGAAAAATTTAAGTAGAACTTGAGAATTTCAACAACCATAAGTGTGTGGTCACACCAAAGCCAAAATTGATTCTAAAATATAAGATTTTAAGGATATAATTAACATTCAATATAGTTTCTATAAATGAGGGTAATTTCATATTTTTAACTTCTTAATTTTAATGAAAGGCAAAATAGACATTACATATTTGATGTTAACAGCCACTTAACACCATTAGAAGTGAGGGGTGCAACAATAATTTTATAAAGAAAAAGGTTTGATTAGTAATAAAACCAAAGTACAAGGGGCAATAGTAATTATCCCTTTTTTAATTGATGGCATCATGGAGACAAGCCTAGAGATTCCCCACGGGCTACACTTCGACTCTTGAGTTGGAGTACTAGCGGGATGGACACACCCTCACTAAAAGGGTTAAGAGGTTGAATTCACTAGAAAAAACCTTTGATCGTTTTCTTATGGAAACGCGTAATAAAAAGGAGAAGATGCAAAAAATAGGAAAAATGCTCAAGATGCATGAATGCTTTCATGTGGAACTGACTGACACTGTGGGGGGGTCTATCATTATTTTGGCATGATTAGGTGCATATCAAAATCTATCAAAATCATCTCAGTTAATGATCGAATCATTGATAGTTAGGTCTCTATTGTTTCAAATCCTCCTATCTTTATCTCTTTTATTTATGGAGACCTAGATAAAAGTCTTATCTCAAATATGGGACCAAATGGAGAATATTAGTTGATCTAGAAAGGGACCCTGGATGTGAATAGGAGACTTTAATTCCCATCTTAAATGGAAGGAAAAGATTGGTGGCCACATGCATTTATCACAAGATTGTCTCAGTTTTAGAACATGCTTAAACAATTGTGAATTGATGGATCTTGGTTTTAAAGGCTCTTCATTCACATGGTCAAATAAACAGAAGGCTGAAAGTTTGATAAGGATTTGGTTGGACAAAGGATTATGCAATATGGATTGGAGAGTTATCTACTCTGAAGCTAATGCAACAATCGGTCCTAATCATGAGCACCTGGTATTTGATTATGAAGGTGAAATTACAAGAGGTTGTTGTCCCTTTCTCTTTGAAAGTGTGAACTGAACATCAGGAATACAAAGAAGTAGCTACAAAAACTTGGAACTATATTGTGGAAGGTTCAACATCACAAAGATTGGTGGATAAGTTAACAGAGAGCAAAGATAAGCTTCATGATTGGAATAAACATACCTTTGGTCGAATACAAAAGAACATAGAAAAAACTGTACAAGGAGCTTGATCAAATACAGAATAAGGAAGTGGGCTACAATCAGGAGAAGGTTAATTTCTTATCTAACCTTTTGGCTGAGGAATAATCCAAGGAGGAAGCTTTATGGTTGCAAAAATCAAGAATCTTATGGTTAAATGAAGGTGATTCTAATACAACTTTTTTTCATGCTGTTTCTCTTCAAAGGAGACAAACCAACAAGATTCTCAAACTCAAGAACTCCAGAGGACAAAGGAAAACTGAACCTAATGAATTCCTAATATCCTTACCAATCACTTTGAAGAGGCCTTCACCTCCAACCCTATTGATGAACTCTCCCTTGACCAATTGCTTGCCATTGTTTAGCCCATAGTTGCCCGTGAGATGAACCACATGTTAACCCAACACCCATATGTGGAGGAGATAAGGGATACTCTTTTTCCTCTTGGCCCACTAAAGTCACTGGGTCTGAATGGATCCCCCGCCTATTTTTTCAAAATCTTTGGGAACGAATCAAGTTTAATCTAATTGCTTTTGTTTATGAGTTTTTTGTGTCAAGTTATATGAATGAGGACTTGAATTGCTCGTATATATGTTTGATACCAAAAACCCATAACCGTAAATCCGCAAATCAGTTTTGCACCCATTAGTTTGGGGAATGTGGCATGTAAAATCTTAAGTGATTGCTAATCGGCTATAGTCCATGCTTCATTAAATTGTCTCTCACAAAATCAGCAATCATCCCTTCCTGTTTGAACTCAAACAATGTGTTTATGGCGCACAAACTATTTCATTATATCATGAAGAGGAAGAAAGGAAAGAAACAACTACTTGGGCTTAAACTGGACATGAAGAAGACATATGACTTGTAATGGAAATATATTGAAGCTATTCTTTTGAAGCTCAGTTTTTGTAGGTCTTGGGCTGATTTGGTTATCAATTATATCTCATCCATATTCTTTAAATTGTTGATCAATGGTAATGTCTCCAAGAGATACAACATTCTCGAGGTATTCAATAGGGAGACCCTCTCTCCCCTGCTCTCTTTATCTTGTGTGCATAGGGTCTCAGCTCAATTAATCATACAGGAAGCTGAACACCTTGGTCTTATTAAAGGTATTAGAGTGAGAAATAGAGCACCATCTAAATACAAAGATGGTGTTTCTTAGTGTGGGTTGGTGACATTATTAATCCTCTAAATAGGACCTGGAGGGAGGATCTACTTGTCTCTTTCTTTCACCCATCTGATACTGTGGCCATACGGTGTATAAAATTAAGTTTATTCCCACAAGAAGATAAAGAGGTCTGAGGAGCATCCAAAGATGGTGAATTTTCAGTCAAGTCGATTTATAATGCTCAAGTGATTGCAAAGGAAAGGGCACAACAGGCCAAATGTTTCTGTTTCCATCAGCCAAGTTGGAAGTCAGTTAGTAAGAAGGTATGGAGATCCATCTAGAGATGCCAAACTCTACCAAAGATAAAGAAATTTCTATGGAGAGCATGTGTTGATGGTGTACCCACAGGTGAGGCATTTTTCAGAAGGAAAGTGCCAATTGACCCTACATGCCAACATTGAGTTAATGGGTTCGAAGATATTGGTCATGTTCTACTTGGATGCAGCTTTGATCAGACAGTATGGTTTGCCAGTCCACTCAACTACATCCCTCCAAACCATCCACCACTGTGTTTACAAGAATGGCTACAACATCTGGCCTCCATCCCTCACAAATCAAAGCTAGAAAGGAGATGATTTTACAGTTCTTGTTTCTTCCTATGTTGGCATATATGACTTGCTAGAAATGCATTCATCTTTAAATGCAATCCAAGCCCAACACGGGTCGCTGAAACCATGGAAGGCAATTCATGGATCGTGAATTAATTTTTAATTAGAATTTAACATTTTATTTCTTAAAATTAGGGATTTAATGATAAACATTAGACAATGATTAAGAATGACATTTGTACCCATCATCTTTATATTAAATTTTTATTTTTAATTTTTGGAGGGGGCCAAGTAGTGGTATTTCACATGTAAAATGAGAGAAATAAGGAAAAATAATAGGGATGTATACTTAAATTTTCAAAAAATCCGGGGGGCATGGCCCCCTCCGTCCCCACGTGGCTCCGCCACTGATTGTATCAATTATGTGATTTTAAGAGATGTATTGTCTCATATCGAATATTGTATTGTATTAGCTAATACATTTTAGTGCAGTCCAATGAAAGACATATTGATGTGTACTGTATTGACTGTATCAAATAATATCCGATCCATCGTGGGATACTTTTAAACCCTGCTCAATGGTTTCTAGGAATTCAAATATTGAACAACTACATATGTTGTTTTGGTTTCAATACAATCCCTTTCTAGGAAAATTCGAGAGATTTCTCAGTGGTCATTATGAAATCTAATCCAAGAAAACTTTGTAGTCACTGGGAAATCAAATAACAAACAACAGCATATGTTGCTTTGGTTTCATTAGAATTCCTTTCTGGTAAATTTCAGGAGACTTATCAGTGGTCATTTCCAAATCTAATTCAAGAAACTTTGTGGTCAATAGAAATCAAAAACAGAACACATGGTATTTACTATATCTCAGGATGGAGAACCAAACATAAAATTAAGGCACTGTCAACCTCAGTCTGTTACATGTCACATTGATCATATATTACAGCTATCAAAAAAAAAAAAAAAAAAAAAATCATATATTACGTGAATACAATTGGATGATAAAAAAAAAAAAATTGACGGTTAAAACATCATTTCATTTAATACCATAATAAATTTATTAAATAAAAAACAACTTTTATTACCCGTTTACAAAAGTAACATTGGATCAAGATACTTCCAAACAATGGTTGTCCCAACTTGATATTCCCCTAACCAAAGGATGGTAATTTCAGTGAAGAGATCAAGATTTGACTCTTAATGAATTTGATTTCGTGTTCTCCTAACTAGTCAATTACCACCGAACTTATTAGTTGACAATGACCAAATTTCTCTTAATGAAGAGATCAGGATTCGACTCTCCCTAGTGATATATGTAATATCTCCACCCCTAATGTATACAATGGTTGTAGTTCTTCAGACTTATAAAATAATAACAATTGCTTAAAGTACCATATCCAAGTAAGTACAAGTGATTGGGATTTCTACCAAGAGAATAAATAAATTGATTGAACAAGTGACAATGACTTCCTATAAAGATTGAGATCTCTGAAAGGAATGTGTGATCTGTATTTGCCTTTCCCCTGGCTTTTTTATCGACACCCTCACCTTTGTTGAATTTGTGGAGATTAATGCAATGAAGCAGTACTCTCGTTGCCTTCCCTTCCTTCTCTGTGTGTTCTTACTTTCTTCCTTCCTCTCCCCAACACATGAATATGGAGCTGAAGAATCAGTTGGGTATGGCTATTCACTTCATTCGATCTACTTCAGTCCCACCAGGAATTCATTGACTGCTGATCTCAGATTGATCAAAAACTCTTCTCTTTTTGGTCCTGATATTCAAAATCTTCGTCTGTTTGCCAGGTAACAAAGAAGATCATTTTCTTTGTTCAATCTTTCTTTGTCTCTTCCACTATGTTTCTTGACATACATTATTATTGAGGAGTTGAAGAATTTAATCCACCTTGGGTTATCCAATTTAAAGACTCCGTTTATTCCATCATGAAGATCCCATATTTTTGCTCTTGGATCATTTGGAAAAGAAGAAAAACTAGACACTAGAATCTACAGAAAACATTTCTATGTACTTATTATGTACTGAAACTTTGCAATTGTCTTACTGTTTTGCAGCTTTGAGACTAAAGACCGTTTGAGAGTTCATATCACTGACTCAAGCCAACAGAGATGGGAAATCCCACAAGAGATCATCCCCCGCCAACCCCTTATCCCCTTCCAATCCTTTACAACAAACTACTCTTACTGGTCGGTAGACAACCAATTGCTACTTACAGAAAACCACATTCTTTCTGTCCCAGATTCTGACCTCATCCTCACCATCCATTCCAAGCCATCCTTTGGATTTTCTGTTGCCCGACATTCCACCGGCGATGTCCTTTTTAGCACTTTGCCAAAGGAGTTAGATCCTGGCACCAGGCTTGTCTTCAAGGATCAATACCTACAAATTTCATCTTCACTGCCAGAAGACAGAGCATCCATCTATGGCTTAGGAGAGCATTCTAAGAAGACATTCCGTCTAACTCCCAACCAAACACTGACATTGTGGAATGCTGACAACTTAAGTTTATATATGGATATGAATCTCTACGGCTCCCAACCATTTTACCTTGATGTCAGGTCGCCTTCATCAGATGGCAAAGTTCCAGCAGGGAGTACTCATGGTGTTTTGTTACTTAATAGTAATGGAATGGATGTCATCTATGATGGCTCTCGCATAACATATAAGATCATTGGAGGTGTTCTTGATTTCTACTTCTTTGCTGGGCCAACTCCAGAATATGTAATTCAACAATACACAGAATTCATTGGCCGGCCAGCACCAATGCCATACTGGTCATTTGGTAACCACTCAAGATCCTTTTTTTCAAACATGTTTGTGTATGTCACATATACACAATATATTCTGCTGAATTTAACTGGAAGGAGTAATCTTTTTGTTTCTTTTTTGTGTATTCATTTGTGTATAGGATTTCACCAAGGTCGATATGGGTACAAGAATGTTTCTGATCTTAAGGATGTAGTTGCTGGGTATGCAAAAGCAGGAATTCCCTTAGAAGGCATGTGGACAGATATCAACTACATGGATGGCTATAAAGATTTCACTCTTGATCCTACAAACTTCCCACCACAACAGCTGAAAGAATTTGTTGATCACCTTCACCAAAATGGGCAGAAATATATGATCATAGTGGAACCAGGTGAGAAATAAAAGGGATCTCCAAAGTCAATACCGTTGGTGCAGAGCTAAAGCAGACAAACTAAACCCTTTGATGATTAGTTGAGTCACATATTTCTGACATGATTGTGTAATTTTATCACGCCATAAAAAGTATTTTGCCAATTCCTTGTAGGTATTGCTGTGAATAACACGTATGAAACTTACATACGGGGTATGCAAGCAAACATCTTCATAATGCAAAATGGCACCCAGTACGTTGGGAATGTGTGGCCAGGTAATGTCAATTTCCCAGACTTCCTGAATCCAGCAACAACAACATTCTGGGCAAGAGAAGTTGTAGCGTTCCACCAAATACTTCCTTTTGATGGCCTTTGGCTTGACATGAATGAAATTTGCAACATACACATAAATTCTGCTCAATACACCAATTCCACTCTCGATGATCCTCCTTACAAGATAAACAATAACAGTTCCCGAAAACCATTAAATGTAAAAACTGTCCCTGCATCAGCTCTCCACTTCAACAATATTACTGAGTACAATGTCCACAACTTGTATGGTTTCTTACAATCCAGAGCAACGAATGCTGCCTTAATCAAAGCAAGGGGTAAAAGACCATTCATACTTTGTCGATCAACTTTTGTGGGATCAGGTAAATATGCAGCACATTGGACTGGTGACATTGAATCAACATGGAATGACCTAGCATACACAATACCTACTATTTTGAGCTTTGGACTTTTTGGAATTCCAATGGTTGGAGCTGATATTTGTGGGTTTACACGGCAAATCAATGAGGAGCTTTGCCGTCGTTGGATTCAGGTAAAAGCATGAGGATTTGCAAAAATCTAATGCTCACAGCTTTACAAATATACATGAAATGTTTCCTCTGGACATTTTCAGTGACAGATTTTGTTATGCAGCTAGGAGCATTCTATCCATTCGCAAGAGACCATTTTGACATTAACAAACACCGTCAAGAGCTCTATCAGTGGAAATCAGTTACCATAGCAGCAAAGAAGGCACTTGGACTCCGATATCGTCTACTCCCCTACTTCTACACATTGATGTATGAAGCACACACTAAGGGAACCCCCATAGCAAGACCCCTGTTCTTCTCATTTCCTGAAGATGTCAAAACCTATGAAATTGATACACAATTTCTAATTGGCAAAGGTGTTATGGTTTCACCTGTACTGACACCACAAACAGTTTCAGTCAGTGCTTACTTTCCTGCAGGCAATTGGTTTGATCTCTACAACTACTCCAAGACAGTGCCCGTGACATCTGGGAAGGTCATCACACTCAAAGCCCCAGCAGAACATATAAATGTGCATGTCCGTGAAGGCAATATTTTGGCAATCCAGGAGGAAGCCATGACGACGCATGCAGCACGGAAGACAGGGTTCCAGCTCTTAGTGGCCATTGATAGTAGTGGTGGCAATACCACTGGAGAACTTTTCCTAGATGATGGAGAAGTGATAGAGATGGGAGGAGAGGAAGGGAACTGGAGTTTTATTAAGTTCTATGGTGAGGTTACTGGAAGTGAGGTAACTGTAAAGTCAAAAGTGGTGAAGGGGGTATATGCATTGAGTGAGAAGTGGGTTGTCACAAAGGTGAATTTCCTGGGTTTGAAACTCATTGATGGATCTAACAGGTACCAGCTGGATATCAAGGGGAAGCAATTGAATATGAATGGAACAGTAAGAGTGAGTCTAGACAAAAAAGGAGAGTTTGGCACTGCAGACATTTCAGGGCTATCACTGCTTGTGGGGAATGATTTTGAAATAAAGCTCCAGTTGAGCAAACAGGCGAAATTATGAGATAATTATAATGATCACTGAAACAAAAGCAGAAATTCAGTCTCCCCCCCCCCAGGTACAAGCTCCATCTTGGAAAATTCAGTTTTTATTACTCATCTGATAATAAATAAAGGAAAAGTTTGGTAAACCACTTTTACCCAAAATATTTATGTCCACATTTCACATAAGACTGGGCAGCATGTCTAATTTTCCCCTTTTATTTTCATGTTCTTTTATTTGGAGCTGAGGTGTCCTGGGCAGCTTACACGCACTCGAGTAGTCTTAGGGGGCAGCTTGATATATATGATTAGTCTCATAAGTAAGAGGTTAAGAGTTTAAACAATGTCATCAAGTGGTATAGGTCTATGTCCATTAGTATCTGTACAATATTCTTTTTTGAACTTGCCCTCTTTGAAACTCCTGAGTTTGTTCTAGAATGCATTATTATATACAACTTTAGTTTATTATCCTGGGGCCGAAATGGTCAAGTGAAATACGTCCACAACTTTCCATCCATCTTTCTTCCTCTATTTCCTCCATTTGGTTCATAACAAGCATGGCTATGTTATGTATTTGCTTCATATCAGGCTCTTGAACTTCATTATGTACCATGTATGACTTCAAATAAAGCTGACTAGAGAGCGAAGATTCATGCGACTGACTCAGTTTTTGTTGTTCTCATTGTTGTAATGGATGGTGTGGAATGTTGGGCAATTAAGAAACGATATGTACATATACTCATTGAAGTGAAATGCAGACGTTGAGATAGATTATGGTTAAGTTTGGAGTAGTCCCTATAAGATCGAAGTGGGATGTAGGACTAAGAAGGATAAAGTATCAAATGAATAAAATTAGTGCTGAATTGGATGTAACCTCTATGCATGAGATCCTTCAAGGGAATCTGTTGATGCAGTATGTACGGTGCAACATCACGAAGTGATTTTCTTAGATAGAAGGATCTAAAAGAGCTATGGTGCAATTAACACGTCGGGGGTATACTTCTGTCCCATGACTACTCCTCAAAGGAGCTAGGATGACACAAACGATAGAGAATAAATCAAAACAATGCATATGGTATGTATGGAATGCACAGGTAAAGAGTAGATTAATAGCAAGAGTTAAAGCTAAGAGTAACGTACCGGTCACGACATTCTGACTTGGCTCTATCTCGCTTCCAACTATGCTATACACTTTACCAGCAGGAAGGGCTTGAACTGGCTTCGCAACTACAGCATCTTGGCAGCCTGATTTATGAGGGCAGAGATGGGTAGGATGTCCTATCTATTGGCAAAAATAACAGACAAGCTCCCTCTGTCTTATAGGTTGTATTGGTGCTGGAGGTCTTTGAGTCACTAGCCTGGGGTTTGCATAGATTGGCCCGGGCTTTGCATTCCCTACACCTTGTCCCATAGTCCGGGGCTGAAATGTCGCGGTGGGATATGGTGCAGGTCTAGTGAACTTCTTCTCGGTCCTTTTAACATAACCGGAACTTCTACTCGGCAAGGATTTCAAGTGATGAAAATTCTCTCTCTCAGATTCTTCAACCTTCTTTGAATTTTGCACTATTTGAGCATAGCTCTCAATCGACAAGATGGTGAGATATGTTTTGATCGAGGGTCTCAGTCCTTTGCAGAACATCTTTGATTTAGCTTTATCTACCTTAAAGGATTCTAGAGCAAAGAAAAACAATTCCTCAAATTTCTGTTGATACTCAAGTACAGAAAGGGGAGCTTGCATAAGAGCCATGAACTCCAACTCTTTTGCATCCTTCACAAGACTCGGGAAATAGTTCTTGCAAAAAGCTTCCTTAAATATTTCCCAAGAGATAGCATCAGCATGCAGAGCTTCAAGGATAGGACAAGTAGAGTTCCACCATGCATTTGCTTCATATTGGAGCTTTTGCTCGACGAATAGGATCTTCTACGCTTAAAAGCATTGCAAGTTTCTAAAAGCTTTCTCTAATTCCCTTAGCCAGTTATTAGGGAACGGAGTATCCTTCACCACTCCAGTAAAACTCGGGACTTGCAGTTTCAGAAAACTCTCCATTAGTCAGGTATAGGGAGTTCCTACTAATCTCCCAGCATCAGGCACAACAACAAGGTTAGGGTTTGCGCGGTAGTAGCACGGGTCTCCTTGTGCATAGCCATGATCCCAGTCAACATCTAATTAAACTGTGCACTCTGCTGTTGTATAATGTTCCCCATGAGATTTTCGATATAATGGATACTGACCATTGGAGGAGCACCGGGTGGGTTACCAACAGCTTGAACATTCAAGGGAATCTGGTCATCAACACCATTAGCAAATACACCAACATCAGGGACAACCCTACCTCCATTCTGACTAGAGGAGGCACCACGGTTCCTTCTTCCAACCATTCTGTTAGTCCAACAAAAAATCAAAATCCAAAAAGATTTAATCCAAAGTCAAACTCATATTCCCAATATGCCAAACACACTTAACTCAACAGTATAGGCCATTAAAATCCAAATGCTAGCAAAAAAAAATCAGATTTTACTCAAAATGGCCAAAATTGAAAATTCGACCCTCCTTTGGTTAACCTCTTTCACATCCAAGAGATAGATGGCTGTCAAGGTCAGAAACATGTCCAGGAGTTTCTTTCTTTACATCCCAAGAATTATAAACTCCATGCCACGCTCCATCATTAACTTCTATCACACTCAATCTCATTTTCACTATTCATCCCACAATAAGCCACACTTTGAAAATTTTGTCCCATTTTCAAACCAAATGGAATTTTAAGGTCAAACAAGTACCCACACACCTGATTTAATATGACTAAGGTGTACACATACTTCGTTCAACCAAATTCCAAAAATTCAAAAATCTCAAAACTTCACCCAAAAGAGGACTTTTCACAATTTTCCTTCTTGCTGAATTTTCCCCAAAATACAAGGGTTTCAATGGATCTTCTCCAAACAAACCTTCTTAGCATGCTAAACCAACTCTTATACACATGCTAACATGTCGAAATTGCAGTTTCCGCTGAAATAAAAAAATTTCAAAATTTACCAAAATGCCGTTCTTCACCAAATATTGCACTGTCTTTTCAGATTTCCATCAAACCACCACGAGGAAGATGTCTAGGAGCGAGGACAGGTAGGGGTGGAGGTCAGAGTACTATTCCTATGCCACAAGCAGAGATTATACGAGGATGAGGAGGCAACAGTCCGAACTCCAGATGAGGTTCAGGCTTAGGGTGAGAATGATGATGAGGAGGATCAGCAGGTTCAAGAAGATGAGGAGGAAACTATTCCACCTCGACAGTTTTGAGGTTGGAGGTCCTTCACATTCAACTTCTGAGGCACCGGGTGTGGTTTCTCAGTTGTCGGCGATAACTTTCCACACTCAAGAGGATAGAGGCTCGACAGGAGAGGATGCAGACACACACATACAATATAGAAGATCGATAGACACGACTATAGGAGGAGTCTCGAGCTATGAGAGATCAACTCGATTCTTATAAACGATTACCTAGATAGATAGTTCTAGGAATTCCTTTTATGTTGACTTTAATGTACATATTTAGTTTCATCCTGTAAACTTTTCCTAATCAATTAATGATATTTAGATGTTTCACTTGTGTTATTGTACATTATGCATTTCTTTTATTGTATTAGTAATTGTTCAACGTTTGGCTTATGACTCATAACTCATGACTCATCACGACCACCCATGACTATGACTCACAACGACAACTCCCGACTGAGAATTATACGACAACTCTTAACTCATGACTCAACTCATAATTGTAACCCATAAGGACAACTCTTAACTCATAACTCACGCTTCAACACATAATCTATAACTTATAATTTATAACCATGACTCATAACTCAACTCAACTATAACCCACAACTACAACTCAAGCACATGTTAGAAATTATAATTATTGTGCATTATTCAAACTTGGTGTATTATGCTTCATTAATTCAAGATTTTCTATTATTCACTTCTAAGAAAGTTTGAGTCACTTTTGGATCTATGACTCAAGGATGCTTCATTACTGTGTTCTGTGGTTATGATTGTCTGAAAACTTTGGACTCTGATACCATTCTGTCACATCCACCTAGTCGATACCATATATGGAATACCCGAGTGTATGATCCATAGCTTCGAAGATCAAGTTTAGGGCGATCATATCCACATAGCACAATAACATAATCAAAAGCAAGAACAAATCATTGTATTAAAGTAACTTAATAAATAATCAAGAAAGGATCACAAAAGGATCACAAAAGAATATCAAAGTGCGGAGAAACAAGATACCTAATAAAAGACAACTGTAGAGTATAGCGGAAATATACCCCACAACAAACGCGGAAGGTAGATCGAAAATCTAAAACAAATCAAAAGCTATTACAATTCAAAATAAAATCTAGAAGAACAAGAGTAAACTAATCAACATCTTCCGTTGGCTCTTTCTTCTTCTTCTTCAGTTTTCATCTTCTTCACCTTAGGATTGTGCTCTTGTAACTTCAGGTTAGCTTCCAGCTCATGATCCCATTGGCAAATAAGATGACGCTAGCTACCGTCAATAAGAGCTGTTAGTTTAGTCCAAACTTGTGTGCTGGTCACACCACTGCTCATGACCTTCTCCAAGGATTTCCGAAGTTGCACCATGTAGGGAAGGATCCTCCGTACCGAAGCACGGGTTCTCTTCCGATCCTACAAAAGCATCTAAAAACATATCCCCCCAAGGTAAGCTCAAAAGAACTTAGCAAGTAGTCCAACCACAATAAACATTTACACACAATTCAAAGCAAACATAAATGCAATGTTATGAGACAATGAATGTAAGTATGCTTCTAACTCTATATATGGTGGTCTCTATTGGCAGACATGTTTTAAGTCATAGCACCATACTCCTCTGGGTAGGTCTCAAATCACTCTCCCTCAACCTTCCCAGTATCTTGGTTCTCCGTTAGTAATTGGGTCCTGCATCATTCTCGGACATTCCATGGCTGGGGTTTAGGTCACCACTTTCTCACATTACCATTGGTCTAAGTATTGGCATGTGTTTAGGGTTAAACTTATCCCAATGCAAGTCATCTACTGAGTCACATCTACTTAGGGTTAGATACGTCCATTCCTTGCTTCTGGCAATCCTTTCTAGTATCCTTCCCCCTAGAGTCACCGTCTCCTTCCCAGCTACGTAGACTTTTAACCCTATAGGTCATCCACAAATAGTAAATGGGAAGCTCTTATATCTTCTCACAGGTTGGTTACCGGTCTTGAGCGCCCATAAGCCCAAGTCTACTACTGCAACCCTACCAATGAATGGCCCCCACAATGTAATTCATGTCCTCTCACGCATTGGTTACCGGTCTTGGGTGCCCACAAATCCCCATTGTTGCCATGGGTCACTCGATCTCAATTCCCCTTTCGATAGGCTCAGATATGACAGGGGTTTCCCTAGCCAAACAGTTCTCGACCAATCCTAGGTATGTCAACCAATAGTTAGGGAAAGCGCCAAGGGGCACCAATAGGAAAGCATCACATACCACCTCCACTGGTGTCCAAAGACAGAAATGCCAAAAAGGCATTCCCCATTCCTCAACTACAACCTAGGCATTCACATCATATCATGATTCCATACATCACACAATCAAGTCAATTTCACCATTCATGATCAATTTCAGTAAGTCATAATATGAATATGGTACTGTAATTACAGAAGTACTATAACGTGAAGAAAGTAAAACAACAATAGCTAATTCAAGCATTCAAGTCATAACACAACAAAGCATGTAAATATACAAATTGTGAGTGAACGTACTCACCACGAATTCGATTTGTAAACTTCAAGTGAGAGATCAAAGAACAAAACCAAAATCAACTAAACAAGCTTAAACAAACATGTATAGGTCATAGGAAACAAATCCAAGAGATTGGAGTCAAAACAAGGAAAATTTGCTGTTACTAACTCTGTTCGTCATTCGCTTGGTCGCTCAGGCTGATCGACCAAGGTGATCGACCAACCAAGTTTTGTACGGACAGAATCCCTAATTTTTTATCCGAAACTCAACTTCTGAGATTCGAAACACTCCAAAATTTTACGGGAAACTCTAGAATAGTAAACTAAGATTATTTAGCATAGATTAGGCATCAACAATGATCATGAGAGTAGAATTCTAATTTAATCAAAAACTAGGCATTACAGAAATCAATCCGTGAATTCTACGGAAAGGCTAGAGAGAACGAGAATTCACTCTAGAAAGAAAAGAATAGTAGATCATAGTCAAGAATAATCATGCGAATGAATCTAGCATGCTTTAGAAGTCAAAAACCTATAATGGTTAATCAATCATGAATATCACCCTTGATTTCCCTTCGAAACCATCATGTGGAGATTCACAAAGTTATAGAGTGTATGGAGATCCACTCTAGAACAACAGGGATTAGAGGATCAGTCATGGGAATGACATAATATCATCCTCCTAATCACAGAGAATAGAAAAATTAATTAGGAGAGTAGATTAAGTGAGAGTCGGAGTGAATACCAACCTAAAGGAAGAAGATTTGCCGAAAAGCTTTGAGGATTTGAAGAGGATCTTCCAAAATTCCAATGTGAGTACTTGAGAGAGGTTCCCCATGTTCTCCAGAGGCTTAGGAACATAATGGGGCTGATTACCACGAAGTTCTAATATAAAGAGCATCAAAACCCTAAATATCAGAGATTTACAAAATAGCCCCGGACTCTATTGGTTGCTCAGCTTGGTCTGTTAGGCTAATCGACCAAGGAGATCAACCAACACTGACAGCAAGCCCAAAAACAGGGTTTTCAAGCTCCAAACCTCAAAATTCCAAAGGGGCTTCTCCCAACTCAATCAAGTGACTTACCTAGCATTTAGGGACCTTCCAAAATATGTCAAGCTAAGGCTCAAGTCCATCATTTAAGTTCTTCATCACTAAGATGCAGTTTTATCTCCAAAACAGGTAAGTTTTCCAAATAGGGAACTCCATCATCAATCTCCATGGGTTCTAGTTCAGACATAATGGGTTCAAAATTGGATTGACTATACTGTCTTCTTCCTTCACTTTGGGTCTTTGGATCTATACTAAGGGAGAGGTCTAATCTGACTTCCTAGGACCTTCCAAGGATATCAACATTGTACTCAAGGTCCAACTTCAAGGTCAAACATCAACCAAATCACTTCTTCATCCAAAACAAATAGGGAGTCTAGGTTAGGGTTAGGTGGGATTTCAAATCTAATGTGTACAACAGAAAAGAATAAAGGAAGCGATGAAAACTATTCATAATGTAACATTAGGTATGAATCTTTAAGCAAAATGTAGTTTCTAAACTCAAAAAGCTTTGTATTGAGGATGGGGTAGACCAACTCATGAGTCAAGTTAATTCTAGTACGTGCAGTCGAGGCACGAACATTTTTAACCATGAATGTCATAGTTGCCAACATCTTGTACACCATAAGGATCGCTCACCGGTGTCTCTTATTCCTAGATCTCGGTAACATTTGTATCTGCAGCAAAGTCTAAAACAATATTGTCCCTGAAGGGTGAGCTCAAAAGAACTCACCAAATAATTCAGAAACAAATAACCAATTACAATCCAAATAAAAACACAACAAGATCAAATATAATATGAGACAATATGCAAGAATATAACTATACTCTAACAAATGCTAGACGCTAATGGCAGACACGCATTAAGATGGAACACCGGCCTCCTCTACGAAGGTATCGTCACTTTGATCTCTCATGGGTTGGTTATCGGTCTTGAGAACCCGGGTAAGGGGTCAAGGCATCCCTCTTGGACTATCACCATGGTTGGGGTTTAGGTCACCGCTCTCTCACCACCATTGGCATGAGTACTGGCGCATGTCAGTGTTTTTCTTAGCCTAGTGCAAGTCATTTACTAAGTCACATCAACCTAGGTTTAGATACTTCCCCTCATGCCTCTCACAATTATTTCAGTATCCTTTCCTACTAGAGTAATTGTATCCTATGGCACCAACCAACTTGAACTACACTGACTTTTAACCCTATTGGTCATCCACATATAATGGACAGGAAGCTCTCATGACCTCTCACGGGTTGGCTACTAGTCCTGAGGGCCCATGAGCCCAAGTCTATTATAATGCGACATTACTAATGAATGGCTCCCACAATGTGGTTTTGTCCTCTCACGGGTTGGTTACTGGTCTCGAGTGCCCACAACCCACAATGTTGCCATGGGTCACTCAACATCAATACCCATGCTGATAGGGTGTGATATAACGGGGTTTCTAACCAAACACAACTAGACTTCCAAGTTATGACATGCAGTAATCATGAAAGCGTCGAGGGGCATCATAGGATTGTGTCCCATAACACCTCCACTGATATCCCAAGATAGAAACACCCGGATGGTATTCTCACAACCTACATTGCATTTTAATATGATTTCAATCACATTATCATGTCACAATTCATTCCAAATCCAAACAATCACATATTTAACAAATTTGCATGACATCATTGATCAATTATATTCTAAAATTATAGAATCATATTAATCATTCATAAACCCTAAAACAACAACATCAAAATATACATTCAAGTCCCATTAGAAACAAGAATGCCCTCACCTTACTATCGATTCGCAACCTTTGTAAGATAGGTCAAAGAATGAGTTCAAGCTTGTCAAAGAGTCCAAATAACAAGATGGTTTAAAGTTAGAAACAACCTTAGAGGTTTAGAGTTGAAAAGAGGGCAAACAACCGACTTGGAAGTAGTTCTCATCCAACCAGCGATCTACAAGGAAGCAATGACAATGGAGTTCCAGTTAAACACATTGATTATGTAAACAAGTGGTTCGAAGAACTTGATGAGAAGTAGAAAGAGCTAAAATTTTCGGGCACAGATGCTTTGTATTCCATTATTAAAGAAGATCATTTTTTCCAAGCAATTTCAAAAGCTAAGATGCCGAAGAATTTCAAGTGCTTGACCTTCACAATGTTCGATGGCACGAGATGCCTAAGACATCACATCATGCACTATAAGTCTGTTATGTCCTCAATAGACATAATGAAGAAGCCATGTTCTTTCCTACTTCATTGATTGAAGTCGCATCTGGAATGGTTTTTGGGACTCAGAATGGCTCAATTGAGAATTTCGACCATCTTGGTCGTGTATTCTTGTCATGCTTCCAAAGTAGGGTAAGTACAAAGAAAAGAGAGGACACCTTGTTCTCCACTAAACAATGTCGCATAGAGTCAACCAAAAGCTATCCTCAGAGGTTTAACAACATAACCATCCAGATCTAGAATTTAGATGAGAAGATAACCTTTCATGCACCTTATCAAGGGCTTAACCATAAAGGACTTCTCAAACGCCTCTTGTTGGATATGCCCGAGACATATGCAGATCTACTCAAATGATGCCATAAGTGGGCCAAGATATTAGAAACCATTGAATTCCAGATGAAAGAACCGACCATAGAAACAAAAGCAAATAAAGAAAAATTCCAACTGAGTAGGAATCCAACCACAAATCTGAGCAATGTTGGTCTGTTAAATCCAACAAAGCAATCTAAAAGAAGCACATACTCTGTTGAATACTAGAAGGTCAGATATCCTGATGCAAGTGAAAGGCCAAGGGCTAATTAAATGGCTGAACAAGCTTCAATCCCATCAGAGGATTGTGATAGAAAAAATATTGTGAATTCCATAAAGATCACGGTCATTGGACTGACGAATGCAAGCAACTAAAAGCAAAGAGTGAGAAATTAATCTCTCAGGGGAAATTGAAGAAGTATGTTCGAGCAAAGAAAAGAGCTCTTCAACCACCAACCGGAGATAGGAAGAAAGCTAGGTCGACCAGTAGAGAAAGCCATCGAAGCCCTAGTAGAAATCGACCAAGGAATGGAGACAACAATAGAAAGCAATCTCCTGCTTTATACAGTGTTTGGTGGCCCAATAGAAGACTCAACCCGGTAGGCTAAGAGGAAAGCTCAATACATAGGGAATGTCGAACTTGAAAGATCAGATGTGAAGGTAGTATCAAAACCAATTACCTTTTCTTCTAAGGATATGCAAGGTGTAAAGACTCCGTATGACGATGCTCTGGTGATTAAAGTCATTTTAGCCGGAACTGAAGTCCATAGGGTCCTAGTAGATATTGGTTCTTTGGCAGACATATTATCTATGGAAGCTTTTAGAAAACTGAAATTAAGTGAAAACATGCTCGTCACATGCAGAGCTCAGCTATACAGATTCATAGGATCCTCCACCCAAGCAAAGGGAACCATCAGGTTAGATCTTCGAGTAGGTGAGCTTCCATGTGACAAGGTCGTCCAATCCAATTGTATGGTTGTTTGTAACATGTCGGCCTACAATGTCATCCAAGACAACCAACCCTTTATGCTCTGGAAGCAGTAGTGTCTACACGATACATGAAAATGAAATTCCCAACCAAGAATGGTATTGAAGCATGCAATGCCAACTAGAAGTCAAGTCAATAGAGTTATGTCAAATAAATGAAGAAAGAGCAAAAAATAGTTCGACCATGTCTGCTGAAATCAGAGATGATTGAGATGAAGAAGCAACACATAGAGTCGAACCAGTCAAGAAGCTAGAAAGAATCTGCCTCAATCCCAAGGAACCAAATCAGGGAACAATGATTGGTGAGGAAAAGTAAACATATTTCAAAGCTAGATCGACTCAGTTTCTAAAAGAAACTTAGATGTCTTTGCCTAGTCGGCAGATGACGTGCTTAGCATATATAGGTGAGTAGCCGAACATGGATTATGTATTGCTCCTTAAGTGATTCTGGTTGTCCAAAAAAGAAGGAACTTCTCTATTGAGAAACATGAGGCAATCCGAAAGGAGGTTCAAAAATTAAAGTAGTCAAGTTTCATAAGATAGATTGACCATCCGTGGTTGGCTAATGTAGTAAGGGTCAAGAAATCCAATGGCAAATGGAAAATGTGCACAGACTACACCGACCTCCACAAAGCATGTCCCAAGCTTGTTACCTACTCCCAAGAATTGATCTCCTCATAAATGCAACTACTGGAAATGAAATGCTTAGTTTCATGGATGCCTATTCCTGGTATAATCAGATCCTAATGCATCCAGATGATGAAAAGCATACAACTTTCATGACTAATAGGGATAGTTACTACTATAAGGTGATGCCATTCGGTCTAAAGAATGCTGGAGCAACATACTAGAGAGCAGTAAACAAGATCTTTGTCAAATAGATAGGCAAAGACATGGAGGTATATGTAGATGATATGCTAGTTAAAAACAGCTCAAAGGTCAACCACATAATCAACCTAGCATTAGTGTTCAACAAACTCTGAACATGTAGAATGAAGCTCAACCATGAAAAGTGTGCCTTTGGGGTATCATCTGAAAAATTCTTAGGCTTTATGATGTCTCAAAGGGGAATTGAATCTATTCCAGAGAAGATCAAAGTAATTTTGGATATGAAGCCACCAAGGAATATTAGAGAAGTACAATGTCTCACTAGTCGGGTAGCTGCACTGAATAGGTTCATTGCTCGGGCATCAGAAAAGTGTCTGCCATTCTTCAAAGCTCTAAAGAATGTGCCCAACGTAGAAAGGGAAATCTTGAACAAAAGAATGTCAAAAAACTTTCAATGAACTGAAAGAGTGATAAGCATGCATTTACCATTATTTATTTGATTTAATTCCTCATACTTATTTAATTAAAGAGAGCTAATTGAGTATTTTTGTGTATTTTTCAGGAATAAGGTGATTTTGGATATTAGAGATAATATGAAGTAAAGTTGGCAAATATATTAGATATTGGTGGATTTTAAATCATGGCATTCAATCATTCTGCTCAAGAAATCATGAAAAATGAGATTTTAGCCAAATTGGAAATAGGTGGAGGTCTAAGGAACAAAATTGGTAATAAATCTGAAAATCGGGTAAACAGACCTACCTTCAGTATTTTGGGCATATCTCTCTCGTATGAGCTTGGATTTCGGTGATTCAAGATGATATGGAACGATATTGAAAATATCTACAACTTTCCAGTTTTGACTTTTTCCAAAATCCGAAAGAATAAAGGTCAAATCGACGAGTAAAGAGGGGGGATTCATTGTGTGCGGGAGACATAAAAGAGAAGCAAACCACAGAGAAGCACGACGGCGAATGCGGCTCTCATCTCTCTCATTGCTGAAGAAGAAGACCACATCTCTCTCTCTCTCTCCCTCCCTATGTTTCATCTTTATTTTTCTTATGAACTTTGTGATAATGAGTAGCTAGTTCTTTTCCTTGGGATGTAGATGAACCATGCTTATTTCATTAATTTGATTGTTCTATCTCTTCTAATTGATTGTGTTTGAGTTTGGCCAAAGATGTTCTATAGCTCAGGGAACTAAGCGTGCCAAGCTTCCGCGAAGGACGATAGTCTTACGAAGATAGGGCATACCTAGGAAGACCATCCTTAATTTACTTTGAAGTGTAGAGTTCAATCGGTTAGGGAAAAGCATTGGGGATTCGAAATCCCAAAGATCTTCACATATTCATAGTTTAAGTTTTTGCATTAATTAATAGATTTAGTTTAAATTTAGTTTTGTTAAATTCAATCTTAGTAACTTAGCCTTTTAGTTCCCCATAGTTCGACCCCGTACTTTCTGTTTGCTAGATTAGTATAGGATTTTATTTTTGATTGGTTAGCGACACGATCAAAGAGAAACTATCACATCCACCTTTGCTCGCTTGTCCGACACCTAAGAAAGAATTACTTCTATATTTAGCCACATCTTGAAATGTAGTCAGTGTTGAGCTCGTTCAAGAGGAAGGTAACATTCAAAATCCAATTTATTACATTAGGCACATGTTGATTGATGTTGAAACTAGGTATCCCAAGTGGAAGAACAAGCGTTGGCTTTGGTGACTGCTACTCAAAAACTCTGACCATATTGTCACACCCTATCGTTGTGTTGACTAACTTCCCTTTGAAGAAGATATTGCACCGACTTGATTTGGCAAGTTGTCTTGTTGCTTGGACGGTTGAATTTAGCGACCACCAAATTGAGTTCTATCCACGGATGATGGCAAACTTTTTTTTTGAAGCCCAATCTTCTCTGAAAGAACAAGAAGAGCACAAAATATTTCACCGAGCAAGTCAAAATATGGATTTTATCTGTTGATGGATCGTTACTTCGACGAAACGCCGGAGGTTTTGAAATAAAGTATGCACTCCACTTCAAATTCAGAGCTTCTAATAATGAAGTAGAGTACAAGGCATTACTAGCCGATCTCAAGCTAGCAACAACTCTAGGGGTCCAGAACTTGGAAGTCAAAAGTGATTCACAACTGATCGTAAGTCAAGTAAACGGGGTGTATGAAGCAAAAGAAAATAGGATGAGAAAGTATCTGAGCCTGGTTGGCCAATATAGGCAACATTCATAGACTTGCTAGTCAAGCAAGAACCTAGAGATGAGAATGACCAGGTGGATGTACTCTCTTGCTTAGCCACAGAAAATCTGGATGTTACAAAGCTAGTGATTTATTTAGAAGAACTACTAAGTCTGAGCATCTATGAGTCTACCATATGCAGATACACGCTAAAAAAGGCTAGATGGATTGGATTATTTGCTATCTAAAACATGATCAGCTTCCAGAAGATCAAAAAGAAACTCGAGCAATTCAACTAAGAGTTGTTCGATATACTATCAGAGAAGGCCTACCATACAAAAAATATATAACTCGACCATTATTGCGATGCTTAGGATCACCAGAAGCTATTAAAGTTCTGAGGGAGATACATGAAGGAATTTTTGTAGCACACATAAGTGCTCGAGTGCTTGCAGATAAAGTATTAAGGCAAGGGTATTTTTGGCTCGATATACAGGAAGACGCAAAAAATTATGTTCGGAGGTGCAACAAATGTCAGGCTCATGCTAATGTACCTCACACCCCTGTTGTACCACTAACATCAGTCTTATCACACACTCCCTTCGCAAGATGGGGGAAAGACTTGGTAGGAAAGCTACCAAAAGCCTCAGGAGGCCGAGAATATATGGTGGTTGTAGTCGACTACTTTATGAAATGGATAGAAGCAGAACCCCTTGCTTCGATCAATACCGACCAGATGAAGAAGTTCATCTTTCACAACATCATTTACAGATATGGAGTTTCGTGGATAATAGTGTCCGACAACAAGAAGTAGTTCAAGAACCCATAATTCGAAAGATTTTGCAAAGATCAAGGGATTGAGCATCATTTATCCTTGGTAGCATATCCTTAGAGCAATGACCAGGTCGACGTCAATAATCGAACTGTGCTCGATGGGTTAAAAAAGAGGCTCGACCAACTCAAAGGAAGGTGGGTCGACAAACTCCCTAGTGTCCTATAGTCATACCGAACAACCCCAAGCTCGACCACAAAAGAAACACCGTTTAGACTTGCTTACGGGCTTGAAGCACAAGTACCAGTTGAGGTACAGGTTGGAACCCTCAAAGAAGAAGAATTCAAAGAAGAAGCAAACATTGAAGGTTTGAAGGCCAATATTGATCTTATTGATGAAGTAAGAGATAAAGCACAATATCACCTAAAAGAATATCAAAGACGAATTGCAACTTACTACAACGCCAAGGTAAGAATGAGGCAATAATCCCTAGGGATTAAGTCCTTCACTGAAAAGCAGCATAAGACCCAACCAACTAAGTAAAAATTAGCTCTAAACTAGGAAGGTCCCATCCATAGTGATCTAACAAGTCGCTTCCGGAGCATATCACCTACGAGATCAAGAGACTGGACAACAGATTCCTTGATCATGGAATTCGAGCAATCTCAGAAAATATTATCAGTAAGATGTATTAAAAGCTATCTTCCTTAAGTATTTCTTGAGCAACACTTTCTCTTTATTAAAGCAATATATACTTTCGCTTCATTAAGCAACTTTATCCATAAATGCTTGGGAATGAGAATACATAGCAAACTTACTATGCTCACAAAAAACAACAAATATTTCTCGACCACATAGAGCATGGTAGTTTGAAAAGAGAATTTCCCATGCTTGAGTACAATAAGAAAATATATCTCAAGAAAGAAAACTCCCCATGCTCGTGTCAAAACTTTCATGCTCGGGGGAAAGAGGCAAACATCGTCTAATCACACAAAATAAAAACATAACAAGAATTAAGATTGAGCAATAGAGAATAAACATGGCAAAAATTGAAACAACAATCAATTCACATGTTCCATACAAAAAGTGTATTTTCATCACAACCAAGTTATAAAATACGAAAGGGTTACAAAAAGTCGAATAAACATCAAAAGTCCGAGAAGGATAAGATACCCAAAAAAACATAAAAAAAATCAAGCATCTTTAGTAGTGTGCTCCTCATTTTCTTCCGAGTCCTCTTCATTGCTTCCCGAACCACTTTGTTCATCCTTGGTCAGCACCAACTTTTTTTTCCTCTGGGGCTAGTTCCCAATTTGAATCTAAAAAATCATTTACTTCGACTGGAACACCCCCTAGAAAAGGATCCTTGCTGATCGCCCATGAAGGTCGAGAGATCTTCAGCTGCTCAAAAAGGCCTTAGTCAATGAAGTCCTTGAACCCAGAAACATCAATGGTCTGATATTGAGTCAAGACATCTTTATATGCATATCTCCGACCATAGTTGAAACCATGTCCAACAATTTCTGCCATAAAATCTCGACACTTCTTGGTTCGGACCCAGTGACAGATTACCACATGCCGAACTTTGTTAGTTAAATCATCAAAAGTAGCTAGGGAGGATCGAGCAAGCAAAGACTAGATTTCTTCTACCTCTTCTCGAATAGATGCTCGATCCTTTGTAACAACTTTGAGCTGGCTCGATCTCTCCAATAGAAACTTGTCCTTCTCTCTCAATTGCTGCTCCAATGACTTGACGCGCTCGACAGATGCTTGTTTGGATCCTTCTAGCTCTGCCACTCTTGTGAGAAAGAAGCTTCCTTCTCGACCAAGCTCACTATCCATGACTTGTGACTTGAGACTTGACACTTCGACCTCCTTTTTCTTCAAATTGTCTTGGAAGTTGTGTATAGACAAATGGTCATGTCGAGCTATCTCCAATCACAAACCCAGAGCTTGGGTAAGGTTGCAAAGCATCCTAAAGAAACAAATCATCAAAGTAAGACCAAATAGAAAAAGAGGAAAAGAGTTAAAGTATTAAGGCTTGAAATGACACTTACTTGGTACTTTCCAAGAACTTTTGGTCCATGGGAAGCAGAATGTTCAAGAGCCATTCCTTTGCCACAAGAGTCCCCCCTTGATTGTTGCAAAGGATGCTTGACTCAGCCATCAACGACCAATTTGGAAGAAGTAGAGGTGGTGAAGTGACGGAAGAGCCAGCAGGCTTCAAACTGCTGGGAACTACCCGAGCAGGAACACTCTGTTGTGTTCGAGGATTTTCAGGCACTAATTCTTCTACCCTAGGACGCTTCTCTGGATGGGTGGGAGGCTCAACCACTAGCTTGGATGAGCTGGACCTTTTTGGTGCTCAAGGAGGAGGACCAAAGGGTACCCCAGACTTTGACCTCGAACTCTTGATCTTTTCCGCCTTTGTCTGATGCTTATCCTCGACCTCTTTTATTTTGACGCCCTGCCATGGCACAAGCAGCCGGACTCAACAATGTTGCACAGAAAGAAAATCAAAGGTTAGATTCTGACCAACTACAGAAGTTCTTCATTAAAAAATTCATGAGTACAAACACTAACTTATCGGGAAAACCCCCCAGAAACTTAAGATCTCTGGTGATTAGGGCAATAGCTATTCACTGCTCGAAAGTTTTTGTCCTTGGTTGGAATCTTGAGGATCTACTCTTTCACCCATTCCTCAGAGGCTAGAGAATTGGAAGATCATTGGACTTCTTAGGAGGGCCCGACTCCATTAGGTCAAGAAGTGTGGTGTTCAAGGGGGTTGGACATAGAAAAATTTGGGACGCCAACCCTTGGTGTTCAAAGGGAAGGTCCTGTTCCCCACGAAGTTGTCATCCCAGCCCGACTTACTAAACGATCTCTTAGATAGGTAGAACCACCCGGATTGCTCTATCTTCTTTGCCATGAAGAAATGCAAAAAGAGAGCAAGGGAAGGTCGGACGTTGACATCTTTTTGTTGACAGAAACCCCTAAAGCATATTAAGTACCTCAAACTGTTTGGAGCTAACATCCCCGAACACATCTCCAAATGACAAAGGATGTTAGCGAATATTTGGTGGACGGGAAGCCTAAACCACTCTTAAGGGAATTCTTGTACAAAAGAAACTCCCCTGGCCAACACTTATCAGCCCAATCGGTTTTCTCAGGTGCTCGAAGGATGTATTTCGAAGGAATATCGTATTTGGCTCGGATGACCTCTAGCTTCTCACTAGAAATTTCAGATACCCTAAACTCTGGACTAGACTTATTAGGGTAGAACTCTATATGGTCAGGTAAGGGTCCTTATTATGCTCAAACTTATATTGCTTGGGTGTCAGACTGTCAATCCATTCTCGTCTTTGAGCTTTGAACTTAGCTCGAGTAACTGAGGATCGACTTTCCTCGACCACTACAAGGAATAACAGATGGTTGAGAGTCATGCTCGGAATCGTCACCATCATTTTCGGATAACTCCGAACGAACTTTGAAGCAGAAGGGGGATGAGATTGGCTACTAAGAGCTTGTTCAGATTGCCCTACTCTATCAGAATCGGTAGAGGAAGACTCAGGCATTTCAACTAAGGATCAACGGGGCTTCCTAGCTACGGTTTTCCTTCCAACCAGAAGATGAACAAGGATGAACTATTGAAAGCTAATGGACCCTAAAATCAAAAAACACCCAGGTGAAAGAAAGAGAGAGTTTGCAACAGAGCACCACAACAGATACGAACAAAACAAAAAGCAAAATCACTAGAAATTAAAAATATACCACTTAAAGTAAAGACTCATCGAAGGAAGAAGGAAAGAAGAGAAGAACTCACTTGTTTCGCAGAGAAACAGAAGCTTTAATCCTTTCAAAATAATGCTTGAAGTAGAAGGACTCACTTATCCCAAATAAGCAACAGATGTTGCAGAGAGAAGACCATCCTTTGTAAAGAAGAAGAGAGGTCTAGCAGACATGAAGGGCAAAAAGCTTTGTGAGGAAGATGATACTGTTTGCGTAGAAGAAATGAGCTTTTATATACGCCCCCTACAAATCCCCATCTAAGGGTTAAAAATTAATTTGATCCAATGAGTCAAACAAAGTGACTTTGTGACTTCTACAAAGATCCTAATCTAAAGGCTTCGACAAGCGATCTACATGATAATTGGGATAGTAGGATGGTTAGAAACCTGACTTCTCAGTGGAGGGGGCGTGGGTTTAATCCTTGCCGACAGAAAATGTAATATCTCCATCCCCAATTTCCATATATATAAAAGCGCCTTTATACCGGGGAAGAAAAAAAAAAGAAAAGAAAAAAATAACCTTCAAAAACATTATCGTCTGGTAAAAATGATAATGCATCAATCTGATGGCTCAATAATCAGGGGTGGAGTTTACTTCCCATTGGATTCTAGATCCAAAGGCTTGAAAACGCTCCATTTGAATGAAGGAGATTAAAGTGTTCCAAAGTTTAAACCGTCTCATGTCATCTCTAGAGATGCCACCACGTGGCAGAAAATGAACGGATCGAAGAATGTGCTCAGCCTTTTTCTCCTGCACAACGGACACTCACGATAAATGTTCCAAATGTGTCAGCTCGAACATCAGATTTTGAAAATGTTATATCAAGTCCTTTTTTGGCCTAATCTAGGTCAAAAGAATTAAGTCCCTAAGCCCGAGCGTCAATATGCTCCGACCAAGAGACTAAGGGGCTTGTGATATGGGCAAATGCCAATTGACCGAATGATAAAGACCGACGAGGTCCAAGATGGTCCAACCATGTTATAATCAGACCACAAATTAATTAAGAAGCAACCAATAATGCCTGTGATCCGACTTTGAAGTTAGGAGTAAGTATCGAAACCAAATTGGGAGATTAGATTAATCTTACAGTTCGGATTGGACTCAACTATCATTCTATAAGTAAAACACCCTTTCAACAGATAAAATCCAATCGTAGAGTTTGGTCGAACTCAACCACTACATTACCAAGGTAACTTCAACTATAAATACTCATACTCTTGCCAGTAATCAAGTACTTTTTCAGAAGAATCACTCCAATTAGCTATTTTTCTTGTGACAACCTGCTCTTTATCCAAAGGTCTGATATTCAACTATCTTGGACGTCAAAGGTATTATTCGACCAATCAAATCAAGCACGTTCTTGAGGTATATTTGATCGAGCTGTCGGACAGGATTTTGCTGCAACAGAGAGAAAACCTAACGTGATTGCGTGTTGGAACTTGGAAACAAAGCTTAGTTCAAGCGTCAATATCGAACACTAAACATATTTAAACATTTTTAAGAATCTAAGGTTATTCTATTGGCTAATCTACGCCGTCTTTTTTACACCTCTGATATGGAAAGGAAACCAACACATTCCCTCGGGTCAATGGGTTTCCCTTTCCCCAAGATTTAGTGTTGACAAAAGCATGCGTTTACTAATGGTTTCGTGCAACATCGGTTCACATTGGGCGTTACTACGTGTTCCTCAAGTTTGTGAATTCTCTTAGGCTGCATTTGTTTGCAAAGGTGGGGTGGGGAAAAAAAACATGTGGGTCCCATGTGTAGTGGGGTGAGAGAGAAGAAAATGAAAGGAAAGGGTTTTGTGGAAAAGTGATAGGGTGGGTCCCACTTTTTACTTTTTCCAACATTTCCACAAAGTCCCACCAAATATGTGGGGTTTTAAAATGGCATGGGGTGGGAAAGTTGGGCTGCCACATCAGCAAACAAGTTTCCTTGCAAGCAACCAAACAATGTATCATTTTGGGATTTAGGAAAAGTAAGAAATCTACATTTTTTTCAAGAATTTTCCCACCCCACCTTTATTCCAGCAAACAAACGCAGCCTTAGAGTTGGAATGACGATAACGTAAGATCAAAGTTTGATTTGGGCATTCTAAGACTCTGACCAGAGCCCACCATATGTTTGACAAATTGTGTTTGTGATGGTCCCATGCTATTGAGTTGACCCACAAAAGTGTTTGGTGAAGTGCCCATTAGGCAATCAACAAGTTTTCATCCACTTGTATGATATATACATTATGATCGAACTAGTTGAGACGTTTTGATAGTTTTAAAACTTGACCATAGGGTTTTCCTCTTCTTATCACTAACGGATGGCTTTGGATGTCTGGAAGCCAAAAAGAGTTGTTTTTCTAAGGAAAAGTAGAACTCTTTCAGCTCATGAACGCAAAGATTTACACATTAGTGTTTCTTCAATTTTTAGTGGGTGAAGTGAACTTTGCAACTTATGGCTACAAAGACCTAGAGATGCTAAAGTGTAAAGAAGATTTTGTGTAGAAGTGATTTTGTATTACCTCTTTATGTGTATATATAATAGAATCAAGTAAAGAATAAAATAAATGTGGCATGTTGTACATGAGGAAAGAAATTATTTGCAACGGTCATATTATCCAAGATCTCCAATGGTCATATCCTCCAAAGATCTCCAATGGTCATATTCTCCAAAGATCTCCAATGGTCATATTATGGCTAATACTCCCCATCAAGTTAGAGAGTGAATATCAAGAACTCCCAACTTGTCCTTAAGGAATAGAATAGAATCTTTGCCAAGGGATTTGGTGAAGATGTCAGCAATTTTGGTAGAACTAAAAGTGTGGACGGTGCGGATGAGGCCAGAGCGTATCTTATCACAGATGACATGACAATCAATTTCAATATGTTTGGTGCGCTCATGAAACACAGGATTGGTGGCAATGTGGATGGACGCTTGATTGTCACAGAAAAGAGGGATTGGCTGCTTAAAATGAACACCAAAATCTTGAAGGACGAAGTTAACCAAATTAGCTCTCAAGTGGCCATTGCCATGGCTCGATATTCCGCCTCGGTAGAGGATCGAGAAATTGTATGTTGTTTCTTGGTCTTCCATGAGATAGGGCTAGAACCAAGAAAAACACAATAACCAGTGGTGGAGCGGCGAGTCATGGGACAACTGGCCCAATCAGAGTCGCAAAAAGTGCGAAGTGATAAGGTACTATTAGCTGGAAGTAAAATACCCTAGCCAGGTGAGTTGTGAAGGTATCGGAGAAGGCGAGTTGCAACGTCCATATGTGGTTTGCGAGGTTGGTGCATAAATTGGCTAAGAATGTTGACATTGTGCACAATATCAGGACGAGTGATGGTGAGATAAATCAGCCGTCTAATCAAACAACGATAAGATGTAGGTTCAGGAACGATATCACCATAGGAGTCCGTAAGCTTGAGATTTTGTTCCATTGGAAATGAAGTTGGGTGAGCACCGGTGAGGCCGACATCCGATAATATATCCAAAGTGTATTTTCGTTGATTGAGGAAATACTTTTTTGTGAGCGAGCCAGTTCAAGACCAAGAAAATATTTCATGGGCCCAAGGTCTTTGAAAGACCATAACGGATCTGTTATGGTTTGAATTTGATTTTGAATTCAAGTTTTTGAATTCAGTTTTTGGATTCAAGTTTTGAATTCAAGTTTTTAATTTTGAATTCAAATTTGAAGAATCTTGTACAACAGTCATGTTTATTTATAAATACATAAGACTTACCCATCAAGGTAAGCAAACTACTTATCAAAATTAGAGTTTTTGTTTGCATTCTTTCATGGTATTAGAGCTAAGGTTTTGAGATTTTTTTTTCTTTCCAAAACACTATATTTTCAATAGCCACCTCTCCAACCTTGTTTCTATCAAGCTTGATGGAGCAAATTATCTAATCTGGTCCATTGCTAATTCCTTAGCAGCAATCAATGACAAGGTAAATGATTCTGACTTGGTAGCATATACATTAGATGGTTTTGGTTCGGATTATCTCACTTTCATCATCACTGTGGAAAATATTACCCCACCCGTTACCTTTACCAACCTAAGAGCCAAACTACTTACTCATGAGCAATGGTTACGCCGTGGCTATGGGAACATCAAATCAATCTTAATTGATTCCCATTCCCCTACTGCATTTACTTGTTACAGATCAGCCTAAATTTAATCGGCCTAATAATAATATTAAATCCTATCCACCCAACAACCGAAACCCACCTAGATCTGACTTCCGAAATTCATCAAATGGCCCTCCAAGATCTCAAAATTCCTATAACCAACCAAACCAAAACACCTTTAATACTTGATATGGAGAAAATATGACCGAACCTGGTTCAACCTTGCTTCGATCCTTGACCTCGGTAGGGACGAAATGAATCGACTCGCTTCCAAGCGAGCCGGGTCCAGGAGATAGCTTGCTGAGGAAGAAAACTAACTCAGTCACAAGCATGCCCTAATCCGCTACTATTGGAATGGACTAATCGTCAAAGAGATAGATAGCAGCATTTGGCGGCTGTTACTTATCGCTATTATATGGATAACTACCATATAACGATCGTATCATCAAAGGAGTCATCAACTAGTCTAACCTAGTAGGGATCTATCACTCAACGGATCTATCCGTTAGGATCTGACGACTATCCGAAGAAGGCTCAAATACATCCAACGAAGGAGATTCGAAGGTACACTCTACATAAGACATCACCTACTCACAAGGTAGAGAACGGATACAATCTGAATCATATTCTCATTATTCATTCTTTAGCTATGTGCTCCAGCGGAGCCATTCGTGACTAAGTTCATCAATTGACTTAGCCTTCGGAGGTGGACTCCCGACCCCAGCGGTTGGGCCACATCTAACATTTGTTTCAAGTCATCCACAGGAGATCTAAGGGCTGAGCAGATTTTGGATGCATCATTTGGTGTCGTCTGTGGGAAATGCTTTAGTAAGCCATGGTGGTGACTAGATCATCGACAACAGCGGCTGCTGAAGCCCAGTGAGATGCTAGCATCCAAATTCCCGGAGCAAATAATCCAGATATCCCTGAGGGGAGTCGATCTCTTGAGGTATAGGAAGATGGCGGACAAGGAGGTAATAATCCTCCGGATCCACTCTAGTATCAACTGGATCAATTGAAAATCCAGTTGTTGGAGGTGAGTCAGACGCTTCATACGCTGACCAGACAAGTGGTGGCACCACAAGCACTTGATCACCGTAATGCGGGAAGGCGCACATTACAACAGGAGCAAAGACTGATCGATGAGCAGAATGTCGGTCAAAATTTCTAGGAAGGCGACCGGTGGCGAGAAGGCGAACCTAGGAGAACGGGAGAAGAAAGGGAGTACATTTGATTCAAATACAAGGTTGGGTGCAAGAGTACGAACTCACCCACCAACCATCAGACGTGCTGCTCGAGAGAATGATTGTGTCGTCGGAGATCGATCCGCACATATTGGTCAAGAATTGGCCAATATCAATCAAAAACTCAGACAATTGGCGAAAGGGAGAAAACCAATGATATTTATTCGGTTATTCGAAAAACTCCGTTTGCCGGACCCATAGCCGGATATCAGTTTCCTCACAATTTTTGTTTACCGACTTTTTCCTCGTTCGATGGTTCTAGAGATCCCACCACTCACATTAGTTATTATCAATAGACTATGGCTGTTGCGAGTAATTTCGATGAAATCCTTTGCAGGGTTTTCAGTTCATCCTTGACTGGAGCAACTCATAAGTGGTTTTCAAATCTCCCGTTGGGAAGGATCGTGGATTTTGAAGAATTGGCGCGCAAATTCGTAGGACGATTCCAAAGCGGAATCCAGATAAAAAAGACCAAGGAGACCTTGTTCACTATCAGACAAGGGAAAAGTGAATTGATTCAAGAGTACCTGAAAAGATTCAATAGGGTCACAAGGGAGATAGAGAATCTAGATGAACAAGTGGCTAAAACTACTCTGTTCACTAGGCTCACTAACCGATGACTTTTGGAGTTATTACTTCAAGATATGCCTACCACTTATGCTGAACTAGTGCAGATGTCACAAGCGGCCAGAGGTGACAAGAGATCCTAGACGCACGCCAGGGGGATAATAAAGCCTCTACAAGAGAACAGAAGGCCCCTGAGAACAAGCAGAAGCCAAAATAGAGTGTTCATGATTGGGTCAGAAAGCCTCACCAGGGGTGGCGACAAAGATCTCCCAGTAAAAGTGAGTATACTCCATTAAATACTCCTCGGGCTGATATTTTAAATATTATCAAGAAACAAAATATCTTGAAGTGGCCTCCAAAGCTTCCCACCAAACTTGGGGAGCAGGATCAAGAAAGTTATTGTCGTTTCCAAAAGGATTACAGTCACTATACCAATGATTGTAGACATTTAAAGGCGGATATTGAGAGATTGATATCTCAAGGGCACTTGTCCAATTTCGTTAGAGGAAGACGAGCGGAACCGCGAGACATAGGTGTGGCAAAAGGGACCGTTCAGTTAGTCCAGAACAACCAACGGAGGCTCCTAAATCTAAGAAAGGTAAGGAAGTGATCGATGCCACTCGGTCACCCATACTAACAATATTTGGAGGTCCCGAACCTGAGTCACTCCGGAAGCTGAAAGCCAAATCCAAGTTTGTTGGGACCGGAGAAACGCAGAAGCGTAAAAAGCCGAATGGTGAGGGTTCCATCACCTTCGGCGAAGAACATGAAAGAGGAATCTATTTACCTCATGATGATGCCATAGTCATCAAGGTAGAAATTGTGCGCCGTGAAGTGCATAGGGTGTTAGTTGACATCGGGTTTGCTGCAGACCTTTTATCTTATGCAGCTTATCAAAAGCTTAAAGTGGATGAAGACTTGATGGAGCTGTCATCCACGCATCTATATGGCTTTGCGGGATAGTCCGCAATAGCGGATGGATCAGTACAGTTAGATCTGTCAATTGGAAGCTTCCCCAAAGAGGTTATTGTTCGGGTAAACTTCTTGGTGGTTCGAGAGCTTCCAACTTATAATGTCATCCTCGAAAGGCCATCCTTATCAAAGTTAGGTGCTATCGTTTCAACAAAACCCCTGAAAGTAAAATTCCCAACAAAATGGGGATCGGTCAAGTCTCATCTGACCAGAGAATCTCTCAACAATGTTATGTAGCATATTTAAAGGATAAGGAGGGCCCAAGAAAGGTAACTGCGTTACCAATAGAAGTACGAGATGATCGGGACGAGGCAGAAATGCAAAGGCCTTAGCCGGTAGAAAGGTTGGAACAAATCCAATTGTATCCCGATGATGAAAAAAGAATTACTTATATCGGGTCTGAGCAGCTGGAAGAATTCAAAAAGGAGTTGAAGTCTTTTCTTCAACAAAACAGCGATGTGTTCGCGTGGTCTGTAGATGATATACCAAGAATTGATCGGAAAGTTGCAGAGCACAAACTTTGGATAGATCCGAAGGTGAAACCAGTAATTCAAAAGAGGAGAAAGTTCTCCATAGAAAAGTATGAAGCCGTTCGGGGCGAGGTTGAAAAATTTAAGAACTCTGGTTTCATTGAACCCATTGAATGCCCGATCTGGTTGGCCAACGTGGTAATGGTCAAAAAGGCAAATGGAAAGTGGAGGATGTGTACAGATTACACAGATCTCAACAAGGTTTGCCCAAAAGACTGTTATCTGTTGCCCAGGATTGATAGATGCAATGACAGGATATGAAACATTGAGTTTCATGGATGCATATCTAGGATACAACCAGATCCTCATGAACAAAGAGGACGAAAAGTTTACGGCTTTCATGACTGATCGTGAGAGTTTTTATTACAAAGTCATGCCGTTTGGCCTGAAAAATGCAAGGGCTATTTATAAGAGGGTTGTCAACAAAATTTCTAAAGACCTGATCGGGAAGAACGTGGAAGCGTATGTTGATGATATGCTGATAAAAAGCACTGCGAGAACAAAACACATTGAAGATTTAGCAGAGGTATTTCAGTACTGCGGAAATATCAAATGAAGTTGAATCCGGAAAAATGTGCCTTCGGAGTGTCGTCGGGCAAGTTCTTAGGCTTTATGCTATCACAAAGAGGTATTGAGGCTAACCCGGCCAAAATACAGGCTTTGATTGATATGGAAGCCCCCAAGACTGTTCAGGATGTGCAATACTTAACGAAGAGAGTAGCCGTGTTGAATCGTTTTATCTCACAGTCGGGAGAAAAGTGCCTACCTTTTTTCAAAGCACTCAAAGATTTAAGGGACAATACGGAGGCCAAATGGACTGAGGAGTGTCAGAAGGCTTTCGAAGATTTGAAGTAAACCCTAGGAAGACCACCGCTATTGTCCCGACCCAAAAAGGGAGAAGTTTTACAGCTATATTTAGCAGCATCCCCTTCGGCAGTTAGCGCAGTACTTGTTCGGGAAAAAGACAAAAAGCAGAGGCCAATCTATTATGTCAGCCAAGTATTACTCGACGCAGAGACATGATACTCTCAGATCAAAAGCCAGGCTTTAACTCTTATGATAGCAGCTAGAAAACTACGGCCATACTTTCAGGCTCATCCAATCGAGGTATTTACTACTTTTCCCCTTTGTAAAGTTCTTCGTAAACCTGATTTGTCTGGAAGAATGGTAGCTTGGTCGGTCAAACTCAGCGAGTTCCAAGTAAGCTGTAAGCCTCGTGATGAGCACATTTATGTGTGAAATCTTAGGGCATAAATCATGCATTTTTAACACTTTGAGTGGAGCTACCTTGGGTTTTATGTTGTTTTTGCAGATTTTATGAATTTCTAGGACTTTAGCGAATATCTGGAGTTTTGGGTATTAAACATGCGGTTTTACACATCAAGAGGTCCGTTCAAATTCTCAAGTGCGAAAGTGGGCCTGATTTGGAGCATGATGGGCTAGAGATGTAATTATGGGCCAACTCCAGAATATCTTGTAAAATTAGATTAGGATTTTTATTTTATTTTTTGTTTATTGTAATTGAGAATTGTATGGGGGCTCACAAGTAGTCAAAGACTAGGATTTTCTATTTTTTTGGAATATTTTATTTATTTCTCTAATTAGTTTTTTCTCTTTCGTCTCACTTTCTATTTTCTTTACTTTCTTATTTCCTTAGTAACCAACCCACCTTTATTTTTGTTAACAAAATATATATATTTTTTGTTTTATTTTATTTTCTTTCTCTTTCCTTCTTCCACTTTTCTTTCTTTCTACCACCTTGTCTCCACGTGAACTTCAAAAGCAAGTTTTTATTTTTATTTTATTTTATTTCTCCACTTATTCTCTCTCTCTCTCTCTCTCTCTCTCTCTTTCCTTCTCTCTTTCTTTCTCTCTTTCTTTCTAACGAATTTTTTTTGCTCCTTCTTTATTTGTTTTTTCTTTTTCTATTTTACTCTTATTATTATTATTATCATTATTTTTCCTTGTTTGTAAATTATTCTCATTCTTCTATAAATATTACCTCCCTCTTAGGTCTAACACACTTGATTTCTCTTTAGTTTTACACTTTACTTCTCTTTAGTTTTACTTTAGTCTTGCACTTTCTATTCTCTTTACTTTGCTCTAGTTTTCTCTAGTTCTTTGATTAATTTTTGGGCTCTAGTTCTGGTTTTTAGATTGAATGTTTAGGAAGATTGAAGTTGTGTAATTTTTCTTTTATGCAAGTGTAATTCCTTTAGTTTTATCAATGCAATTTCAAGTTCAAGTTCAAGTTCAAGTTTCAAGAGGTTTGCTTTCTCCGGGTCTAGCAATTGCGAGATCTAGTTTATTCTAGATCTTGTTGTTAGGGTTGGTTGAGATTCGAATCATTTATTCAAGTTTTGTTTAGAAGATGCAAGTAAGTAAGATTCTTCAATAGTCTTCTCTCCCCCCTCCATTCCCGCTTCTATCTACCCCTCCATATTCTTAATTTAGGATTTAAATTTCAGCATTTACTTACTGTCTCCCTTCCCTTGAATCCTTGATCAGAGATGCCTACAGTCGTGCCTCTCTTTGGTTAAGGCTTCCTTTTCCTTTTATTGCTTTGTTATTTACTTTCGTTATTTACTTTATGCCTGTTCATTCATTATCTCGGACCACATAACCGGAGCAAGCCTACGACGTGCCTCTCGTTTCGGTGACGGGTGGTGTTGCATCCGCATTTTTTTCTGTCTTTTATTTATGCATTAGTTATGTTTGCTTTATTTTTTTCGTTTCAATTCGATTGCATTAGATGTATGGATTAGGATCGTTGGTTTAGTTTAAGTAATTAGTTAACAAAAATTGAATCATTCCACTCTCGCATTACTATTAAGAAGTTGAATTCTAGGTGGCATATCTCCCTGAGATCGACCCGTTAGCTACACGATACTGTGCGCTTGCGGTTATTTTATTTTGCAAACAAGTTTTTGGCGCCATTGCCGAGGAGATATTTGTTCATCTTATTTTTCTCATTCTTAGGTAAATCGAAGTGTTAAAAAAAAAAAAAAATCAAAGATATTACTCTTAACTTGAGTAGAAACAAAAACGTATAGTAGTCACCACTCTACTGCAGAATCCCCAGGATTCGATTGTAAGTGGTTCCGAAGACTATACGGATTCCCTTGCTGTCAAACCTATACAGCGCTCAGCTATACGGCAACCTTACGGCTTTGGAATCATTGTTTCAATCTTTGTGGTGGGGAAATCCATTACTTTCCCTTTTGTTTTCCGTTTTATTTTCTTTTCTTTTCTTCTTTAGTTTCTTTATTAAAAAAAATAAAAAATAAAATAAAAAATAAAAAATAAAAACGAGTGCATGCTTGTTTGGACTCGTGATTCCACCAACCAACTTGTTCGAATATCTACTTTGACCATGGGCGACATATCTCCACCTAAGAGTCTTAGGGATAGATTTTACCCAACTCGGTCTGCACAACCCTCCTGTATACGTTTACCTGACGTAAGGGGTAACAACTTTGAACTTAAACCTAATTATTTGTCTATGTTACCCCAATTTCATGGGGTTGCCTGATCAAGATGCATATATGTTTCTTAGGGAGTTTGAGGAGGTTTGTGTCCTTATGAAGGTACAACAACTCACAGATGATGCCGTAAGACTTCGGTTTATTACCTTTGCATTAAAGGACCAAGCAAAAAAGTGGCTTTATAGCCTACCTTTGGATAGCATTACCACATGGGAACAATTCACTGTCCTATTCTTGAAAAAATTCTTTCCTTTCTCCAAGACGAATAAGATAAGAAATGACATTCTTCAATTTCGTCAAAAACCCAATGAGTCTTTTGCTAAGGTAATGGAGAGGTTCCAAAGCCTCCTCCAAGAATGCCCTCACCATGGTTTAGAATTGTGGCATTTATGCCAAATAATTTATGAGAGTATTGATTATCAAACTAAGCAACTTTTGGAATCTATGTGCCCCACAGGATTTACATCGTTCACTGATGATTCCAAAGCTTGGGAATTTCTTTTAGACCTAGCAGATAGAACTAGAGAATGGGAGTCAACTCAAGAATCTGAAAGGACTAGTAGGGGATATTTTGTTGATAGCGAAGTTCATAAGGATGCACAAATAGATAGTCTTTTGAAAAAGCTAGAGACTTTGGTAGTAAAAGCTGCACCACCACAACCAAATCAATCACTTTTTGTTGACAAATCTGTTGCTATATGTGCATGGTGTCAGTCTCCTACACATGTAATTGAGGAATGCCCTAGCTATTTTGGAGGCCAACGTGAAAATGTCGGTCGATGTTCCCAAACCCACAAAGAACACGACAATCCGGTGGAAGAGTCATCTTAACTTCTCATGGTCTCAAGGGCAAAACCAAAATGGATTAAGCAATTATTCCACACAAAATCAATTTGGTGCTCCTCAAAAACAAAGTGCACAATTTTTTCATAATCAAAATGTCCAGTTCCCTCAAGCCCCAAATTTTCAAAATGTCAATCTAGCTAGGCCTGTCAATCCACCCGTTGTGCCTCATATGCCTCTCACCGCACAAAATCAATCAACACTTGGTTTCAATAGAGGTAATAATCCGAGTTTTCGTCTCTCTCCTTAGAGAAGAATATGGAAGTACTTCCAGCACCTTCATGACTCTATGCACAATATGGAAAGACAAATTTCCACTCTTGCAAGTACTTTGTCCGAGCGAGAAAAGGGTAAAATGCCTAGCCAACCCGAGTTAAATCCTAGGATTGATTCAACAAAGACCATCAAATTTACCAAATCAAGTCAACCAAGTTGAATCCTCCCCTCTCTTTAGCTTCAATAAATCGTCCCGCATTGCGAAGTGGGAAAGGGTATTTAACAGGTGAGTCACATATTAATGAAAAGAGCAAGAATAGTGACCATTGTGATGAGGAGAATGTTCAAGTACCTCCTAAAGAGGTTTTGTCTGAGAAACCCATAGAAGTTGAAGATGAGCCAACTACTATAGCAGTACCTAAGTTTGTTGAACCATTAGCTGAAACAATGAGAAAAGATCAAATTTCAACTGAGAGTTATGTTCCTAAGGCTCCTTTTCCCAGCTGTCTAGTTAATAAGAAGAAAACTGCAACTATGGAGAAAATTTTTGATGTCTTCAAAAAGGTAGAAGTGAATATCCTCTTTTAGATGCCATATCCCAGATCCCCGCTTATGCGAAAGTTTTGAAAGATCTATGCACTCATAAAAGAATCACTAGCCTCCCAAAAAGGCGTTCTTGCAGGTAACATCGGTTCATAATTACTCAACCTCGTAGCACCAAGCATAAGGATCCAGGAGCCCCACCATAGCTTGTGTCATAGGCAAAACACACATTGAACATGCTTTACTTGATGGATTGGGAGAATTAAAAGCAACTAAAACTACTCTTCAGTTGGCGGATAGGTCAATTAAGATTCCTAAAGGGATGGTTGAAGATGTTTTATAAAGGTGGGAGAATTTATTTTCCCAGTTGATTTCATTGTGTTAGATACTAAACCTTTTTCAATCCAAGATGAAATCCCAATAATTCTAGGAAGACCGTTTTTGGCTACTAGTAATGCTTTAATCAATTGTCGAAATGGCCTCTACGGTTGTCTTTTGGAAATAGAACTGTGGAGTTTAATATGTTCAGGATAGGAAAACAACCACAAATTGAGGAAGAAATCAATATGCTTGAAGAGTCTTTGGATTTTCCTAATGATTTGATTACCAACTTTGAGATTGATTTTGATCAGGAATTTAAAAAAGTATGGATATGTTGGAAGATGATAGTGAAACCTCTTTCAAGTCTCAAGTTTTCACATACCTTTGGAGCCTATTAAACCCCATCCATCTCCATCTCCATTCCTAAACCCTCAATAATTGAACCTCCCAAGCTAGAATTGAAAGAGTTGCTTCTAATTTGCAGTTTGCTTCTTAGGACAAGATAATTCTTTTCCTATCATTGTTGTCTCTGATTTAACTTCTGACAAAGCAGAAGAGTTTATCATACTGTTGAATGATAATAGAGAAGCATTGGGTTGGTCTATGACTAATATCAAAGGTGTAAGCTCTTCCATTATACAATCTCATATTCATCTTCTGCAGGATGCCAAACATTTTAGAAAACCTCACCGTATGCATATTTTGTCTGACATTGTGAAGGTTTTTCTTAAAGTCTTTAGGGATGACTTTTCTATTCATGGTTTTTCTTATTTGGAGTGTCTTCCCATCATACATTGATATTGAAGATAAGGCTAAAGCTTCCAATGATAAGAACATCTTGATTGAAAGGTATACCCCTCTTTGCCTTGTCCTTGTTTATCTTTCATGCATGCATTGAGGACATTGCATTACTTAAGTGTGGGGGAATACCTTCTTTGTAAATTTTAACTTTGGCTTTTGGTTAGTGTACATACTATTTCAATTGCTATGATGTGTGAAATGAGAGTGATTTTGGTACCCATTGTGAACACATAAAAACCCTGTTGAGAGGTAGGTAACTTGTATGTATGTTGAGATGAGAATTTCCTTAGAAAAATAAGAGACCCTTAACTTGAGGCGTTGGACCATCTATGGGTTTTGTGGGTCCTTGTTTCTTTGGCTAGAGGTTGAGATCAATTTTTTTTGTATGGCATGACAAAAGTTCAAAAAGAAGTGAAAAGAAAAGAAAAGAAAAGAAAGAGTAGAAAGTAAAAGTTGAATTTCTTAGAACTAGACAGGGCACTCCGACTCAGGAATCGAGGTGACTTGGTCGAAACTCTTAGGAATGATATTATTGAAAAGAACTCTCGTATCACTGTCTATGTGGGCATATACAAAGCAAAGCTACAAAATAACTTGGGTTTCTGGTGTTTGTTCCACCATGTCATTCAAGCCAACCGTAGTGGAGTAAAGTAGAGTTCACTACTCAAAAGAAAGAAGAAGAAAAAAAAAAAAGAGAAATAAGTGCAACTGTCATCAATGCCTTGGTAGAAATGTTTGGTCAAAAATACTTCAAAACCTTAGTCCTTGGTCCTCTTACTCTATTAGTGGTTTTGCTTAAAGGAGAGGTGTACTTGAAGGATATAAGGTGAGTCTTTGATTGAGATATATGCTTAGTCTCAATAATCGATATGGGGTAATAAAGTTCAAGTGTGGGGGTTCTTAAATCAATGGTGAGGAAAGTTGTCATAGCTATTGATTCTGTATAAGTACTTACCAATTGTTAGAGTTGAAATTTGCAATATTTTATTTTGAGCTGAATTGGAATTTTGGATGTATATTCTCTGCAAACATCCACGAGACAAAACTCGTCCTCTAGGGGTAACCTAGTGGTTTAAAGGCTTGTTACACATGCTAAGTGTAACCGTGATTCCTACGAAAGTGAGTTAGGGTTTATTTTGTTGCATTAGTTTTTTTTACCTTCATTTGTATTTTTCTTTTTGCTTGAGGACAAGCTTAGTTTAAGTGTGGGGGAATCTGATGAGCACATTTATGTGTGAAATCTTAGGGCATAAATCATGCATTTTTTACACTTTGAGTGGAGCTACCTTGGGTTTTATGTTGTTTTTGCAGATTTTATGAATTTCTAGGACTTTAGCGAATATCTGGAGTTTTGGGTATTAAACATGCGGTTTTACACATCAAGAGGTCCGTTCAAATTCTCAAGTGCGAAAGTGGGCCTGATTTGGAGCATGATGGGCTAGAGATGTAATTATGGGCCAACTCCAGAATATCTTGTAAAATTAGATTAGGATTTTTATTTTATTTTTTGTTTATTGTAATTGAGAATTGTATGGGGGCCCACAAGTAGTCAAAGACTAGGATTTTCTATTTTTTTAGAATATTTTATTTATTTCTCTAATTAGTTTTTTCTCTTTCTTCCCACTTTCTATTTTCTTTACTTTCTTATTTCCTTAGTAACCAACCCACCTTTATTTTTGTTAACAAAATATATATATTTTTTGTTTTATTTTATTTTCTTTCTCTTTCCTTCTTCCACTTTTCTTTCTTTCTACCACCTTGTCTCCACGTGAACTTCAAAAGCAAGTTTTTATTTTTATTTTATTTTATTTTATTTCTCCACTTATTCTCTCTCTCTCTCTCTTTCTTTCTCTCTTTCTTTCTAACGAATTTTTTTTGCTCCTTCTTTATTTGTTTTTTCTTTTTCTATTTTACTCTTATTATTATTATTATCATTATTTTTCCTTGTTTGTAAATTATTCTCATTCTTCTATAAATATTACCTCCCTCTTAGGTCTAACACACTTGATTTTCTCTTTAGTTTTACACTTTACTTTCTCTTTAGTTTTACTTTAGTCTTGCACTTTCTATTCTCTTTACTTTGCTCTAGTTTTCTCTAGTTCTTTGATTAATTTTTGGGCTCTAGTTCTAGTTTTTAGATTGAATGTTTAGGAAGATTGAAGTTGTGTAATTTTTCTTTTATGCAAGTGTAATTCCTTTAGTTTTATCAATGCAATTTCAAGTTCAAGTTCAAGTTCAAGTTTCAAGAGGATTTGCTTTCTCTCTGGGTCTAGCAATTGCAGATCTAGTTTATTCTAGATCTGGTTGTTAGGGTTGGTTGAGATTCGAATCATTTATTCAAGTTTTGTTTAGAAGATGCAAGTAAGTAAGATTCTTCAATAGTCTTTTCTCCCCCCTCCATTCCCGCTTCTATCTACCCCTCCATATTCTTAACTTAGGATTTAAATTTCAGCATTTACTTACTGTTCTCCCTTCCCTTGAATCCTTGATCAGAGATGCCTACAGTCGTGCCTCTCTTTGGTTAAGGCTTGCTTTTCCTTTTATTGCTTTGTTATTTACTTTATGTTATTTACTTTATGCCTGTTCATTCATTATCTCGGACCACATAACCGGAGCAAGCCTACAGTCGTGCCTCTGTTTCTGGTGACGGGTGGTGTTGCATCTGCATTTTTTTTCCTGTCTTTTATTTATGCATTAGTTATGTTTGCTTTATTTTTTTCGTTTCAATTCGATTGCATTAGATGTATGGATTAGGATCGTTGGTTTAGTTTAAGTAATTAGTTAACAAAAATTGAATCATTCCACTCTCGCATTACTATTAAGAAGTTGAATTTTAGGTGGCATATCTCCCTGAGATCGACCCATTAGCTACACGATACTGTGCGCTTGCGGTTATTTTATTTTGCAAACACCTCGAACGGCGATTAAAGCTCAAGAATTGGCCGATAATGTAGTAGAGACTACTGCACCGACCGAGGAAATTTTCCAACCCACTATTCCAACTGTTTGGGAGGTATATGTGGATGGTTCGAGTAATAAGAAAGGAGCAGGGGTTGGAATCCTTCAGAAGAGTCCAGCTGGTTTTATTATTCGATATGCATTAAGATTTGCATTCAAAGCAAGTAACAATGAGGCAGAGTACGAGGCCCTAATAGCTGGACTTCGATTGTCAAAAGCATTGGCAATAGCAGAGATTACTATTTTTAGTGACTCACAACTTATTGTCAATCAAGTACAAGGGGAGTATGGCGTCAAAGAACCCCGATTCAAAAATATCAAGAGATTGTGCAAGCATTGCAGAAGGAATTCAAAAATCTGAAAGTATGTCAGATCCCAAGAAAAGAAAATACGATGGCAAATGAGTTATCCAGATTAGCCAATGCCAAGGAAAAGAATTTAGATCCTTCGGTCTATATAGAAGAAGTAACATTCCCAAGTTATCGGGAGAAGGCGATATCCTATATTGAAGCGAAACGGTGCTGGATGGATCCGATCGTGGAATATCTGAGAGATGATAAATTGCCGAAGATCCGAAAGAAGCAAGATTAATCAAGGTGCGATCAGCACGATTCATTATGCAGAATGGAAGGTTGTACAGAAGATCCTATGCCGGACCCCTCTTAACATGCTTGGGTCTCGAAGGATCGGAATTAGCTTTGGCCGATGTGCATGAAGGAATTTGTGGTGCTCATATGGGTGGTCGGGCCTTGGCACACAAAATTTTGAGGCTCGGTCTATATTGGCCTAAGCTTCAGCAAGTTGCTATGGAATATGTTTGTCGGTGTAGCAATTGCCAAATCCATGCTACGGTATCTAAAAGCTTCAGCTGAAACCTAGACTTCGATTCTAGACCCCATCCCTTTCGCGATGTGGGGAATTGATATCATGGGAAAATTCACCAAGGCGTCGGGCGGAAGAGAATATATCATAGTAGCGATTGACTACTTCACTAAATGGGTCGAGGCTAGCACCCTGACAACCATCACTGAACGAAAGGTGGAGAAGTTCGGGCTCGAGTCTATCATATATCGGTTCGGGATGCCAAAAATAATTGTGACCGATCATGGCACTCAATTCGATAACCCACAATTTGAACAATTTTGCGGAACTTATTTGATCGAGCATCGTATGTCATCAGTGGTATACCCCCAAAGCAATGGCCAAGTAGAGGTTACAAACCAAACATTACTTGAGGGGATAAAGAGAAGACTCAAAGCTGATAAAGCCTTATGGGTTGAAGAATTGCACAATGTACTGTGGGCCTATCGAACTACGGTTCGAACACCCACAGGAGAAACTCCTTTTAAATTGGCTTATGGATCTGAAGCATTGGCACCTGTTGAAGTAATGGCTGGAACACTACAAGAAAGAGAGTTCGAAGAAAAAGCGAACGAACAAGGATTGCTAGATAGCCTTGACTTGTTAGATGAAGTTCGTGCAAAAACAATAGCACGAACTCAACATTATCAATGAAGGATAGCGTCACATTACAATTCCCGAGTGAAGAGTCGTCGATACATAGCAGGAGACTTGGTATTGAGGAATACCTTAGCTTCAGATCCACGCCATTAGAGGAAATTGGACCCTTCATGGGAAGGCCCATATATGGTTATTAAACCAGTCGGTTAGGGTGCTTATAAGCTAAAGAACATGACAACGTAGAAAGAGCTGGATTGTTCGTGGAATGCCAGGCACTTGAAGAAATATTATCCTTGAGGAGATTATCATTTTCATTCATGATGTAACAAAATTCAACTCAATCAATACAATTTCAATTTTCAACATACTGTCTTTTGATTGGGGGCAACACACAACACTCAAGATCAGATCCAGCAACAAAATCAAAAGGCATCGGTTTAAAACCCGTGTGGGACCTTCTACAAGGCATCGGTTTAAAACCCGAGTGAGTTCCTTCGCAAACTTATTGAATTTCTCCGGAAATCCTTAAGTAAAGGCATCGGTTTAAAACCCGTGTGGGACCTTCTACAAGGCATTGGTTTAAAAACCCGAGTGAGTTCCTTCTCAAACTTATTGAATTTCTCCGGAAATCCTTAAGTAAAGGCATCGGTTTAAAACCCGTGTGGTACCTTCTACAAGGCATCGGTTTAAAACCCGAGTGAGTTCCTTCTCAAACTTATTGAATTTCCACGGAAATCTCTAAGTAAAGGCATTGTTTTGAAACAACTAAGACCTACCGCAACAGAGACTCAAGTGATTGACAAAGTTCAAAGATGAAGTTAATTCTTTATTCCTTTAAACGACCAAGAGGGGCCAACCTTTACATCAAATATACATATGAGATAACAAGTGTTGAGGTACAATCTCCGTTCAATCAAAAAGGAAAATTGTCGTTGGCGATCGTGAAGAACTCTAAAACAAAGTCGGGAAAACATATGTTATCATTTGTTTATCACCCTCGGGGATTGCGAAGCATTCTGTAAATACAAAATCCTCTGCAATTCCATACTCTTTATCCAGCTTTTTCTGAAGAGGCTTGTCCTTTGATCACACTTGCATTTAAGGAAAGCTCTTCATAGCTGAATCCTTTAAGAGGAGACAAAGGAGGAGAGTCATCAAGATGATTCATTATATCCGGTTTTGGAGGTGGAAGGTCCATCACATCCTTGGCCTAGGCAGGAAGAGGAAGTCCCAGCTTTGCAAAGACTTCAGGATGACAATTGGCGTGGTGGGGAGTCGTGTTGAAATAAGGATTTCTCCTTAGTATCGATTCCCATTCCTTGTTCTCACCATCCCGATATGCCTGCAAGTTATAAGCGTTCAGCATGTCAACAAAAGGCTTACTCTGCAAATATTTGAAGATGCAAGCCCTGCGAATATCAGTCGGGAGGGACTCAGGCAAAAGGGTAATAGCTTGCCTTTGGGGCGTTGATACAGCTCCAGACCCTTTTGCCCCTGTTGAAAGCTTTTTAACTTCCCGCTCCAGCTGCCAGATATTCTCCCTAGCACCATCCAAATCCGAACGAAGACGCTCGTTCTCGGAATTCTTCTCTCGGGAAATCTCCCAAGTGTTGTTTTCAAGACAAGCAATCTCAGCATCTTTGGCTCTGGATTCTCCCCGAAGCCGGGAAAGTTCCTCACTCAATCTACTGAGTCTAAAGGCTACTTCCACTTGATTGTAGAAATTCCCAGTGAGACTCCTGCAACAAGTTAAGAGTTAGTCAAGAGCAAAAGAAAAATCTTCAGAACAAAAGGTAATGAAGAAAAACTTACATCACCAGGGATTTTAGAAACTCCCTATCTGGGACCGTAGAGAAGGCTTTGGTTTCGGCAGGCATTTGACTGCAGTGCACCATTCTAGTGCGTTGTCAAAATCGCCTATCACCAAGTCAGATCTCTTCAACGACCAGGAGGGATGGAACACATCATCCGCCAACCGAGGGCGCTTCCTAGAGGCAAAATCCTCAGCCTCTTGGAAAACCTCCTTGGAAGGATTGGAGGAGGATGCGAAACAAGCACTAGAGTCAGGGTCGGAGGCCCGAACGACAACTGCAGGGACCACATCTTCCTTAGAAGCCCGAAGGGTCTTCATAATGGAAGAGGACTCCAGCATAGTGCCAACAAGGGTTTCAGTAGTGCGAACAGAGACGGAGGGAGCCACATCCTCCTTAGAAGACCGAACAGTCTCTCTAGGCAAAGGAAGCGTGGGAGAAGCATCACAGAAGCGGTGGGAATATGATCTGAAGATTAACCAACAACAATATCCCCACGTTTAGAAGATTCACCAACAGCAATCACCTCAGAGGGAACAACCTTCGTCAGCACTAGAGCAGTCTTCTTGCAAGATTTTGCCCTAATATCATCCAAGTTAATTCTTGGAAGCACTACAAATGAAAGGCAAGCATTGTCTGTACGAGAAATCCAACAAATGTAGCAGAAAAGGGAAAACCTAGATTTATGTCGAACAGATGAAGCAACGAACATCCAACAGGGAACTTCCATAATAAGCAAACCCCAAGTATAAATACTATGGAGATTACTCAGGGAGAAGAATAAGTTCATGATAAAACTGAATGATAGAGGAGAAAACTTACTTGTTCAGTTTCTGATCGAAGATATTGTTTGAGGATAAGAGTACAGAGACGGCAAAGGAAGACAAAATACTACTTTGCAAATCTAGCAAACAAGGATAACTTGCGGATAGTGAAGATAAAAATGAAGCACCCTTGAAGAACTTAAATAGCCTCAAGGAACAATGCGACGGTTGAAAACCCAAGTTAATCAAGGGATAGGATGGAAGAGACGTTTCGAATTCTGAAAAATGCAGGATCAACAGTCGGAGAGGAACGGCGCTTCAAATTCGAAACTTGAAGGCTGGCCTAAGTTTACACGTGGAATAGTGTGAACCTGATACGAGGATACTGCCAAATACCAACAGTCGCACAAGTATTAAATAAGAGAGTATTTCCAATTCCTTGGGAAGAACAACTTGAACTCAAATACGAGGAAACGTTTGGGCTTCATCATAAAGAAGGAGCAGTCGGGAGATAAAGTTGTCAAGTGTCATAAAAGGTTCGGAAGAATCAAATTAACGCTCCCGAATGCATCTATATGATGTCCCAAACGTTATCTTCAATTAAGGTACAAGTTTATCTACATGATAACTTATCTCATTCTTAAATATCTCTTACGTAAGAGAATAGACAATTCCCTGGGTACGATATGAGAAAGTAATATGACAATCATTGGAAGAGTTCGAGGAAAAGGAGGCAAATTTTTATTTAAGTATAGAAGGCCATGGGGGGCCAACCCTTACACCAAAAAAAAAGAAAGAAAGAAAGAAAGAAAGAGATGGCTTCCTATTGTTCTTTCTCATTGTCGGCCAAAGGATCTTTGTTTGTGGCAAGCTATGGAGGTTCTTCAATAAGAGGCGGCGAATCAGCAAGATATTTCTCAATATCTGGATCTGCTGGAATGGGATCCTCTTCTTCCCAAACCCAATCAAGGAAAGGCAGTTCAAGCTTCTCAAAGATTTCCTTGTGACACATGCTCTGAAAGGGAGTTGTGTCAAAGGAAGGGTTAAATCCCAGGACATATATCCTAGTGATTTAGAACAGCGGAAAACAAAGAATTGAAGAAAGGAAAGCGAACTCCGCTTTCCAAAGTATCTATATACAGGGAAAATTCGCCAAGAAGGATCGAATTAACCCTCTCATCAGGAGTGGGGGCCCTAGGATGGTATGAGGAAGGAAAGTTGAAGCGTTTGATGGCTAAAGGAAGGTTCTCCTCAGTAAAGGAGGAAGCCACAGAACCAGTCCATCAGTGGACTTGATAGATTGTTTAGACTGCCCAGAGGATTCAGCAGTGGCTCGTGGAATTTTGGATGGTCCAGACTCAGGAAGCGCAGAAGGAGCCTTACCACTTTCTTCTGCCCTTTTCAGTTGGCTAACTTCTTCGAAGTCAGGCCAAATGGCAGTTAAGGTTTTCTGGTCACTATCCGATTGCTCAGGAGGGACTGAGGCAAGGGCCTCGTCACCAGAGTCGCCCTTACCGGTGCTAAGTTCAGGAGGAATTTCAGAAAAAACCCTACCACGTTCCATTACTAAAGTTTGGTTGTGGTTTTTAACAAGAAAAAGAAACCTGGAGACAAAAATAAAGATCGCAAAAGAGTCAGTAGACTTACTGAATCATTGAAACATAATGCTCAAGAGTGAGAAGATCGTTAGAGCGCGAAGAAGACGATGAGGTTTCAAACTTACAGACAAGGAGAATGAAACCTACGAAGACAACGACAAGGAGAATGAAACCTACGAAGAGAACGAACCGCTTTTAAGCACTCGCACGAGTGATCGAGGACGTGTACAATCGAGATGGACTCAACATCAACTATCGAGATTTAGAGACAGTTCGAAAGTTTGAACTCATGAATCAAAAACAGGGCGCTCGAAATGGTCTTTTCAATTTCGTGAGCAACGATAGTTTCGGCTGCAGAGGACGCGTGGCGTCACCCCCACAAAAAGTGAAAATACTCACAATGCTTGAGGAAAAAGCGATACAGCCGCATTGAATGTGATATGACATTTAATGGGTTGGGGAGTATGCAAAACTATTGTTCGACAGAGTATCTAGTTGAAAACCAAGCCCTTGGGATCGTCCGAACGCTTGGTCTGCGGGGCTTGTGATATGGGGAAAATATGACTGAACCTGGTTCAACCTTGGTTCGATCCTCGACCCCGGTCGGGATGAAAGGAATCGACTCGCTTCCAAGCGAGCCGGGTCCAAGAGATAGCTTGCTGAGGAAGGAAAATAACTCAGTCACAAGCACGCCCTAATCCGCTACGATCAGAATGGACTAATCATCAAAAAGATAGATAGCAGCATTTGGCGGCTGTTACTTATCGCTATTATATGGATAACTACCATATAACGATCGTATCATCAAAGGAGTCATCCACTAGTCTAACCTAGTAGGGATCTATCGCTCAATGGATCTATCCGTTAGGATCTGATGACTATCCAAAGAAGGCTTAAATACATCCAACGAAGGAGATTCGAAGGTACACTCTATATAAGACATCACCTATTCACAAGGTAGAGGACGGATACAATTTGAATCGTATTCTCATTATTCATTCCTTAGCTCTGTGCTCCAGCAGAACCGTTTGTGACTAAGTTCATCAATTGACTTAGCTTTCGGAGGTGCAGCGGTTGGGCCACATCTGACGTTCGTTTTTGCAGGTCATCCATAGGAGATCTAAGGGCTGAGCAGATTTTGGACGCATCAATACTAATTCCTTCAAATGTCAAATATGTGCTAAGCAAGGCCATTCGGGCAATAGATGCTATTTCCGTTATGCCCAGAGCCGAAATAATCATAATCCACCACCTCACATTCCTTATGCTGGCTTACATGGTACCCAAAATACCCAACATATTACACCACAGAATGATGCACAGTGGATACCAGATTCAGGTGCTACCAACCATATGTCATTTGATCCAGCCATGCTACATCGATCTGCCACTTACAAAGGAGAAGACCAAGTTTCAATTGGTGATGGTAAGAAACTCCCTATAACTCATATAGGCTCCTCAATTTTGAAAATAAATTCAAATCATTTATCTCTTAATGACATACTAATAGTTCCCCAATTGTCAAAGAATTTAATTTCCATTTCTCAACTTACATCTGACAATAATTGTTCTGTTGAATTTTTTCCATGGGGTTTCTGTGTTAAGGATTTAAAGTCAGGCATCACTCTCTGAAGGGTCCAATCAAAGATAAATTGTATTCTTTCTCGGCCAATGTTGTGCCTCCTTTGGCTCTTTATGGAAATAAAGCTCCTTCTGATATTTGGCATCGCTGGCTTGGTCATCCTTCTTTTGCAGTACTTACTCATTTGAGAAATAGTATCTTATTAAATTCCTTTGAAACACTTGAATCCAATAAAATTTGTGACGCTTGCCAACTTGGCAAACATCACAAATTACCATTTTCTATTTCAGTTAGTCGAACTACTCAGCCATTACAGCTTATTCATTGTGATTTGTGGGATCCCACTAAAACTTTGTCAATTAGTGGATTCAATTCATATATTATTTTTGTTGATGATTTCAGTCGATTTACTTGGTTTTATCCTCTGTGATTTAAATCTGATGTAATTCATTGTTTCAAGCATTTTAAAAATATGGCTGAGAACTTGCTTTCTACTTCCATAAATTTTTTCAAAGTGATGGAGCCTTAGAGTTAACAAGGGGAGCTTTCAACAACTATCTTGATGAATGTGGTATTGTATCCAGGATTTCATGTCCTCATACTCTAGAACAAAATGGAGTTTCAGAAAGAAAACACAAACACATTACAGAGATGGGTTTATCCCTTCTATTCCAAGCTCACATGCCCAAAGAATATTGGTTTGAAGCCTTTACTACTGTTGTCTATTTAATAAACCGGTTACCTACACCGCTATTGCAAGGAAAATCTCCTCATGAAGCATTGTTTGGCTTAAAACCAGATTATTGTTTATTGAGAGATTTTGGCTGCCTTTGTTACTCCAACTTGACACCCTACAAAGAAGACAAATTATCGCCAAAGTCCAAGGCTTGTGTCTTTCTTGGTTACAATCTTTATCACAAGGTTATAGATGGTTAGATAAGGACACTGGAAAGGTATATTTATCTGGACATTTTATTTTTGAAGAAAAGGAATTTCCCTTTTCAAATCCCCCATCACACCAATCATCAAACAAACCACCAATTGAACTTATTTCTCTACCTGTTTTCATCCCACACAACCCACCAAATGTGCATTCACTCACTTCACATTGTTCTTCACCTATTTCAAATGACCAACCATCACAAACAGCCCCTACTACATCATCACCAGCCATATCAATGGCAAATCCAACCCAAGATGCTAATCAATCCCCACCAACAATAGACCAACCACAGCCCCAATCATCTCATCCTATGATTACTAGGAGTAAAACCAATTCCGCCAAACCAAAACCCCTCTCTCTTTACTCACTATTAGACACCCAATACCTCAAACCTTTCTTACCACCATCTCCAACATCCCAACTAAACCTATAACCTACAAATCAGCCTCAAAAGACCCAAAGTGGATTGATGCAATGCAAAAAGAATACAAAGCCTTGATAGACAATCAGACTTGGAACTTGGTGCCTTACTCTAAGGGTATGAATATTGCAGGTTGAAAGTGGGTGTACAGGATCAAGACAAAAAGTGATGGTTCCATTGAGAGATACAAGGCACGATTAGTTGCCAAGGGGTTCAACCAACAAGCAGGAGTGGACTTTCATGAAACATTTAGTCCAGTTGTAAAGCCAGCCACCATTCAGACAGTAGTAACCGTTGCACTATCAAAGTCATGGCAAATACATCAACTTGATGTGAAAAATGCCTTCTTGAATAGCATCTTAGCAGAAGATGTTTACATGGAACAACCATAGGGGTTTGTTTCCACATCTAAACCAAC